>NC_061510.1:71074581-71328287 GCF_022539505.1 Lolium rigidum | reverse complement strand
CACTAGGGATAAAACATTGATGCTATGTCCGAGGATGTAGTTATTGATTACATTACGCACCATACTTAATGCAATTGTCTGTTGTTTGCAACTTAATACCGGAAGGGGTTCGATGATAACCTCGAAGGTGGACTTTTAGGCATAGATGCATGCCGGATAGCGGTCTCATGTACTTTGTCGTAATGCCCAATTAAATCTCACAATACTCATCATGATCATGTATGTGCATTGTTATGCCCTCTCTATTTGTCAATTGCCCGACTCGTAATTTGTTCACCCAACATGCTATTTATCTTATGGGAGACACCTCTAGTGAACCGTGGACCCCGGTCCATTCTTTTACATCGAAATACAATCCACTGCAATACTTGTTCTATTATTGTTCTTCGCAAACAATCATCATTCCACACTATACATCTAATCCTTTGTTACAGCAAGCCGGTGAGATTGACAACCTCACTGCTTCGCTGGGGCAAAGTACTTTGGTTGTGTTGTGCATGTTCCACGTTGGCGCCGAATCCCCGGTGTTGCGCCGCACTACATCCCGCCGCCATAGGGTTCGGGCACCTCCGGAGTCGCATGTGCGAGCAACTGGGGAGGCCTACCTTGAAACGTCTTCCTCTCAGTGAAGATCAAAGCTAATACTGAACCAAACTAAAATGCTAGTGAAGAACTAAAATGCCAGTGATATTCGACTTTATCTCGAGGCATTTGATTCCTCCAACATTTGTCTACTTTTGGTTATCCAAAACTAATATTCCAGTGAAAAACCATTGTTATTCGAAACTAAAATGGGAATAGTGCTTGTTCTGGTCCAACACGCAGCAGTTAGGGCGCGTGTGGTTGCCTGGGCCTAATTCGTGGCTCACTAGCGCAGCCGTGCAAGCACACCTGCGCGTTCAAAACGAGCCACGGGCCGAAATTGGCATGTTGTTTGGTAGGTCGGGCTGCATCGGCTTGCCCAAAAGGACTTTCTATTTGTTTGCCTGCAACCAAGCCCAAATCTCGATGGAGATGATATTTGGCCTGTTTGCTATCATCCAGGCATGTCTACGGTTACCTTTTCTCTACGACGGGTAGCCGTACCATGCTATCACCTCCCATCACACAGAAATCACAGTTCTTGATAGTTGCAATCAGTTCACGAAATCATCCCTAGGCACTATGAATGGTAGTTCATAACACGATGCTCCCTAGCTACTATGAATTACAGTTTATCATTACGGGGATCGAAAAGGGTTCGAAAAACAGGGGATCATAGGGGTTCTTCTTCTTCTTCTTCTTCTTCTTCTTCACTTCTTCACTTCTTCTCATATGGTGGTGTTGCCTCTGGCTTCCCACATTGTGTATGCCCACTCTTGCCTCTTCACCTTCCATGCATCATTGTTGCCTACTTCCACGCCATGGCCGGTCTCTACTTCATCAAAAGTGACAACCTCTTCGAAGAACTCATCCTCGCCCCAACCTAGGATCCAGTTGTGAAGAATGCAGCAAGCAAGGATCAGCTTTACCTGAGTGTCAAACGTGTGGAACGGTTTCTGGTCAAGGACCTTGAACCTGTTCTTCATTGCAGCAAAGGCCCTCTCAATGGTTACTCTAAGGCTTGAGTGTCTGAGATTGAACAACTCCCTCGCATTCAGAGGTTGGTGCTTCGCAGAGAACTCGTTGAGGTGGTACCTTGTTTTCCTGAAGGGAGGTAGAATTCCAGGTCGGCATGCATATCCAGCATCTCCAAGGTAGAATTTACTGCCAGGGATTTGCAACCCATCAGGCCTTGACAAGCTATCGGCCGGGATGCTGGCATCATGAGCTGAACCCTCCCACCCAGCAAGCACGTAGGTGAACCTCATATCAAAATCCACACCTGCTAGCACGTTCTGGCCGGTGTAGTGCTTCCTCCCGCGGAATGCTGCAGACATTGATCTCGGTACCTTTGCAGTGACATGAGTACCATCAATAGACCCAATGCAATCCTGTAAAAAGATTAGCACACAATCATGTTTCTGACATTAACACACATCTGATAGGTATAAGGAACATGATTTTGTACTCACCCTGAAATAGGGGAACCACCTGTAGCTGTTCTTGATCTTGGTTGGTGTGCTCATTGATGCTGGCATGATCATTTCACCTCTGAGCTCCCCAATTGCGTACAACACCTGTTGAAAGTACCGAGAGATAGTCTCCGGGATCGCCTGAATGTGTTATGGATGACTCTGAACCTCTGGTTATGACCGACCACATGAAGAAACATTGCGACTTGTTCTTCGACAGAGGTGTGGATGCTATCAGTCAGAAGTCCTCTTTCCCTGAACGTTTTCACAAGTGCATAGAAAGGGCCTCTTCTCATCCGTAGCAACTAGATGGCCTCTACGTTGTTGCAGTTGTAGATGTTGTTTAGGTTGGCAATCCTCTCCTGATCTCGTTGTAACATAGGTCTGTAAGTCACACGAGGATAAGCAGCATGCCTAACTGCTCTCTTGTGCACCATCATGATCCAGGCTTGTGCGCAAATAATGAGTGCTGCGGCGTGATGCACAAGCTGGAGCTGGTCGGTCTACTCAAACAAGATCTATGCATTACGAACGGTCTTATCGAACCCAACCAATTCTACGAACATGAATCGAACACTACAGTAGAGCAGTGGATTTTCCCCTTACCTCCGTCATGGCAGACGACGGACACGGCTGAAAGCCGCCGCAGATGTGCGCAGGCTCCGCCGCGGCTGGAGAAGTGGACCCTGGTCCGGCGCTGGAGACCGAAGGTAGATGCGCGCTGCCAGATCTGGGTCGCCGCCGCCGGTTAGGAAATTGGGGGAATGCTAAATTTGGGAGGGGGCTAATGGAGAGGGTAACCGAAGAGGGAGGTTACCCCTACCTTTGCCGCGCAACGCCACTGGGATTTCGGCTTCTCCCGTCATGCCGAGACGGAGATCCCGTGCAAACGGCGTTGTCGATTTTCGTCTCGCCAGGGCCTGGCCCTGGAGAAACTGTCAAACCGGGCGTTCCTCCGGGGCCTGTCTCAGGTGTGCTTTAAAACCCGTGCTATGAAAGAACGCGAGTGCGCCCAGGGAACTAAACGGCCCGAAATTTGTTGAAACCGATGCGCCGTCCATAAATGTAACAAACCACTTGAACCCGGAACGGATGGAAGATAGCACTAGAAGTCAAAAAAATATTGAAAGGTTGGATATTTCGGGCCGCGCGCCTGAGTAAACGCGGCCAGTTTTGCCTGTTGCTCACCGGATGTCGTTGCCTATTCGACGGTATCTCGGAGGAGGGATCCTCACGAGGGGGAGAAGAAGTGGGGGCCATAGGGCGGAGTGCACACGGGACGGTGGTACGCGATTTACCCAGCTTCAGAACACCTGCACGAGGACAGGGCCTACTGCTGCTTGTCTGGAATTATGGGCGCTTTCGCGTTGTTACAATGAGTTGTGGTCGTGCCTCTAGGGCTCTCGGGATCCAGCTTATAAAGGCGCACGGATCTAGGGTTTACATGGAGAGTCCTAGCCGGATTACAGATTGCCTAACTACGGTACAATGTCTTGCCGTGTACGTCAAGGATCCACCTTCCATATACGTCGTACTGGATCCGGGTTCCTCATGGGCCTCCACGGATCCGGGTTGCTCCGAAGGTCGGTTCAGATCCGGCTCACTGATCCTGGGCTGAACTTCATCCTTCATGATCAACGAGCAATCGGGCCGCCCGATGGGCCACATGCCACATCACCGTCTATGGGCCACCCGGGCTTGCCGGATCTAGGCACTGTCGATGGTACACCCATGAAGTATACCCACAACAGTAGCCCCCAGAGTTCTCTGAGATTCACCTCTTGTTTCCGCCTTGCTAAAACTTTAAAGCTTCCGCTAACCTTGGTAACATGGAGAAACTTGAAGAACTCCGACTTCACATCTTTCCTTTTTCCAACTCTTAGTCGGAAAATTCTCCCATCCCGCGGGACTTCATCCATCGACAGAATATAGCATGTCTCCGGGTTACTTCCCTGCGGCGAACGAGAGTTCATTTATCTTCACGCTGCAACCCGGAATCTTAAAAGACTCAAACGGTTCCGCCAATTCTGGCGCCATTTTCGCGCGATTTGACCACTAACTTATCCTTAGCCATTTTTACCGTTTAGGGTTTTGACACGTGTCACGCATCCAACGGCGCGACGCTTGCGTTCTGACCACAGGATGCGGAGCACGAATCTCCTCCTCACGGCCTATAAATATCCACCGTCAACCCTAAACCTCTCATTCACCCCCCCTTTCACCTCTCTGCGAAGCGCCGCCCTCGAGCTCCTTCTCCGCCGTGCCGGAGTCTGCCGGAATACTCGCCGGAGTCTCGCCGGAGCCGCTTCGCCACCGCACAGTTCATCGTGTTCTTAACCTCAGCGAGCCACCGCGCGAAATCCTCGTCGCCGGCGACTCAGACCACCGCGGAATCCATCACGGTGAGTTCTCGAGCTTCACCCTTTCGCCGTAGTTAGTAGGGATGATCCTTAGGATGACGATGTTGGATCCGACTAAGATATGTTTCCGCCATTGTTCTTCTTCAGATGTCTTCTGCGACTCCGCCTCCAACTTCCGAGCCGATCCTGACAACCCCTCTTTCCTCCGCCCCTCCTCCCTTCGTCCCAGTCCAACTGGATCCCACCAAGGACTCCGGTAAGGACGTCTAAGGAACCTCTGCTAACCCGGAGAAAACCTCCTGGGAGGAACAGGCAGAACAAAAAGCGGAAGAAATTGCCGCCAAGAAATCCAAGGCTCGTCAGCGAGACTCTGAAGCCAAAGGGAAATGGTGGCCCTGCACCACCACTGAAATGGAACTGAAGAACCTGGAGGCGGAAGGTTTCCCGCTTCCCGGAAGCTGGCGAACAGTTCCGGGTTCCCTGGCTCCAGCCCCTCAGGATGGCGAGATGGTGGTAACTAAGGCGCTGGTGGAGCGAGGTTTTTCTTTTCCGCCATCAGATTTCTTCTCGGAAATCATGAAGGCGTACGGGCTCCAGCCCCAAAACATATCGCCAAACAGCGTCCTGGCGATCAGCAACCACATCACTCTCTGCAAGGGCCATCTCCGGGTAACTCCCGAACTTCCTTTATTCCAATACTAGCAAAAGTGCCCGTGCGTTGCATCGGGATAAAAGAACTACAGCTACTCTTTGTGCCAACATTAGCCGCCTCCATAGTTATCGATTGATCTATCACCGTGACGAAGTAGACACGACCTTGTTGCGCTTGTGGTGACGCAATTTTCATTTCAACTATGTCACCCTTATGTGGTGGACTTGTAGTCGTGCATTGCTTGGGCTGTGTGACCTCGTTGTGAGGTCGTTGAACACGATTTGCTTCCTAGTTGCATCTAGCGGACCTTGATTGAGAACCTAGTTGTGACAGCTTTCGAGTAACGATCGACGAATGACCGGTCGACGAAGACGGGCAACAAAGTCCACCAAACGTGAACAACGACATCTAGGCTAGCGATGTTGTTGATCGAGTTACACAACAACGGAATTTTTTTAATTCTCGGGGCTAGCTGGGTACACCTTGAGTTGATAGCCCAAGAAGTGGAGGTGGAGCGAGTTAGCCGATGACGTTTAAGAGCCGAGCAACACCGGAGGGTGGTGGCGCCGATGGAGAGTTCGAGACCGACAAAACAAAAACCAAGTAGCTTTACTAAAATCTGCATATTATAAATTGGCATAAATTAGAAGATGATTTTTAAGGCAAATTAAACCTGAAGCTAGATTTGATTAGAAAACACAATTCTGCAAGCACACAAACACACGGCAGCTAGCTACCTTTGGTCAATTTTCGCAAACACATCTAGAAGTCCAATTCACTCGAATCTCCAGCAGTGCACACACTCGAGCAGCCATAACGCAAGTGTGCGACACCACAAAATGTTCCACAAGCAGTACAAAATGTTCACAAAATACATTTGAAGAAAATACTTGTAGGAACAATGCAAAATACATTCACTTTCACACATAACACACGAATCAAAGTGGACCAGCTTGGGCCCTCGGCGCCATGCATTCCTCTCGCTCCAGCGTCACCACTCTGCTCTCAGCGTACGCAAGACGGTATCTCATCTCCCACGCTCCCTCGAGCGTCACCACTGATTTCCTCCACCAACATCTGACATTCGCTTCCCTCCATCCTCCTCTGTCTATCACGCGTCGCCATGCACTCTAATATTCCGTTGGCTTGTGCTCTATATTCCCCCGTACAGCCCTCGCCCACTATATTCCGTACAACTCTCGTTTCTCATTATTTTCTGGGAGCCTCGTTTATTGCTGGAAATCTTGAGTATATAAGCGGATGAGATTTAGTACACCAGAGCGAGGTGGGACTATCCTAAGCAAAATATCTAGAGCTACTATAGCCTTGGGACGAAAATTACTTCAATATTTCATGATTGTACGAAGCAGCCCACAGCAAAGCCCACACGAAGGGAGCCGTGGGAGTTTAGTGGTGGCATTGGCATGGAGTCCAGGCGGGTCGTCCGGCAGCGCTGCATCTACTGGGCCCGGCCCACACGTTGCTATCGATCCAGATCACAGCACGAACGGCGCCCGCTCGCCTCTGCCTACCGCGCCGCCGGCCGGCGAGCCTCCGCCGTCCATTCCCCGGCCGAGCGCCTCTCCCCTGCCGAGTCCCGGCCGCCGCTCCTCCCCGCAGGCACGAGGCGCACGCCGCTCGTCTCCGTCCCGACGGCCCGCGTCCGAGCTCCAACTCCTCCCTGCTCTGCGCCGCTAACCGGCTCGACCCGCTTCCACGAGCTCAAGTCACCGGCAGTCGCTGCTCCGCCCGTCCATGACCTCCTCCTGGACGCCCGCGGCCGCGCCAAGACGCGCCACCTGCCCCCCCACCTCTGTGTGGCGCCGTTCACCTCCTCGTCCTCGTGTGTGCCGGCGTGCCTCCACGAGCTTGGCCTCGACCGCCGTCGACTGCGCGTCCTTGACGACCTCTGCGACCCGGCGCCATGTACCTGCCTCCTCCTCTAGGCAATCCTCGACCTCGCCTGCGCGTACATCAACCGGCCTGGAGCTTCCGTACCGCCGTGCATGGAGGTGGTCGCGAGATGTTTCTGCGGGGAATCCGCCCTGTCCCGGTGAGATGTTTCTGGGGGGAATTGCGCGGTAGGTGCGTTCTTTCGGGCGCAGGTTCGGGAAAAAGAAAGCAAACCCAACCGGTAGTGGCAACCTGCAGTATTATGTATTTTGGTGGGAGGGCAAAACGGTCTAAAAAAAAGCGTTGACGAAACTTTTTGGCAGAAACCTTAGCTCCTTTATTATTATTAGGTATAGGTATAGACTAGGAAAAAAACCCGTGCGTTGCTACGGTCCAATAAATTCGGATCAATTGTGGATAATAAATTGATTCATTAAAATTAAATAAAAACAAATCAAGGAAGTGAAGTGAAAATTTTACCGTAGATTATACGCTAAATGGTGGATCCGATTGTTGGTGCGGAATACTATCTTGGAAAATTTAAGCATATTAGCGGGCCATTTTTAGGACCGTATTTATTGAATTTGAAGTTAATGCTTCAGCTATAGGAAATATGTCGGTACGTTGCATCGTGAGAGAAAGATTTAAAAACATGAGAAAACACATTCGCAAAAAAACATGAGAAAACACAAAATCATCATTCTATAATTTTGCTTTCTTCTTGCTTTTTTTTGCTTGTCCCTGTGACTTTAGGCCATGCTTGTCCCAGTGATTTTAGGCCATGCCACCACTCGATTTGGACACATCGCATCCATTGGTCAGTCAACGTAATTCTTGTCCACTATCCTGTTACAGTAAAGTTATAAAAATTATATCAACATGAGCATCATCTGGAGGACAACAAATTAAGACCCGATGCATTAAGCTAAGCTAAGGTCATCATGCAAATTAAAGATACACGTGAAGTGTTTTATATGCTCTGAAAACTATATCTAAGTTTACTTTATAATGTAAACCTAAGTTACCATCTTGTTTCTGCAGAAAATACATCTAGTTTATAAATATATATATCGTAGTACGCACCACAACAATCATATAATTTATACACACTACGATCATAGTACGCTAATATGATGCTAATATGATACTGTGCTAGAAAGCAAAACTACCATTAGATTTATAGCAGTCCAAAATCACTCATACGCGAAGTAAAATCATAGATCGGTGAGTGCAACTTTTCCATCACCATGAAGCAAAAAAGAAAGAAATTTATCTAGACACAGATTAGGAAAAGTAAATATTCACAAGAACGAACCTTGTGATCCCCATTCCAAGATGTTGTGATCCTGGTTTTGTGATTCAGAACTTATACATGCATACTGATGGGTGCTGAATCCAAAGAACGTGGCCAACAGCAAAGTCCCGCTTGAGTAGAAGCAGAACGCGGAGCTGAGGTGAGACTTGAGAGAGAGGCTCGAGTAGGGATGTTTGCTGTTAGGAGGAGCGGCTCTGCAGGAATATCTTCAAGAGTCGCTCGTAGTCGCTCGTGTGGACGAGCTGTTGTTATCTCGATGCACCGCGCCGCCGCTCCCACCGGCCACCAGAACCCAGCCTCCAGCGTCGAGGAGGCCAATATGCAGGCTGCTGACCTTCTTACCACCTCGGCGATGCCTTGCCGCGCCCGTGATTCGTTTCTCTCACCTAATGATCGAGGGAGGCAGTGCCACTCGTCGTAGATCGATCGATTAGAGCCCCTCTCGCGCCAATTAGACTGGTCGGCTCGATCTCATCCACTTCGCTTCTGTCCTCCGTTGTTGCCACCATGTTCAGCTCGTGTGCCTGACATCTTGGATGGCAGAACCCTGGACAGAAACACATCTGCATCGTGTGCTCGCAACGGAAATAGAACCAAACCGCCTAGAGCGACGTCCGGAGGGACGCTGCTGCGATCTCTCGTATTCAACGGCGAGCACGAACGGTGACCCCATGCTAGTCCATGGATCAATAGTCGTGGGTTAGGCATATTGGGTAGTTTACGCTTTCTTCGATGGGAAATACTGGTGTTCCCCCGGGGGATCGTGGCAACCGATCGTCCGCCTACGTGGCACATGCGTGCCCTTGCAAGTTGCAACGTGAGATAGAGCGGTGGATGGGGTCCACCATGAGCTTATCCTTTTCCGTCGCTTCTCTCTACACGAAACTCCCCTCGTTATCTCCATCCCCATCTCAAACACAGAACCAGTCTGCCATGAATCCTACCCCGCCTCCTCCTAATCCTCGCCACGCCGTGCAAGCTCGACGACCACCTCGCCAGCTCCTCGTCCTTGCGCCGCCGCTCCCCTGCCTCATCATCCTCAAGCTCGATCCCGGTCTCAGTCGGCTCCTCGTCCTCCCGTTACTCCTCAAGCTCGAGAGACGACCGGCGCGTCCCGGCCCGCTCCTCAACCTCGCGGGGCTCCACCCGGGCGCCCGGACGGTGTATCGCACGAGCACGTCACCCTCCGGCGAGGTCGGCTGCGACCATGCTCGCCGCTGCGCGGCCGGCCACCGCTCGTTGCCGCTCCGGCCATGGCGATGGCGATGCTTCGCGAACCCGTCAATGGCGCTGCTGCAAGTTGTTGTGCAACGTTGCTACAAAGGATGGCCGGGCCTGCTACCAACGGCAAGCGCCCGCACTGCTCGGCCGCCACCCATGGCGCATGCCCCGCTCCTCCAAGCACACCGAGGCCGGGCCCAAGGTCCCCGCCTCCACGTCCTCCAACGGCCCCCAAGCTCGGCCGGCGCAGGCCGCAGCCATGGTGTGGTGGAGCACTACGAAGGATGGCGGGGGCGGCGCCGCTACTTGTGGTTGTCCGCATCGCTACACGCGGTTGGTGTCCGTGCTACTTTGTGGCGTTGGCGTACGCTACGAAGGGCGGCGGCGCGGCGGCATATGCTACAATACGCGTCGGCGTCCGCTACAGAGGGCGGAGGAGTCTGCTACAAAAGGCGGCGGCGACTGCTACAAAGGGCAACGGCGCGACGGCGGCTGCTACAATAGACGTCGGACTCTGCTATGAAGGGCGGAAGTGTCTGCTACAATAGGCGGCGGAGCAACGGCGTCTGCTACATGTGGCGTCGGCCTCTGCTACATGTCGCGGCGGTGGCTGCTACAACGAGCGACGGCTGTTGCTACTTTAGGCGGCGGTGGCTGCTACCATAGGCGTCCGCGGCTGCTACATAGGTCGGCAATGGCTGCTACAAGCGATGCCGGCGTCGCTACAAACGGAGCGCCGCCGTGCTGCAAAGGATTTCGGCGAGGCCGGCGGCGAAGCTACCTACATGTTCAAGATGGCGGTGCTTGCACGTGAGCGGCCGAAGCGCGCGGTGGTACTTGCCGGACTGCGCGGCGCTTCACGGTGACGCGGGGCAGGTCGTGCGTCGGGGGATGGGGATGACGGGAATTTTTCCTTTTCCTTTTTTGTTTTGTTTCGTCTGCGTGGGACGGTTGACTTGATCAGACGATCGCTAACATCTCCATCGAACGGCTGGCGACCCGGGGGATCGGGGATTTGATCCCCCGGGGGACGCTCAGCGCTGCCCTTCTTCGATCTCGATTGCGTCGTTGATCTCCAAGATATAATGTATAGGTTCAGAGCTAGGAAACGTGTCGGCTACAAAATAATTAAGCCGACCGAGGTGGAGTTGGATTCTATAACCAGAGTTTTTACCAACGAGTCGACACACTGATGAAGAATCATATTTTGACATAGGTACTACGGGTTTTCACTTACCGGTGGCATTGCTGGTAATATGTATTTTGGTGGAAGGGTAAATCTGTCCAAAAAAATGTTGGACCGCAAGAAACCTTATTTTCTTTATTATTAGGTATAGATATAGATAGCAAAAGTGCCCATGCGTTGCAACGGGTTTATTTTTATTTAGTACAGTACAATCTATTATGCCTGATATTTTTTATAACC
This sequence comes from Lolium rigidum, assembly GCF_022539505.1. NCBI lineage: Eukaryota > Viridiplantae > Streptophyta > Magnoliopsida > Poales > Poaceae > Lolium > Lolium rigidum. Next base: position 71,317,366 of record NC_061510.1, on the reverse strand, counting down.
CGTCACGTGCATAATTATTTTTTGAGGCCGGTCAAAATAACAAATAATATTATATTACTGAGCAGCACATACTTTACGCTCAGTTCTTCATAATATTCGTTCATCCATAAATAATTGGTTTAGATTTTTTCTATAAGCACCTGCCCCGCTCGCCTCTCTCCTCTGCGGAGCCACGCAACAAGTCGCGGCCGCCGCCAGCTTTCGCTCCGCCGGAAGCCGCCCGAATCCCGGCCCCTTGCCTCGCCTCCACCCTCCGGCAGTGCCTGGCGCCGCGCCACGCGCCCTGTCTTCGGTTCCTCCGCGACGCGCCTGAGCGCCCCACGCCAGCCTTCCTCTTTTGCATCCCACGGTGCTCAGCTGGGGCTCGTTCCTTCGATCTCACCCCGCGGCTCGACTTTCTTTCCAGCCTCGTCTGTGCATTCTGTTTTTTTTTCTTTCCTTCCATCCTCTCTTTGGCCATCGTTCTGCTATTTTGGGGACACCTTGCTGATAATCCAGGCAATTAGCTAGGTATATGAATAGGTGCAAGTCCGTACAATAAAGCGAGGTGGGATTATTGAACTATACTTTTTCGTCCTGTTATGTTATATTTTGGGGGAGAACCGGCAGGTGGAGGCCTGGTTCTGGTTCGTTTCTGAAGTGCGCTGGCCGCTGGGCCGACAACAAATGCTTTCCAAGGCCCACTCCGGACGGACGACATGCAAACTGTTTCAGATTTACGACGAAACGAATCGGTAAAAGGTAATTTGACTTAATATGCGATTTGGTGGGAGGGCAAAACGGTCCAAAAAAAAGCGTTGACGAAACTTTTTGGCAGAAACTCATACGGACCAAACCACGGAAACCTTAGCTCCTTTATTATTAGGTATAGATTATTTCTCCGTCAAGAAAGAGAAGATCCGCCAAACCTCTGAGTTGGCGACTTGCGGATCCATCACCTTCATGCTCCGCCCCGGCCGCGTCTACCCCCATACCGACCGCCACGAATCCGCGCGGTACTGGTCCGGAGGCTTCTTCTATCTGAAGGACGTCTCCGACCCGGGGAGCAAGAGGAAACTGCCGTTGTTCAAGAACAGCCCCGCCAGCGAAACTCCGGCCTGGACGCAATGCCCTCACCTCTCCGAGTCGCCTCAGCTGACCCGCGCTGTTAGGCGGATCTGCAAGCTCACAGAGGAGGGCCTGTCGGGGAAGGATCTTACCATGTCTTGGTTCACCAAGCGAATCCAGCCACTTCAGCATCGGGACCGCTTGATGTTCCACTACACGGGACGCGACGATCCGATGCGCGCCACGAAAGACAACCTCTCCGCCGACGCCATTGATAAGAGGATCCGGCTCCTCATCAAGATTCCACGTGAACTTCATGTTCACGTGTGTAACAAAGACATCCACTCCAACGGTTCCGGGACCGCGGTACGTTATCTTGTCGTGCCTGTCAATTCCTTCATATCTTAAATTTTGTCTAAGTTTTGGCTTGGTAACAAAGCTCGAAGCCCTCGAGGAGGGCGAACTCGGAACTCTCCTCCGGGTCCCCCAAGCGGGCAATACCGACCCGGAAGCCGCATCTGAAGCGGAAGCTCCCGAAGCTCTGCGTCTCTCCAAGAGGAAGAGGGCTGCTCCCTCCAGCCCTGCAGCCAAACGTGCCCGCGAAGTGCCTAGCACCGCGGCCACCCGTAAGGCGGAGGCGGAGAAGAAACGCCTCAAACTCATCGACACCAGCAACCGTGCTCAGCCCAACATTCAACAATTCTTTATACCAACTGGGTAAGCGTCTGGTTTCCGTCAAAAGATCTTACTGCCGCTGTGAATCAACATACACTAACTTGTTATGTTTCTTTTTCGTTTATTGCAGCAAAAGCTCCGGAAGCCATGCCCCCAAGATCACCAAGAAGAGGGTCAAGCCATCTCCGGCTTCTATCCCAGTTACCCCGGAAGTGGAGGTTCCACCCAAGGCCACCTCAACCGCCAAGCCGGATCCAAAGGATGTCATCAATATTGATGATCTTCCGGAGGGTCCAACCGTCGAAACTGACAAGGCCGATTCCGACAAGGGCGCCTCCTCATCTGCACCTCCACCTGAACGGCCTGCTGCTACCTCCACTGACGCTCCGACTGACCCAGTCGAGAGAAAACTCCTCTTGAGCGGCGCCACCGGAACGCCCCAGACTCATCCCCACTTCTTCCCAGTTCTGCAAAAGGTCTCCCTTTCACAGCGCCACGCGGAAATCTCCGCCATGATGGAGCAAGTGTGGGGGCCTGCGAACACGGAGGAACAAGAGCTGACAGAGCTTGAGAGCGGCATCAAGGCTTTCTTTGCCAAGCACAAGAATGTGTGTCAGGTAACACCAGCCCCCAGGCATTGGTTAATGCATTTTTCCGAGTAACATGTATGAGCCAATGTCTTAAACTTGTAGATTGTAGCGTGATGACCCACAAGTCTAGGGGATCGCAACAGTCTTCGCGGGAAGTAAAACCCAATTTATTGATTCGACACAAGGGGAGACAAAGAATACTTGAAAGCCTTAACAGCGGAGTTGTCAATTCAATGGCACACTGGAAACGAGACTTGCTCGCAAGAGTTTATCGGTAGTAACGGTTTTATAGCGTAGCAGGTAGTGAAATAACAGCGACGAGTAACAAAGACAGCAGTAGTGATTATAGTAAACAGCAGGATTAAAATACTGTAGGCACAGGGATGGATGACGGGCGTTGCATGGATGAGAGAAACTCTTGTAACAATCAAAGCAAGGCATTTGCAGATAATAATAAAACGGTATCCAAGTACTAATCAATCAATAGGCATGTGTTCCATATATAGTCGTACGTGCTCGCAATGAGAAACTTGCACAACATCTTTTGTCCTACCGGCCGGTGGCGGCCGGGCCTCTAGGGAATCTCTTGGAAATTAAGGTACTCCTTTTAATAGAGCACCGAAGCAAAGCATTAACACTCCGTGAACACATGTGATCCTCATATCACCGCCTTCCCCTTCGGTTGTCCCAATTTCGTCACTTTGGGGCCTCGGGTTCCGGACAACAATACGTGTATACAACTTGCGAGGTAAGATCATAAAGCAATGAATATCATCATGAATTGATAACATGTTCAGATCTGAGATCATGGCACTCGGGCCCTAGTGACAAGCATTAAGCATAACAAGTTGCAACAATATCATAAAAGTACCAATTACGGACACTAGGCACTATGCCCTAACAATCTTATGCTATTACATGACCAATCTCATCCAATCCCTACCATCCCCTTCAGCCTACGGCGGGGGAATTACTCACACATGGATGGGGGAAACATGGCTGGTCGATGGAGAGGCGTCGGTGGTGATGATGGCGATGATCTCCTCCAATTCCCCGTCCTGGCGAGGTGCCAGAACGGAGTTTCTGGTCCCGAGACGGAGTTTCGCGATGGTGGCGGCGTACTGGATGGTTTCTGGCGACTTCGACTTCTCGTCTCGCGTTTTTAGATCGAAACCCTTAAGTAGTCCAGAGAGGGGCGTCAGAGGCCAGCCGAGGCGGCCACACAATAGGGCGGCTCGCCCCCCTCCTGGGCCGCGCCGGCCTGGTGTGTGGGGGCCTCGGGCCTCCACCTGGCTTGCCCTTCTGGCTCCGTAATTCTTACGGAAAAATAAGACCTTCGACATAAATTTCGGGGATTTTCCTGAAAGTTGGATTTCCGCACAAAAACGAGACACCGAGCAATTCTGCTGAAAACAGCGTTAGTCCGTGTTAGTTGTATCCAAAATACACAAATTAGAGGCAAAACAATAGCAAAAGTGTTCGGGAAAGTAGATACGTTTTGGACGTATCAACTCCCCCAAGCTTAGCTTATTGCTTGTCCTCAAGCAATTCAGTTAACAAGCGAGTGCGATAAAAGAACTTTCACGAACACATTTGTTCATATGATGTAAATATTCTCATGATATGGCAAGTACTTAAGCAATTCATAATAAGATACATGCAAATAAAATCATCTAATAGCTATGTCAATCATGGAAAAGGTACCAACAAATTAACAATAAGCATCATGAATCATGTCTATCAGCAGGATTGCAATGTTCATAAAAGGATATGATAAAGTGGTATCTCGCTTGCCCGTATTTGTACAGCAAAACATAAATGCTCGAGCACCTTTGAAGTTTGTGGGAAGACTGTAGGTAGAGACTATCAAAGATAAAAGCATCAAAGTTATACCACAGCTAATCATATTTTGGGACAAGCATATTATACTAAGAATGACAGTTGTGCTCTCAAGAAAGTGCTCAAAGAAAGGATGGAGACTCAATGTAAAAGTAAAAGATTGACCCTTCGCGAGAGGGAAGCGGGGATTAACATGTGCTAGAGCTTTTCATTTTGCTAAAGACGGAAGTAAAATGGTTTTGAGAGGTGTTTGTTGTTGTCAACGAATGATAGTGGGTACTCTAACTACCTCATCAACCGAGACTTCCAAGAGCGGCTCCCATGAAGGACGTTATCTCTACCAGCAAGGTAGATCATCCCTCTTCTCTTTTGTTTACACATGTATTTTAGTTTCATTATGGATGACACTCCCCCCAACCTTTGCTTACACAAGCCATGGCTAACCGAATCCTCGGGTGCCTTCCAACATTCTCATACCATGAAGGAGTGTCTATTTGCAATTTAAGTTGCTTACTGATAAATCAGGGCAAAGCATGTGAAGAGAATTATTAATGAAAGTTAATTAATTGGGGCTGGGAACCCCATTGCCAGCTTTTTTTGCAAAATTATTGGATAAGCGGATGTGCCACTAGTCCATTGTGAAAGTCTGTCAGGAGTAAATGACAAGATTGAAAGATAAACACCACATACTTCCTCATGAGCTAAAAAACATAAACACAAATTGAGAAGCATTTTGAAGGTTTTAAAGGTAGCACATGAGAATTTACTTGGAATGGTTTGAAATGCCATGCATAGGTATTTATAGTGGACACTTTGGAATAACTTGGTTTTCAGGGGTTTGGAAGCACGAGCAGCGTTCCCGCTCAGTACAAGTGAAGGCTAGCAATAGATTGGGAAGCGACAATCAAGAGAGCAGTAACTGTCATAATCATGCTTGCGACAAAATAAATTAACGGAGGCATAAAAGTGATACAAGAACTCTGAGGTAAAGTAAATCATCGAGGCTTAATTGACTTTTGTTCAGTCATATGCATGCGTGAGCATGTGCCAAGTTGATTCAAGTGAATTATTCAGAGGAGGATACCACAATGTCATATCTATCTATGAATAAAGCAATGCAAGCAAATATTTATGACATGCTACTCATATTAATAAATTGGAGCTAATCATGAGAGATCATGAACTACTAGACTTTCTTAAATGACATATACCTCACATGAACCAACTAAGCATGCTCACATGGATGAGTATATGTACAAAAATGAAAACAAATAGAGTTCATACCAGCCTCTCACCACAATCGGATTGTCATAGATCGTCATTATTGCCTTTTCACTTGTGTAGCTTGAATAATATGGAGCGAAAACCAAGCTCCAACCGCCGAAGACCATTGAACTCCAAAATGAACTTTACAAAACCAAAGAAGAACAGAAAATATTTTTGGTGTTTTCGAATTGGAAACAAGAACAAAAGGAAACAAGCAAACAAAGCAAAATCTTTTTGGATTTTCCTATAGCAAACCAACGATAGCAAATAAAGCAAAATAAAAGCAAGAAACCAAAATAAACAAATGGTAAAGAGAAACAACAGAAATATTTTTGGTCTTTTTGTGTTTTAGGAAATAAACAAAGCAAAAACAAGAAAATGAAAACTAGAAGAGTCACATAAACACAAAGCAGCAGAAATCGCCAAACTTGACAACTAGATACGATAATCGATTTTTAATATATTCTTCCGCTGCTCAGCTCGAAAAGTGTTAAACTAATGAAAGTTAGATAACAACCTGGGGAACATGAACAAAAATGGCTTCGCAAAATAACATTCTGGCTATTTTTGGGAGCTTTTTTGGTAACAGTCCAGAATCTGTTTTCAGGCAGCACTTCCCCAAATATCATCTTCCTCTTATTAGAAAACCACTCTAAGAAGCTAAACAAGTATATACAAGTATCCAGCAACCATAATATGCAAAGAATGAGTGATGCCGGTATACCTCCCCCCAAGCTTAGGCTTTTGGCCTAAGTGGAGATCAATCCCATGGTGCCCATGAAGTGGCACCTCCGTAGTACGACGAAGATGGATCCGGGTATGTGCTGGAAGAAGCACCCGGATACGTGACGGTGTAGTCGTAGGAGGGCTCGGCGTCCTCGGAGTCATGCTGCTGGTGGAAGCCATGTATCTTCAGCTGCTCATCCACCTCCACCTTAGAGCGCGACCACGGTTCCCTGTGAATACTGAACAAATCTGGCTGTGGCAAAGGGATCGAGAAATCTTGAGCTCTTGAGCAGAAACGCGAGTGAGAGAAAATGAGTACGAGTTTTTTCGGGAGAGAGAGTGCAATGAGTGAAAGAGATGAAGTGGTGGGGCAAGGAGGGCCCCACACAACAGGGTGGCGCGCCCCCCTTCCAGGCCGCGCCGGCCTGTGGGGTGCCACCCTGGGGTGCCCCACTGGTCATCCCCAGGTGTTCCCAGGTGCCTCTTCGAAAAATAAGACCAACGGTATAATTTTTGTGAATTTTTGAAAACTTTGAAAAACGCACATTTCTGGGTATTAAATTTATTATTACTGGGCAGAAAAAGATTTTTGAAATCTCTAATTAACTAAAGAACTTTGCAAAACAAAAAGTGCTACAGCAAGTAGATCAAGTGGAGGAAGAAAGAGATGTTGTTTAGCTCTTCTATGCATATAAAATGAATTTGTTAACAAGGTTGATCAAGTCTTGCCACCAAATAAATTTTACATAGCATAAGAAGAATTAAACCTCAAATCAATCATGTTACCTTGTATTGTATTGATATGGATCCAATCACAAGAGTTTGATATTCTTCTTTAGGCTCATATATTGGACAATCAATATCTCCCACTTTGATAGATCTCAAATTAGAAATTGTATTAACTCCACATACTTTATCGATCTTCTTGGGAAAATAAACAGTATGCTCCTTGTCATCGACATTGAAAGTGACTTTTCCTTTATTACAATCAATAATAGCCCCTGCGGTGTTAAGAAAAGGTCTCCCAAGAATAATAGACATATTATCATCTTCAGGCATTTCCAACACAACAAAATCAGTTAATATCAAGCAGTTATTAGTAACTTGAACAGGAACATCCTCACATATACCAACAGGAATAGCATGTAGATTTATCAGCCATTTGCAAAGATATATCGGTCGGTATCAACATATCTAAATAAAGTCTCTTATAAAGAGAGAAAGGCATAACACTAACACCCGCTCCCAAATCACATAGAGCAGTTCTAACATAATTATTCTTAATAGAACAAGGAATAGTCGGTATACTGATACGTCTCAAACGTATCTATAATTTCTTATGTTCCATGCTACTTTTATGATGATACTCACATGTTTTATATACATTATATGACATATTTATGCATTTTCCGGCACTAACCTATTGACGAGATGCCGAAGAGCCGATTGCTGTTTTCTCGTTGTTTTTGGTTTCAGAAATCCTAGTAAGGAAATATTCTCGGAATTGGACGAAATCAACGCCCGAGGGTCCTATTTTTCACACGAAGCTTCCGAAGTCCGAAGAGGAAACGAAGTGGGGCCACGAGGTGGCCACACAACAGGGCGGCGCGGCCCAGCCCCTGGCCGCGCGGCCCTAGCGTGTGGGTCCCTCGTGACGCCCCCTGACCTACCCTTCCGCCTACATATAATCTTCGTCGTGAAACCCCCAGTACCGAGAGCCACGATACGGAAAACCTTCCAGAGACGCAGCCGCCGCCAATCCCATATCGGGGGATTCAGGAGATCACCTCCGGCACCCTGCCGGAGAGGGGAATCATCTCCCGGAGGACTCTTCATCGCCATGATCGCCTCCGGATTGATGTGTGAGTAGTTCACCCCTGGACTATGGGTCCATAGCAGTAGCTAGATGGTCGTCTTCTCCCCATTGTGCTATCATGTTCCATCTTGTGAGCTGCCTATCATGATCAAGATCGTCTATTTGTAATCCTACATGTTGTGTTTGTTGGGATCCGATGGATATTGAATACTATGTCAAGTTGATTATCAATCTATCATATATGAGTTGTTTATGTTCTTGCATGCTCTCCGTTACTAGTAGAGGCTCTGGCCAAGTTGATACTTGTGACTCCAAGAGGGAGTATTTATGCTCGATAGTGGGTTCATGCCTCCATTAAATCTGGGACAATGGATGAGAAAGTTCTAAGGTTGTGGATGTGCATGTTGCCACTAGGGATAAAACATCGATGCTTTGTCTAAGGATATTTGTGTTGATTACATTACGCACCATACTTAATGCAATTGTCTCGTTGCTTGCAACTTAATACCGGAAGGGGTTCGGATGATAACCTCGAAAGTGGACTTTTTAGGCATAGATGCATGCCGGATGGCGGTCTATGTACTTTGTCGTAATGCCCCGATTAAATCTCATAGTACTCATCATGATATATGTATGTGCATTGTTATGCCTTCTTTATTTGTCAATTGCCCAACCGTAATTTGTTCACCCAACATGCTATTTATCTTATGGGAGAGACACCACTAGTGAACCTGTGGACCCCGGTCCTATTCTTTACATCCGAAATACAATCTACCGCAATACTTGTTCTTTACTGTTCTTCGCAAACAATCATCATCTTCCACACAATACGGTTAATCCTTTGTTCACAAGCAAGCCGGTGAGATTGACAACCTCACCGTTACGTTGGGGCAAAGTACTTTGGTTGTGTTGTGCAGGTTCCACGTTGGCGCCGAATCCCCGGTGTTGCGCCGCACTACACTTCGCCGCCATCAACCTTCAACGTGCTTCTTGGCTCCTCCTGGTTCGATAAACCTTGGTTTCTTTCTCGAGGGAAAACTTGCTATCTGTCCGCATCACACCTTCCTCTTGGGGTTCCCAACGGACGTGTGTTAATTGCACGCATCAAGCACTTTTTCCGGCGCCGTTGTCGGGGAGATCAAGACACGCTCGCAAGGGGAGTCTCCACTTCCAATCTCTTTACTTTGTTTTTGTCTTGCTTTATTTTATTTACTACTTTGTTTGCTGCACTAAAACAAAACACAAAAAAAAAAATAGTTGCTAGCTTTACTTTATTTACTATCTTGTTTGCGTTCTCTATATCAAAAACACAAAAAAATTAGTTACTTGCATTTACTTTATTTACCTTTTGTTTATTTCATCATGTTTCCTCCTAAGTACACTCTAAAAGACATACCGGTAGGCCGAGGGTCTATAATTGGAAGAGATAATATAGAAGATTTTTTCACTCATGTTAGTACAACTGAAGATTTTGAAGATAGACACTTGGTAGAACTTGCTCCTACTTATGAAATTGCTGCTGCCTCTTTAGTACACATGTTGGAAACTAAATTTGTTAATCTCAATCCTATAATTCAGCATATGTTTCTTACACTCTCTGATATGGAGGAAGGAGAAAAGAAAGATTTTGTCTTAGAAACCCTTCTTAAAGAATTTGGTGGTGTAGCAAGAGAGGCTAGAAAAGTCTTTATTAAATATAAGATGCTTGGCTCTTACACCAACTTTGCTAGTACCCTTGAAAAGATGGACATTGATAGGATAAAGTACACCAATAATGTTAATGATGGAGGGGATATTAAGACATCAATACCTTGCAAGCTCGTAGGAATGTTCGAGGCACTAGAAAAGAATTATGATTGGATTGTTCCTGAAAATTTGTTTGATGAGAATAGCAAGCCTAAGAGTAATGAAAAAGGAGCCTCTGAAACTTACATAGATAAGATAACATGCATTGTTGAGGAAACTCCCAACACCCTCGTAATAATGTTGATGCTTCATCTCTTGATAATACTTGATTCACACTTTCTCGCGCCTAGCCGAAAGGCGTTAAAGAAAAGCGCTTATGGGAGACAACCCATGTTTTTACTACAGCACTTTTGTTTTATATTTGAGTCTTGGAAGTTGTTACTACTGTAGCAACCTCTCCTTATCTTTATTTTATTGCATTGTTGTGCCAAGTAAAGTCTTTGATAGTAAAGTCAATACTAGATTTGGATTACCGCACAGTAAACAGATTTCTTGCCGTCACGAATCTGGGCAGAATTCTCTCGTAGGTAACTCAGAAAAATCTGCCAATTTACGTGCGTGATCCTCAGATATGTACGCAACTTTCATTCAATTTGAGCATTTTCATCTGAGCAAGTTAAGTGCCCTCGGAAAATTTGTCTTTACGGACTGTTCTGTTTTGACAGATTCTGCCTTTTATTTCGCATTGCCTCGTTTTGCTATGTTTGATGGATTTCTTTGTTCCATTAACTTTCAGTAGCTTTGTGCAATGTCCAGAAGTGTTAAGAATGATTATGTCACCTCTGAATATGTGAATTTTTGATTATGCACTAACCCTCTAATGAGTTTGTTTCGAGTTTGGTGTGGAGGAAGTTTTCAAGGGTCAAGAGAGGAGGATGATACAATATGATCAAGAAGAGTGAAAAGTCTAAGCTTGGGGATGCCCCCGTGGTTCATCCCTGCATATTTCAAGAAGACTCAAGCATCTAAGCTTGGGGATGCCCAAGGCATCCCCTTCTTCATCGACAACATTATCAGGTTCCTCTAGTGAAACTATATTTTTATTCAATCACATCTTATGTGCTTTGCTTGGAGCGTCTGTTTGTTTTTATTTTCGTTTTGTTTGAATAAAATTGGATCCTAGCATTCTTTATATGGGAGAGAGACACGCTCCGCTGTTTCGTATGAACACATGTGTTCTTAGCTTTATTCTTAATGTTCATTGCGAAGGTTGAACTACTTCGTTCATTGATATATGGTTGGAAACGGAAAATGCCGCATGTGGTAAATGGTATAATGTCTTGAATAATTTGATACTTGGCAATTGTTGTGCTCATATAGATCATGTTTAAGCTCTTGCATCATGTACTTTGCACCTATTAATGAAGAACTACATAGAGCTTGTTAAAATTTGGTTTGCATGATTGGTCTCTCTAAGTCTAGATATTTTCTGGTTTGAGGTGTTTGAACAACAAGGAGACGATGTAAAGTCTTATAATGCTTACAATATGTTTATATGTGAGTCTTGCTGCACCATTTCATACTTGAGTTTGCTTCAAACAACCTTGCTAGCCTAGCCTTGTATTGAGAGGGATTCTTCTCGTGCATCCAAATCCTTGAGCCAACCACTATGTCATTTGTGTCCACCATACCTACCTACTACATGGTATTTCTCCGCCATTCCAAAGTACATTACTTGAGTGCTACCTTTAAAATTCTATTCTTTGCCTTTACAATATATAGCTCATGGGACAAATAGCCTTAAAAACTATTGTGGTGAAGAATATGTACTTATGTATCTTATTTCTTAATAAGTTGCTTGTTGAGCGGTAACCATGTTTCTGGGGCGCCATCAACTATTACCTTTGTTGAATATCATGTGAGTTGCTATGCATGTTCGTCTTGTCCGAAGTAAGGGAGATTTTCATGATCAAATGGTTTGAGTATGCATATTGTTAGAGAAGAACATTGGGCCGCTAACTAAAGCCATGAATCATGATGGAAGTTTCAGCTTTGGACATAAATCCTCAATCTCTTATGAGAAATATTAATCTGTTGTTGAATGCTTAAGCATTAAAAGAGGAGTCCATTATCTCGTTGTCTATGTTGTCCCGGTATGGGTGTCTAAGTTGAGAATGATCAAAAGCGAGAAATCCAATGCGAACCTTCTCCTTAGACCCTTGTACAGCGGCATAGAGGTACCCCTTTGTGACACTTGGTTGAAACATATGTCATGCAATGATAATCCGTGTTAATCCAAGCTAATTAGGACAAGGTGCGGGCACTATTGGTATACTATGCATGAGGCTTGCAACTTGTAAGATATCTTATACATAACTCATATGATTTATTACTACCGTTGACAAAATTGTTTCTTGTTTTCAAAATGAAAAGCTCTAGCACAAATATAGTAATCCATGCTTCCTCTCGCGAAGGGCCATTCTTCTACTTTATTGTTGAGTCAGCTTTACCTATTCTTTCTATCTTAGAAGCAAACACTTGTGTAAACTGTGTGCATTGATTCTTACATGTTTACCTATTGCACTTGTTATATTACTTTGTGTTGACAATTATCCATGAGATATACATGTTAAAGTTGAAAGCAACCGCTGAAACTTATATCTTCCTTTGTGTTGTTTCAAAGCTTTCTACTAAGAATTTATTGCTTATGAGTTAACTCGTTATGCAAGTCTTATTGATGCTTGTCTTGAAAGTACTATTCATGAAAAGTCTTTGCTATATGATTCAGCTTGTTTACTCATTATCTTCATCATTGCTTCGAATCGCTGCATTCATCTCATGTGCTTTACAATAGTATTGATCAAGATTATGATAGCATGTCACTTCGTAAATTATCTTTGTTATCGTTTACCTACTCGAGGGCGAGTAGGAACTAAGCTTGGGGATGCTTGATACGTCTCAAACGTATCTATAATTTCTTATGTTCCATGCTACTTTATATGATGATACTCACATGTTTTATACACATTATATGTCATATTTATGCATTTTCCGGCACTAACCTATTGACGAGATGCCGAAGAGCCGCTTGCTGTTTTCTCGCTGTTTTTGGTTTCGTAAATCCTAGTAAGGAAATATTCTCGAATTGGACGAAATCAACGCCCAGGGTCCTATTTTTCCACGAAGCTTCCGAAGTCCGAAGAGGATACGAAGTGGGGCCACGAGGTGACGCCACACTACGGGCGGCGCGGCCCAGGCCTCGGCCGCGCGGCCCTAGCGTGTGGGGCCCTCGTGTGGCCCCCGACCTGCCCTTCCGCCTACTTAAAGTCTTCGTCGCGAAACCCCCAGCACCGAGAGCCACGATACGGAAAACCTTCCGAGACGCACCCGCCGCCAATCCCATCTCGGGGGATTCGGGAGATCGCCTCCGGCACTCCGCCGTGAGAGGGGAATCATCTCCCGGAGGACTCTTCATCGCCATGATCGCCTCCGGATTGATGTGTGAGTAGTTCACCCCTCGGACTATGGGTCCATAGCAAGTAGCTAGATGGTCGTCTTCTCCTCATTGTGCTATCATGTTCGATCTTGTGAGCTGCCTATCATGATCAAGATCGTCTATTTGTAATCCTACATGTTGTGTTTGTTGGGATCCGATGGATATTGAATACTATGTCAAGTTGATTATCAATCTATCATATATGAGTTGTTTATGTTCTTGCATGCTCTCCGTTGCTAGTAGAGGCTCGGCCAAGTTGATACTTGTAACTCCAAGAGGGAGTATTTATGCTCGATAGTGGGTTCATGCCTCCATTAAATCTGGGACAAGTGATGTAAAGTTCTAAGGTTGTGGATGTGCTCGTTGCCACTAGGGATAAAACATCGATGCTTTGTCTAAGGATATTTGTGTTGATTACATTACGCACCATACTTAATGCAATTGTCTGTTGCTTGCAACTTAATACCGGAAGGGGTTCGGATGATAACCTAAAAGTGGACTTTTTAGGCATAGATGCATGCTGGATGGCGGTCTATGTACTTTGTCGTAATGCCCTGATTAAATCTCATAGTACTCATCATGATATATGTATGTGCATTGTTATGCCTTCTTTATTTGTCAATTGCCCAACCGTAATTTGTTCACCCAACATGCTATTTATCTTATGGGAGAGACACCACTAGTGAACCGTGGACCCCGGTCCTATTCTTTACATCCGAAATACAATCTATTGCAATACTTGTTCTTTACTCGTTCTTCGCAAACAATCATCTTCCACACAATACGGTTAATCCTTTGTTCACAAGCAAGCCGGTGAGATTGACAACCTCACCTGTTACGTTGGGGCAAAGTACTTTGCTTGTGTTGTGCAGGTTCCACGTTGGCGCCGGAATCCCCGGTGTTGCGCCGCACTACACTTCGCCGCCATCAACCTTCAACGTGCTTCTTGGCTCCTCCTGGTTCGATAAACCTTGGTTTCTTTCTGAGGGAAAACTTGCTACTGTCTGCATCACACCTTCCTCTTGGGGTTCCCAACGGACGTGTGTTAATTGCACGCATCATATACCTGGGTCGCCAAGCTTCTTTGGAACCTTGCCATTGAAAGAGTAATTAGCAAGCATAGTGGAAATCTCCTCATTAGGAATTTTCCTTTTGTTAGTGACAATATCTTTCATATACTTTGAATAAGGAGGCAATTTAATAGCATCAGTCAAAGGGATTTGCAAAAACAAGGGTTTCATCCAATCACAAAATTTATTATAGTGTTCCTCTTCCTTTGATTTTAGTTTCTTAGCAGGAAAAGGCATTTGCTTTTGAACCCAAGGTTCCCTTTCATTACCATGTTTCTTAGCAATAAAATCTTCTTTAGTATACTTTTTATTTTTAGCATGCTTTTCAGGTTCTTCTTCAACCTCTTCTTTATCGAAGCATCATTCTTATCATTATCTTTATCATGTTCATTACCACTTTCAGCTTCAACGATCGTAAATAGAAATACTATTAGGATCATTAACAGGCTCAGAGGATTCTACAACAGTTTTATGTTTCTTTTTCTTTTTCTTAGATGGAGCACTAGTTTCAGTTCGTTGGGAATCTTGTTCAACTCTTTTGGGATGCCCTTCAGGATATAGAGGATCCTGGGTAGAAACACCGCCTCTAGTTGTTACTTCATAAGCATGTTTTTCTTTAGAATTGTTTTTTAATAAGTCGTTTTGCACTTTAGTGAGTTGATCAATTTGAGTTTGAACCATATGAAAGTGTTTAACAAGCATCTTAACATCATTGGAGGTTCTCTCCACAATACCATGCAATTCACTAATAGCTCGAGAATTTTCCATTAAATGATTCTCTACTCTCATATTGAAATTATTTTGGTTAACAATATAATTATCAAACTCATCTAAGCATTGAGCAGGAGGTTTTGAATATGGAATATCTTCCCTAGTAAAGCGTTCAAGAGAGTGTACCTCAATCATGGATGATGGGGGAGTTATCTTGCATAAATCTTCTATGGGAGGTAAATTATTCACGTCTTCAGATTTAATACCTTTCTCCTTAAGAGACTTCTTGGCTTCCCTCATATCTTCATCATTTAATTTAATTAAACCCCTCTTCTTCAATATTGGTGTCGGGGTTGGTTCAGGTGTAGACCAATCATCATGATTCCGGCCTATTCTAGCCAATAATTCTTCGAGCGTCGTCCGGAGTTCTTTTCCTGAAAACACAACCAAGCACAACTATCCAGGTATGCCCTAGACTCAATGGTTAATCCACTATAAAATATATCAAGTAAATCATGCTTTTCCAAATCATGTTCAGTGCCGAGCTCTAATAAGAGAGCAAAATCTCGCCCAAGCCTCAGTGCAATTTCTCTCCATCTTCCCGATCAAAATTATAAATTCTCTCGCAAAGCAATATGTTGAGCACTAGCAGGAAAGTATTTCCGGAAGAAAACATCAAGCAATTCTTTTGGACTATTAATAGAATCAGGTGGCAAACTATTATACCAAGTTTTAGCATCATCCTTTAATGAGAAAGGGAAAATTTTAGCAACAAAATAAGTACGCTTCTTAACATCATCAGAAAACAAGCTACTCAAAGTAGATAGCTCAATCATGTGTTCTACAGCACTTTCTTTTTCAGTACCACAAAAAGGTGTTTTCTCAACAATAGATATATGAGATAGATCAAGAGAAAAATCATAATCCTTATCCTTAATGTTTATAGGAGATGTGGCAAATTTGGGATCAGGAGATAGCTTATATCTAACAGAATGTTGTGCAAGCAACTTTTTAATTTTTCTTGCATCAGTAGTAGCATTGCATTTATCAATAAAATCATCATCAAGTTCCACATAATCCTCATCAGGATCATCACTAGAGTATTCAATGTACTCGTGTGAATTAACAGGTGTAGCAGCATTTTCATTAGGAGTTTCAAGTATTTTCAATTTGTCTAGACCTAGCAATTGTAGCATCTAGAAAAGATCCTAATGAACCATCATTATCAAGTACAAGTAGAAGCATCATCAAAATTATAAGAGGAACTTTCAGATCTAGCGAAGTACCAGCATGTGAAGCTTGTGGTGGTGAAACAAGTTTATCTATCACGGATGGTGAATCAAGAGCAGCAGAGGTACTCGCAGTTGTACCTTTTCTTGTACTGGATGGTAATATGGCGACTTTAGTATCGCGAGGTTTACCCATGATGGAGAATTTGCAGCGAACAATATCAATCCAAGTGAACTTCCAAATAAAGCTATGCGTCCCCGGCAACGGCGCCAGAAAATAGTCTTGATGACCCACAAGTATAGGGGATCGCAACAGTCTTCGCGGGAAGTAAAACCCAATTTATTGATTCGACACAAGGGGAGACAAAGAATACTTGAAAGCCTTAACAATGGAGTTGTCAATTCAGCTGCACCTGGAAACAGACTTGCTCGCAAGAGTTTATCGAGTAGTAACAGCTTTATAGCAGTAGCAGTAGTGAAATAACAAGCAGCAGAGTAACAAAGATAGCAGTAGTGATTATAGTAAACAGCAGGATTAAAATACTGTAGGCACAAGGATGGATGAACGGGCGTTGCATGGATGAGAGAAACTCATGTAACAATCAAAGCAGGGCATTTGCAGATAATAATAAAACGGTATCCAAGTACTAATCAATCAATAGGCATGTGTTGCATATATAGTCGTACGTGCTCGCAATGAGAAACTTGCACAACATCTTTTGTCCTACCAGCCGGTGGCAGCCGGGCCTCTAGGGAATCTACTCGGAAATTAAGGTACTCCTTTTAATAGAGCACCGGAGCAAAGCATTAACACTCCGTGAACACATGTGATCCTCATATCACCGCCTTCCCCTTCGGTTGTCCCAATTTCTGTCACTTTGGGGCCTCGGGTTCCGGACAACAATACGTGTATACAACTTGCAGGTAAGATCATAAAGCAATGAATATCATCATGAATTGATAACATGTTCAGATCTGAGATCATGGCACTCGGGCCCTAGTGACAAGAATTAAGCATAACAAGTTGCAACAATATCATAAAAGTACCAATTACGGACACTAGGCACTATGCCCTAACAATCTTATGCTATTACATGACTAATCTCATCCAATCCCTACAATCCCCTTCAGCCTACAGCGGGGGAATTACTCACACATGGATGGGGGAAACATGGCTGGTCGATGGAGAGGCGTCGGTGGTGATGATGGCGATGATCTCCTCCAATTCCCCGTCCCGGAGAGGTGCCAGAACGGAGTTTCTGGTCCCGAGACGGAGTTTCGCGACGGTGGCGGCGTACTGGATGGTTTCTAGCGACTTCGACTTCCCGTCTCGCATTTTTAGATCGAAACCCTTAAGTAGTCCAGAGGGGGGCGTCAGAGGCCAGCCGAGGCGGCCACACAATAGGGCGGCGCGCCCCCCTCCTGGGCCGCGCCGGCTGGTGTGTGGGGGCCTCGGGCCTCCACCTGGCTTGCCCTTCTGGATCCGTAGTTCTTCTGAAAAAATAAGACCTTCGACATAAATTCCGAGGATTTTCCCGAAAGTTGGATTTCTGCACAAAAACGAGACACCAGAGCAATTCTGCTGAAAACAGCGTTAGTCCGTGTTAGTTGTATCCAAAATACACAAATTAGAGGCAAAACAATAGCAAAAGTGTTCGGGAAAGTAGATACGTTTTGGACGTATCATAGCGGAAAATCAAAATTTTCACATGCTAAAGATTTGAACTTCCGTCCAGCCCCCAAGAGTTTGAATTTCCGTCTAATCCTTAAACTGTTTTCACAGAACACGCGGAAGCTGCACGATGACTTGCGCATCCATGTGCTGGAGCAGAAAAAGGAGATAGAACTACTGCAAACCAGGGACGCGGATAGTCAGAAAGCCATCGCGCAGCTGGAGAAAAGCCTCAAGGGTTATGAAGGTAATAACTCCGAGTGAGCCCCCAGGATCATCAATGTGATTATACTATCTGAACTAACTGTGTTGTTGTATTTTCCGAGTCGCAGAAGAATTTGCCAAGCGCCCCACCATCGACGCCCTTGCCGCCAAGGTCGAAGTTCTTGAGGCGGAGAATGAATCCCTCAAGAAATTCCTGAAGGAATCCTCCGAGGAGGAGACCAAAAAGAAAAAATAACTCTTGGAGAAGCACACTCAAGAGCTGTCGGATCTTGCTGAAAAACTCAAGAAGAGCCAGCAACGGATTCAGACCTTGGCAACCAAGAACAAGAACTACGAGGCGGAGGCGGAGGCTATTGACAAGATGATCTTCCGTAAGGACCTCTTTTTTCTTTCTTTGTGGCTCCGACTTCTTCAGACTTGTGCTTCTGCTCGCGGAAAAGACTAATTTGTACTTTTCGCAGCGAGCCTTGGCTTTGAGTGGACGAAGGATGCCACCCTCAAGAGGGCTGAAGCGTATGAAGAAGCGCAGAGCTCCATTGACAGCCTCTTCGAAGCGTGTCGCGGAGTCGCCAAGTCGCTATCCCTGAAGAGAGCCAGAACTGCGGTGATCGATACCATGACCAAACTGATCAAGCAGGTGCCAGAGCTCATCAAGGATTGGCAAGAGTCTTCCGCCCGCGGAGTTGCTTCACTTGTGTTGGCGACGTGCAAGGCGCACTTCCCAACCATGAACTTTGCTGATGTCGCACGCGGAGCCCCCAAGGGCACCAATATGAGGACCCTTCTCGCGGAGACCCAAGGGTATGAACGACTCTTTGTCGGATGAGTGAACCACTCGTTTTGGTACAACAAGCACGATCTTCCCGCGGGATTCTCTGACGCGGAGGATGAAGATGAAGAGGACTGCCCCAAAGATTTCATGGAGGAAGGCTCCGGGTCGAGCGCGGATCATGAGGAAGAAGACTCCGGCGACGATTCTGGCGATGGCTCCGCCTACGTTGCTTCTGATGAGGATCAATCCTCCGAGTAGAACCTGTGAAACAGTCAAAAACTGATGCATCATTTTGGCCCCGGAGTGGGTTTGTAATATAACTTATATTTTTAAGTAGCTAGGGACGAAACAGCTATGCATGTGCGGAAACAACTTATCCTGCAACCCTTTATTGTTATTTGCATGTTTCGTTTTGTTGGAAAGCAAGTGCTGATTTCTATGTTTTCCGGCTTACTCGCTTGACCTTCCGCGAGCCGGAAGACCTTTAGCTGGAAACGCTCGCCAGCGGCGACGAAGCCTAATGGCAATCCGTCAATAACCGCGGAAACAAGCCCCCAGCCAAGGTGCCGGAAGTCGCTACTAGGAATCCACGAATTCGCAACAGAAAATATTTCCACCAGAAGACTTAAGCTTACGTCCTAAAGGACGATTTTTGAAAATCACAACTTTCATACACGCCTAGGCGGAAATATCCAGCTCTGCGGTTTTAGTCGGAAAACATACACGATCTAAAATGAATAAGTAAAGGAGGTAAAAGACTCAAAGAGTGAACCAAAATCTTTATTTCATTGATCATGTATAATTATTACAATGTATCTAATTCTATGCTAAGTGTGGAAAGGACGTAGCTGTGCAATGTTCCAAGGATGTTCTGTTTCGTCGTAGATGTCATCCGGATCCTCCCTTTTGCGTTTCCGGCGCCAATTAGCAGGTCTGTCCTTTAGCTCTCGGAAATCGACAAGGTAGTACGATCCGTTGTGAAGTACTTTGCTAACGACGAAGGGTCCTTCCCATGGAGATTGCAACTTGTGATCTTTCACCTGGCGAAGGCGGAGGACCAAGTCTCCGGCCATGAACGAGCGATTCCGAACTCGACAACTATGGTAGCGTCGGAGCTTCTGCTGGTAAATGGTGGAACGTTGGTCTGCTAAGTTCCGAGCTTCTTCGATCAGGTCCACAGATAGCTGTCTGGCCTCGTCAGCAGTTTCTTCATCATAGGCAAAGACTCGCGGTGAATCGTGGATGATGTCGGAGGGGAGCACAGCTTCGGATCCGTATACCAGGAAGAACGGAGTGAATCCTGTTGACCTGTTAGGGGTAGTTCGTAAACTCCACAGGACGGAGTCTAACTCCTCAGCCCAAGCTCCGGCTGCGCGGCGCAGCGGTTCTTCAAGGCGTGGTGGTTTTATTCCGGATAAGAGGAGTCCGTTGGCTCTTTCGACCTGACCATTGGACTGTGGATGAGCCACTGATGCCAGGTCTAGTCGGATCCCAATGTCGTGGCAATAATCCTTTAATTCTCCTTGGGCGAAGTTTGTGCCATTATCTGTGATTATGCTGTGCGGGATGCCGAATCTCGTCACGAGGCTGCAGACAAATTTCAGTGCCGTAGCACCATCGGCTTTTCTCACTGGCTTTGCCTCGATCCATTTACTGAACTTATCAATAGCGACCAGGAGGTACTCAAAACCGCCAGGAGATGATTTCTTTAACTTACCGACCATATCAAGCCCCCAGACCGCGAACGGCCAAGTGATAGGGATGGTCTTCAGCTCTTGGGCTAGAGCGTTTGGTTGAGTAGCGTAGTACTGACAACCACGGCAGGTTTTTACCAGCTTATCAGCATCTTCTTTAGCTGTGAGCCAGTAAAATCCAAGCCGGAAAGCTTTAGCAACGAGGGACGTGGGAGCGGCGTGATGCCCGCAATCCTCTGCGTGGATCTCTCTGAGGATTTCAATGCCATCTTGATTGGAGACGCATTTCAGAAAAACTCCAGTTGCACTTCGTTTGTAGAGCTGTCCATCAACTATTGTGTAGGATCTTACTCGTCTGACGATCTGTCGTGCGAGGACCTCGTCCTCTGGCAACTTCTGATCAATGAGGTAGTCCAGGAAAGGCTGCGTCCAGGCCGGAATGATAACCATCACTTCCTTTGCCGGAGATACTGCCACCTCTGGGTTTTCCGGGTTAGCGCCCTTGACTGAGGGTATCCGTAGGTGCTCTAGGAAAATACCAGGCGGAATTGGTTTTCTGCCGGATCTGAGCTTGGATAGCATATCTGCCGCTGTGTTATCATCTCGTCTGACGTACTTGACTTCGTATCCGAGGAAACATTTTGCGATCTCGTCAACTTCGTCTCTGTAGGCCGCCATGAAGGAGTTTCTGGCGTTCCAGGTTCCCGCTACTTGTTGTGCCACCAGGTCGGAATCTCCGCAGCAAATTATGTGCTTGATCCCAATTTCCTTAGCGATGCGCAGACCGTGTAGTAGAGCCTCGTATTCCGCCATGTTGTTTGTAGCTTCGAAGTGAATCTGCAAAACGTACTCGCAGCTCTTCTCCGGTAGGGGACTTCAGTGGTGACTCCGGCTCCCGAGCCTTGATGCTGCTTGGATCCGTCAAAGTGCATGACCCATGTTTCGGTTCCGGCTCCGGATTTGCATCCGGAGCCTCTCGTCCAATCTCGCGACGAAATCTGCCAAGACTTGGGATTTAACCGCGGTCCTGGGCTTGTAAGCGATGTCGAAGGCAGATAACTCGATGCCCCATTTTGCTGTGCGTCCTGTTGCGTCAGCGTTGTTGAGAATCGTCGACGGCGGAGCCTTGCTCACGACTGTTACTGGGTGCTCTTGGAAGTAGTGTCTCAACTTCCGGCTGCCTAGGAACACACCATAGGCTAGCTTCTGAAAGTGAGGGTATCTTTGCTTTGACTCCGTCAGTACCTCGCTAATGTAATAGACTGGTCTTTGGACGTCATATTCATGACCTTCTTCCTTTCGCTCCACCACGATGACGAGACTGATGACTTTGTTGGTAGCTGCCAGGTAAAGGAGCATTGGCTCCGACTCTACTGGAGCCGCCAAGATAGGTGGGGAGGTAAGTATTTCCTTCAAC
This sequence comes from Lolium rigidum, assembly GCF_022539505.1. Taxonomy (NCBI): domain Eukaryota; kingdom Viridiplantae; phylum Streptophyta; class Magnoliopsida; order Poales; family Poaceae; genus Lolium; species Lolium rigidum. The sequence continues at coordinate 71,295,435 of NC_061510.1, read as the reverse complement.
CCCTGAAGTGCTGCGTCTGCTGCGTCGTCCCAGACGAATTTGTCTGTTTTCTTCAGCAGCTTGTACAAAGGTAGCGCCTTCTCGCCAAGACGGCTAACAAACCTACTGATTGCTGCGACGCAACCAGTTAGTCGTTGCACATCTTTGAGACAAGTTGGCCGTTTGATACACAGGATTGCCTTGATTTTTTCCGGGTTAACCTCAATGCCTCTGTGAGAGACTATGAAGCCAAGGAGTTTTCCGGCTGGCACGCCAAAGACGCACTTCAGCGGATTCAACATCATCTTGTACCGACGGAGATTTTCGAAGGTTTCTGTGAGGTCGCTGATCAAGTCGGATCCTTTCCGGGTCATGACCGCGATGTCGTCGACGTAGGCGTGCACGTTCCGGCCAATTTGGTCCTTCAGGCACCGCTGCATCGTACGTTGGTAGGTGGCACCTGCATTTTTCAAACCAAAGGGCATGGTGACATAGCAATAAGTGCCGAAAGGGGTGATGAACGAAGTCGCCTTTTGGTCAGACTCCTTCATCCGGATCCGATGATACCCGGAATATGCGTCAAGAAAACACGAAGTTCCGCCCCGCCGTCGAATCAATGACTTGGTCAATGCGCGGCAAGGGGAACGGATCCTTCGGACAATGCTTGTTCAAGCCGGAGTAATCGATGCACATTCTTAGTATTTCAGTTGTTCTTTTTGGGTACAAGGACGAGATTTGCGACCCAATCGGTATGGATAACTTCTACTACAAAACCTGCCTCTAGTAACTTAGCTAGTTCCATTCCTATGGCGCGGCGCTTCTTATCTCCAAAGCGTCGCATAGCTTGCTTCACCGGTTTAGCCCCCGGATTTATGTTGAGGTAGTGCTCGGCGAGTTCCCTAGGTACTCCGGACATGTCAGAAGGTTGTCATGCGAAGATATCCATGTTAGCGCGGAGGAACTCGACGAGCGCGTCTTCCTATTTGGGGTCCATGTTGGCTCCGACTGAAACCTGTTTGGAGGCGTCTCCTACGATGAGGTCGTGCTTCTTGGTTTCTATCGCGGCCTTGAGAGAGGTCTTCTCGTTCGGAGATCTCGCTTCTTGGTGGTCTCGCATCTCGGTCGGATCCACCGCGGCTCGTAGCCTTGCAGCTCCTCTCCAGATATCACGGACTCTGCGAAGGCGGCTTCGCCTAACTCGCATTCATGAGCCTTCTTGTAGTCTCCGGATACGGTAATCATACCTTTTGGACCCGGAATCTTGAGCTTGACGTGGTAGGAGCTCTTGAAGGGCACGACCTCAAACGTGATCATCTCTTGGCGGAAATTATTTGCATCGCCGAAGGCCACGGGAAGTCTGATGCTGCCCAAGGAATTTGCCTTTTTACCCGGAACCACACCATGAAATTCAGTGGTGCTGTGCTTTAGCTGTTCCTTAGTAAGGTTCATCCGCTCCAAAGTTTCCGTGTACATGATGTTTAGGCTGGCTCCGCCATCCATGAGGCACTTGGAGAAGTCATACCCATCGATGCGGGGACTTACGACCAAGGCATAGCACTCTTTCGGAATGACAGTAGGATGATCCTGCCTATCAAACGTACACGGAGTTTCCGACCACCTGACATACTGCGGCACAGCGTGAACTGTGGCGTTCAGGATCCGGAGAGCTGATTTGCTTGCACGGACTGTTGGAGTTCCAAGGAAAGTGTGGTATGCGCTCGCACTCTTTTTATCGAAGGGGTTGGGTTTAGCTGCGGATCCGGCTTTGGGATCCGGCGAAGCGTCATCCTCGTCCATCGCCTCGGAACTGTCTTCCTCCTTGTCCTTGTTCTTGCCCTTGCCTCCTTTGCCGCGTGGGCGGTGCTTCCGGGCTCGCTTGTATCCTGCTTCCGGGTCAGATTTTAGATCATTGACCCACTTGCAGTTACGGTTGGTGTGAGTGGACTTTCCTGTAGCCGGTTCTAGATGGGCCAGGCAGGGCATGTCCCTGTACTCTTTATAGGTTTGGGGGGCGCGGGTTCCGACAGCAGTGACCTCATCGCCATGCTGCTGGCCCCTTCCAGTTCCGCCACCGCGGCCGCGGCCTCTTCCGCCTCCTTGGCCTCCGCGCTGGAAGGCCATGGCGATCAAGTCAGATCCGCCACTCTTTTGGTCATCAGGGGGGTTTTTCCGCTTGGTGCCGCTGCTGCTATCGTTGTCACGGTTCTCCTTTTGCTGATGCAGGGGAATTGTTGTAGCTGCTAGATCTCCGCCTGCGCGTCATCGGCGGCAGTATGATCACTGGCGATGGTGATCATGTCATCCAAAGTCAGTTTATTTGCATTGACCAAGCAGGTAAGCTTGTGCCGCAGCAGTCCTCCTCTCTGCAAGCCACCAATAAAGGTGTGCATTGCTGTGCGGTTATCAACGTTCTCGCACTCATTCCTGGTTTGCAACCATCGGGCGAGGAAGTTCCTCGATGTTTCACCCATCTTCTGAATACATGCCTGCAAGTCGCTTGTTGTGGCAGGTCTTTTGTAGGTGCCTCTGAAGTGTTTCTCGAAGGCGTTCTTCAGGTCAAACCAGCAAAAGATGGAGTTCTTCTCGAGGTCGCTGAGCCAGATCCGGGCTGGACCTACAAGGTACAACTGAAGCATGCGGCATGCAATATTAGGGGTTCCTCCGGCGAAGGTTACTGCATTATAGTAGTCCTCAATCCAGGTATCCGGCCTTTCCGTGCCATCATAATTCTTCAAGTTTCCGGGTAGCTTGAGGTTCATCCTTGGCTTTGGTTCCTCTCGAATCATCCTGCCAAAGCACTTTGGGCCGATGTAATCAGATCTGTACTCATTGAGGCGTTCTCGGGCATCGCGTGGGCCGCCGCCCGGGGTTTTTGAGCGGGAACGAGATCTCCGGCCACCGCCTCCGCCACTGGGTGGTGGTGAAGGGGACTTGCGAGGGGGCCTGTAAGATTTTTTGCTTCCTCCCTCTGATTCCCGGCGATCTTCCCGTGGCTCGCTCCGGCTCCGGTGGCTACCTTCACCTTGGTGATAGTCTCCTCCGCCGTTCCGGCTTCGGCGGGGCTCCGGCTCACGTTCCGCGTTCCGGATCCTCCTGGGCTCAGGCTCGCGATCGTTGTTCCGGCTCCTTCTGGGCTCAGGCTCACGATCGTTGTTCTGGTTCCGACGTGGTTCCGGCGTACGCTCCCTGCTCCTTGGCGGCGGCATGTTGTCGCGGATGTTGATTCCACCGGCCCCATGGGGCCTGGTGTTTCCGGCTGGACTGCGGCGGCGAGGAGGTGGGGGACGCGGGTACCCGTTAGGCGGAGGTGACGGATTCCGGTACTTGTCCCTACCAGTGTACATTGCATCCTTTCCCTTCTTCGGATCTGACGGAGGCATCTTTGATGGTACGGGGATTGGATTCGAGTGCTCCCTTGTTTTTCTTCTGCGCTCCGTGGATCCGGTGCGTGATTCATCATCAGGGTGGCGATTGACTCGGGCGTCCTTCTGCGCGGTAGATACATAGTGATCCGGATTGGATTCCAACCTGCGCGAAGTATCTGCCTTACTCTGCTGCTTCATTGCTGAGGCAACGAGCGTACGAATGTAGTCGATGTCAATCTCCTCGTCCTTCTTTTTCAAGATCTCCGCAGCCTTTTTCATGTTGTCCTTTGGGGTTGCAAGTGGCTGTTGCTCAGTGGGGGTCGCAAAAGTGATCTTGCGAGGGGGTATAGCCTCCCGCCTGATTTGGTCGACCTCCTGCTGAAGCTCGGTGACCTAGTCTCTCCAGTGCTGTTGGAGCTCCTTGACTTTCACGAGTTGTTGGTCAACCTCAAGTTCTCGCTGTTGGAAACCTTCCACGAATTGCGCGGCTTCTTTCCTTTCATCCAGCATTGCGGCTGCGGTTCTGGCGATTTTCTGAGCTGTTGCCAACATCTCCCGCCTCTTGGTCTCTAGAGCCTCCGGGTCTGCAGCTTTCTCAGGAGTTATTGGTTTGTTGAGGATCGCCGAGTGTGCTATCGCGTCGATGCCTGCCTGCGCAACCAGTTCTTCTGGGGACAGGATTTCCTCACGCGGTCGTTCCCGTGATAACGGAGTACCTGCGTGGGATGGCTGTGGATCGGAGTAGGTGTTGTCATCCTCTGATTCCCGTTGATCCAGCGCCACCAAGGTTGCGAGAATCTGTTTAGGCTGGGCGGATTCAACTTCGGGCTGATCACCGTATCTGTATTCCTTCACCTTGCGATCGAACTCCTCAGTGTCCATGGATGGGGTATCCCCGGAAATTGGGCTTAGGTTACCCAGAATCGACTCTTCAACCGGAGTTCCGCTTTCTCCGACAGCCTCCTGCTGATCCGGAGCAACGTTGTTTTCCGGTGCCTCAACCTGCTCGGGACCAGCTCCGGCTTCTTGAGGGGCGGTTCCGGCGGTATGGGCTATGAAGTGCACAAAGTGACACCTTTGCTTCTCTAACACCTGGGAAACCTAGGCGGATCTGCATTGGTCTTCCACCGTTATTTCCTGCTCAGGGGCGGTTTGGGTGGGCCTTGATTTTTCCAGATCTAAGGCGGAATCTTCCTTAGGAAGTTCCTGCGACTCAGATCGGATCTTCGCGACTGCGTCCTGCTCAGCGGCGGTCGCGTCAGCGTTACTTACCAGTGTGTTCCCGTCGGAATCGACGGTTTCGCCGATGAAGATGTGGATGCCGCCTATTGGGACGATAGAGAGCTTGACGGGGTCGGTCTTAGCCGGAATCCAGCACTCGTCCGGAGGGACGATCGGAAAGTTTCCGGTGTAAAGAACACGCCCCACCGCGATCGTGTCGTCGTAGCTTCCCATGGCGGAACCCTCCCGGTTCCGGCCTCCAGACGCCGCTTGCCCCACGGTGGGCGCCAACTGTCGTTGCCTATTCGACGGTACCTCGGAGGAGGGATCCTCACGAGGGGGAGAAGAAGTGGGGGCCATAGGGCGGAGTGCACACGGGACGGTGGTACGCGATTACCCAGCTTCGGAACACCTGCACGAGGACAGAGCCTACTGCTGCTTGTCTGGAATTATGGGCGCTTTCGCGTTGTTACAATGAGTTGTGGTCGTGCCTCTAGGGCTCCCGGGATCCGGCTTATAAAGGCGCACGGATCTAGTATTTACATGGAGAGTCCTAGCCGGATTACAGATTGCCTAACTACGGTACAATGTCTTGCCGTGTACGTCAAGGATCCGCCTTCCATATACGTCGTACTGGATCCGGGTTCCTCATGGGCCTCCACGGATCCGGGTTGCTCCGAAGGTCGGTTCAGATCCGGCTCACTGATCCTGGGCTGAACTTCATCCTTCATGATCAACAGCAACTGGGCCGCCCGATGGGCCACATGCCACATCACCGTCTATGGGCCACCCGGGCTTGCCGGATCTAGGCACTGTCGATGGTACACCCATGAAGTATACCCACAACACCGGATGCTCTGACTAATTTGATCCAGCCAGCTTCACCATTCAAGGGCTACATGACGTCCCTCCCGTGGTTTGTTTGGGAGATTTCAGGCATGATCTCTCACGAGATCGATCGATCGATCGGGTGTTGCCTGCCAACCCGGCCAGAGAAGAGTGTCATGCACGCTCCACGGAGTGGTGCTCCGTTACAACTTGTTTGGTGTTTGTCCCACTCACTTCCAAACAAAAACAAAGAAACCTGACAAGTAATGCTTGTTAGTTACGGTGCAAATGGATCAATTTGAATCTGAAACTTCAAAACAAAATAATTTAGTCTTTAAGAAAACTCACAACCTGACCTATTTGCACGATGTCAGTCCCCATAACGTCATGGTTTGTTTTTATCGATAAAAGGAATATATTAATATCGTAGATACCAATTACATCTAGCCTATGCAACAACGCAGTATCCTAATGGTAATACGGATGCACACAACCAAAAAGAAAAAAAAAGTCTCGCTACGGTACTCCAGTCCTAGCAACAACGGTATAACCACCACCAAGATAATACCTGAAATCCAGACTCTCCATAAGTGACGCATCTAAGAAGGAAACATTGCACAAGTGCCATCGTTGGCCGATCAAAAGATTTTAGGTTTTCACCCTGAAGATATTCCTCTCTCTCAAAATAGTGCCTTCAACAAGTGATATAGGAAATGGGCCTGCCGAAGATAGTACCCGGGATTTACTGAAAGCCCATTACCCGAAGTTTATGAAGCCCAGAAGCCCATGAAGACGTCGACTATGGCAAGTAGAGATAGATTAAGAATATAGAGATTTGTAACTTTACGGGACGGATTCAAAGAGTCTCCCGACAATTGTAACTGGTGTAATATGAAACCCTCGGCTCCGCCTCTTATATAAGGGGGAGTCGAGGGACAAAGAAAGGATCAATCTATTTGTCAATCCAACCCTAGTTTTTAGCAGTCGAGCACCTTTTCGGCTGAAACCTTCGACATCTACTTGCCCTCTACTTCCGCAAAATCCAAGTCTACAACTTGTAGGCATTGACAAGTTAATACCTTTTCAATTGGCGCCGTCTGTGGGAACTAGAGGCGACAGGGAGCTGATCTCGATGGCATCGTCAACATCTTCGATAACATCGTCAACATCGTCGATAGCAAGCAACGCGATGGATGGAGGTAAACAGATCGAAACTGGTCTTGTCGATTTTGTTCCTCACCCTCCCGCCCGTGTGGATGCATATACGTATCTGGAGGAGCCAATGGAGATGACGTTCAGAGGTTTCCACTTCCGCGTCGGGAAGGAAGGATCGCATCGCCTCGCAACACCGGTTTCATCGGGTTCGTCGGCGGTCGACTCCGATTTCTCGGGGTCATCATCATCGTTCGAGACAGGCGACGAGGAGATCTCGCCGCCACGCTTCGTCAAACATGTCCTTCGGGTCGCCTGCATATTCAGATCTGAGCAGCGACTCGGAGAGCATCGATAGCTTCGACTTCATCGATGGATCTACCTCAGTTCGAACGGTCCTCACCAATCCGCGCGACGGTGTCACCAACTCCAGGAAGAACAACCCGACAACATATCATCAAGTCTATGTAATCGGAGAGTCGAGTCGCCCACATGAGGAAACATTAGAGGCTTTCTATGATTTGGGAAATCCATACATCGATCCCGAAGATCTTACACGAGGATTGGGAACCAAATACATCGGGACCGCACCCCATCAGAAGTTGCAACTTCCGCAAGCAGCTTGGGATAAAGCGGCGAGAGCTATGAGCGGCGCGGAACCGATGACCACCACTTCCACATTAGAGGAGATGCAAGTGTATCAATAAAGACTCGCTCGGGCCAGACGAGAAATAGAAAAAGAAAAGATAGTACTTGTGCAAAGGAAAGCCGCAGCTTCTGCATCGAGCAGGCGAAGAGCTGACCTAAGTCGAGAATCAAGGACTTCAGATGATAACCACAGAGCAGCGCGCGATAGAGGAAGATCTTGCCTGCAGCATATACCCGAGCATGAGCGGGAGCACTTGATCCAGAACCTCGACATGTCCTTTATGTCGATAGACACGAGAGGGAACATTATACCCAAAACACCGGAAGCGGGGTATATGGCGGCTCAAGCTTTTATACTAGCATCAAAGCCACCAGCTGGAGACCCGCGAGAAGCACTGTATAAGATGGCCATGACAGGAGTTGGAGTCACGGGAACAGCGTTCACAGGACCTAGCACACCACAACCCGAAAGTGCTCCAAGGAGAAATAGTCCTCGACCCACCCCGGTGGCACGAGATCCTCCACGGACAGATGTGGTGAGGAATACAGAAGCTCAATATAGAGTAGACAGAGCAAGGGAAAGTAGATCTAGCCGATATTCGCCAGAAGTCGAGGAAGAGGATATGTGCAGACTCCCCTGCTTCACTCGACGAGTTCGCAGAACACGGGTCCCCTCAGGCTTTAAGTTGCCATATGGTTATAAAAAGTTTGATGGTCTGCAAGAACACGAGGATTGGTTAATTGATTTCCTAGAGACAGTGAAACTGCTAGGTGGATCAAGAGCAACAGCTATGCAGAGCGTTCAAGTACATCTCAGTGGAGCCGCAAGATCATGGATAAAAAATCTACCGGTATGATCCATCGACAGCTGGGAAACTTTCGAGGAGTTATTCATAAAGAACTTCCGTTCCACGTGCAAAAAGCCCGCATCCATAGAGCAGCTAAGGGCCTGAAGCAAAAATATGGTGAACCAATGAGGACTTACATCCAACGTTGGAATATCATAAAAAATTATGCTGAAAACGTATCCGATGAAAGAGCGATAGATGTATTTGTGGCGGGAATCCAGCGAAAGGACTTCATCGAGGACTTGGGCAGATCCAACCCGAAAACAATCGCAGAACTCATGGACATAGCGAATCGCTGGGCAGATGGAGAAGATACTGCGCACAATAAACGACACAGGTCACCCGAAGAGGATCGTAAGAGAAACAACAATCAAAATAGGCGACAATTTTCTCGTCCGTACGCAGACTACGACAATCCTGCCCAAGTAGCGGCTGGCTTCCGAGGAAACAATGGTGGAAATAATCGGGAGGATTATCAGAGAAGCAACGAACGGCGCGCCGCGCCAAGTTCTAGCAGACAAAATAATCGGCAAAGGTTCCAGAGGCCATACAATATATCACCCGACGATCTCTTTAATGGACCATGTCAGATGCACTTCTATCTCGACAATGAGGGAAAAAGACAGTCAGGCCACCTTCAGAAGGACTGTCAAACTTTCCAGGCATTGCACCGACACGAGCATACCACAATGCACAGGCAGCAAATAGGGGGAACCCGCAGGGGCCAAGGACTGAGATTCACCTTCCACCTCCACCCGCAATTACCGATGAAAATCGACACCAGTTGCAACTGGCGGCAAACCCAATCAACGGTCCATACATCGATACAAATGGAGCGGTGGCGATGATCCAGAAGGGTAGGCCCTCGAATAGGGCCCAGAAAGTGATTTCGCGACAAGTGTTCATGGCGGAAAAGATGCCTCCACCAACGATAGAGTATTTGAATTGGTCCGGACAAGATATCGGGTTCACCCAAGCAGACCATCCACCTCAAGTTCCACGACCAGGACAATCAGCGATGATCCTTCCAGCATTAATCACAGAATTCGACGTGTCACGTGTGTTCATACATGAAGGGAGCAACATAAACCTCATGTACGCGGATACGTTGAGGAAGATGAACATATCTTTGGCAAATCTGACACCAACGGACACGCGTTTCCATGGCATCACACCCGAAAAACCCAGTTATCCACTCGGAAAGATCAATCTCGACGTTCAGTTTGGAACCCGAGAAAATTATAGAAGAGAGAAGCTGGAGTTTGAAGTCGTGGATTTCCCATCGCAATATCATGCCTTACTAGGGAGACCAGCTTATGCCAAGTTTATGGCAGTACCACATTACACATACTTGTTATGGAGGCTCCCCGGACCCAAGGACCCAATCACGGTGAAGGGAAGTTTCGCTTTGGCAGATAAATGCGACAAGGAATTCCATGGGATGTAAGAAACCTTCGGGATGCAGGCAGAGTATGTGGCGTCAAAGCTAACAACTGATTATGATGTGTTACCTGACGGAGGGAGACCGCTTAAGGAGCAAACCTTCGACACCTCAAAAAATTCAAAGAAAGTGCAGATTCACGCGACAGATCCTAAGAAAACGATGGCTATCGCAACAAACATGGATAGCGCATAGGAAAGCGCGCTCATCGAGTTCCTCTGTGAGCGCTGGGAAATCTTCGCATGGTGTCCAGCTGACATGCCAGGAGTACCCAGGGAACTTGCCGAGCACCCACTTAATCTGGATCTACGAGCCAGGCCGATTCGACAACCTTTGCGGTGTTTCTCTGAGCCAAACCGCAAAGCTATGCTATCTGAGATTAATCGACTCAGAGAGGCAGAATTTATCAAAGAGCTACACATAGAAGCCACATGGGTAGCTAACCCAGTGCTGGTCCCGAAGAAAAATACAGAGGTCCTTCGCATGTGCGTCGACTTCACGTGTCTCAATAAACATTGTCCAAAGGATCACTTCCCCCTCCCGAGGATCGATCAAATTATCGACTCCACGGCAGGCTGTGAACGTCTTTCCTTCCTGGATGAAAACTCTGGTTACAACCAGATCCGATTGAAAGAAGAAGATGAAGTCAAAATAGCTTTAATAACCCCTTATGGCGTGTTTTGTTACAGAACAATGCCTTTTGGGTTGAAAAACGCGGGAGCAACATATCAACGGATGATGCAGAAATGTCTCGCCACGCAGATTGGCAAACATGTTCAAGTGTACATCGATGATGTCGTCATAACAACAAAGCAATGATCCTCGTTGATCGATGATCTCAAGGAAACTTTCGACAACCTCGACAAGTTCTGCCTCAAGCTGAACCCGACAAAATGCTCTTTCGGCGTCTCAAGAGAGCTTCTTGGGTTTCTGGTGTCAGCAAGAGGAATCGAGGCTAACCCCGAGAAAATTCAAGCCATCATAACGATGAGGAATCCAACCAAGCTCAAGGAAATACAACAGCTAACTGGGTGAGTCGCGGCTTTAAGCAGATTCGTCGCTAGGCTGGGAGAAAAAGCGTTGCCATTTTACGCGTTGATCAAACAAGGGGAAAAGTTCGAGTGGAACGAAGAAGCAGATAGAGCTTTTGAGGACCTCAAGCGGACAATCTCGACACCCCCAATACCGGTGGCTCCAAAAGATAAAGAACCCCTCCTTTTATATATTGCGGCGACACCTCAGGTGGTCAGCACGGTCCTCGTGTTAGAAAGAGAAGAAGAAGGGAAGATCCATGGGGTTCAGCATCCGGTATAATTCATTAGTGAAGTTTTATCGCCTTCTAAGCAACGTTACCCGCAATATCAGAAGTTGGCGTATGGCGTGTTTACAACGGCAAGAAAGTTGCGACACTACTTTTCGGCACACCCGATAGTAGTTGTCATTGAAGCACCTCTCTCTAACATCTTGAACAATCCAGAAGCCACGGGGTGTGTCTCCCTTTGGGGCATGGAACTTTCCCCTTGAGACATCACTTATGAGAAAAGAAAAGCAATAAAATCACAGATTTTGCCAGATTTTGTCGCAGAGTGGATGGAGCTGCAAAACACGGGACCTCTGGATTTATCGAGTACTTGGACTATGAACTTCGACGGGTCCAAAAGATTAGAGGGAGCTGGAGCAGGCGTAATACTCGTATCACCTCAAGGAGACAAAATGAAGTATATATTACGGATGACGTTCCCTAACGCGTCCAACAATGAGGCAGAATATGAAGCACGCATACACGGGATGAAGATGGCGAAGGCATGCGGTGCTACTCGCCTTAAAATCTTTGGCGACTCCCAGTTGGTAGCACAACATGTGATGAACAAGTGCGACGCAGTCAATGACAGTATGATTGCATACAAAGAAGTTTACAATGAATTCGAGAAACTCTTTGACGGGTGTGAAGTTAACCATATCAGCAGACTCAACAACGATGAAGCCGACATTCTGGCAAATATCGGGTCGCAGTGTCTGCCAATACCACCTGGCGTGTTCTGGGAGGAGATAAGTAAGAGGTCCACCAAGCCGAAGAAAATACCAAAGCAGCCGAAAAAACAGGAGAAGTCCAAGAAAGGCTCGGGGGCTCCGGAAAACACCGAGGCCAATATATCGGAAGACGAGGAGGAATCACATGAAGTCATGATGATAGAAGTCCCTTGGATGCAGGTTTACGTGGCATATATTATGTGGAAAGAAATACCCCAAGATCCAGTTGAGGCACTGATACGTCTCAAACGTATCTATAATTTATTATGTTCCATGCTAGTTTTATGACAATACTCACATGTTTTACATACACTTTATATCATTTTGATGCATTTTCCGGCACTAACCTATTAACAAGATGCCGAAGCGTCAGTTCCTGTTTTCTGCTGTTTTTGGTTTCAGAAATCCTACACAGGAAATATTCTCGGAATTGGACGAAACAAAAGCCCACAGTCTTATTTTCCACGGAGCCTTCCAGAACACCGAAGAGAAGAAGAAGAGGGGACTCGAGGCGGCCACACCATAGGGTGGCGCGGCCCCAAGCCGCGCCGCCATATGGGGTGGGCCCCTCGGGTGCTCGCCGACTCTGCCCCTTCGCCTATTTATTCTCTCCATCGCGAAAACCCTATCACCGAGAGCCACGATACGAGAAAAGTTACTGAGACACCGCCGCCGCCAATCCCATCTCGGGGGATTCAGGAGATCGCCTCCGGCACCCTGCCGGAGAGGGGAATCATCACCGGAGGGCTCTACATCACCATGCCCGCCTCCGGACTGATGCGTGAGTAGTTCATCCTTGGACTATGGGTCCATAGCAGTAGCTAGATGGTTGTCTTCTCCTGTTGTGCTATCATGTTTAGATCTTGTGAGCTGCCTATCATGATCAAGATCATCTATTTGTAATGCTACATGTTGTGTTTGTTGGGATCCGATGAATATGGAATACTATGTCAAGTTGATTATCGATCTATCATATATGTGTTATTTATGTTCTTGCATGCTCTCCGTTGCTAGTAGAGGCTCTGGCCAAGTTGATACTTGTGACTCCAAGAGAGAGTATTTATGCTCGATAGTGGATTCATGCCTCCATTGAATCTGGGACAGTGACAGAAAGTTCTAAGGTTGTGGATGTGCTGTTGCCACTAGGGATAAAACATCAATGCTTTGTCTAAGGATATTTGTATTGATTACATTACGCATACGATACTTAATGCAATTGTCTGTTGTTTGCAACTTAATACTGGAAGGGGTGCGGATGCTAACCCTAAGGTGGACTTTTTAGGCATAGATGCATGCTGGATAGCGGTCTATGTTCTTTGTCGTAATGCCCTAAGTAAATCTCATAGTAGTCATCATGATATGTATATGCATCTCTATTTGTCAATTGCCCAACTGTAATTTGTTCACCCAACATGCTATTTATCTTATTGGAGAGACACCACTAGTGAACTGTGGACCCCGGTCCATTCTTTTACATCTGAAATACAACCTACTGCAATCATTGTTCTATGTTGTTCTTTGCAAACAAACATCATTCTCCACACCATACGTTTAATCCTTTGTTTACAGCAAGCCGGTGAGATTGACAACCTCACTGTTAAGTTGGGGCAAAAGTATTTTGATTGTGTTGTGCAGGTTCCACGTTGGCGCCGGAATCCCTGGAGTTGCGCCGCACTACACTCCTTCACCAACAACCTTCACGTGGCCTTCATCTCCTACTGGTTCGATAACCTTGGTTTCTTACTGAGGGAAAACTTGCTGCTGTACGCATCATACCTTCCTCTTGGGGTTCCCAACGGACGTGTGCTTTACCGTCACAAGCAGCTCTTTTTCTGGCGCCGTTGCCGGGGAGATCAAGACACGCTGCAAGGGGAGTCTCTCACATCCAATCTCTTTACTTTGTTTATTGTCTTGCTTTACTTTATTTTATTTTCTGTTTTGTTTGCTTTCTTTATATCAAAAACACACAAAAATTAGTTACTTGCATTTAATTTATTTTGTTATCATGTCTAGTCTTGTACTTGTTACTCTGTCACCTGAGGAATTGATCTTTACTTTTAAACAAGGGGATGAGGAGAGTTTTAAAGAGGCTTGGTCTAGAATTTTTGATTCTTATGGTAAAACTGAACCTAAAATGACTCTAAGTTTGCTTCTTAGTAACTTCTATTTTGGGCTTATTCTTTGCTATAGATATGCTTTGGATGCTGTAGTGGGAGGAGATTTCCTTCATTGCGATGGGGATCAAGCTTTTAATGCCATAAAAAAATTGGGTGCATCATTTAGCTCAGCTAGTAAAACTGATTCATCTCTTGCTAGCATTCATAATAGACTAAACACCCTCGAGACAAATATATCCTGTTTGAGAGAAGGGTATAATCAGATTCGTGAATATTATGATTATGTTCCGATGAGCTTTGAACCTTCAATGTGGGTCCCTACTATTAAGGTTGCTATTTGTGGTGAAACTTTTTATGCCCGTTGTGATATTATGTCTGAGTTTTGCCTTATGCCTAAAAGTATTTATGAATCTTTGACACTTTGGAGACTTACTGAAGGTGGAGAAGGAATCTCTTACTGATAATTCTATTATAATTCCTGAGGGGATAGCTGAAGGTGTGTTCACAACGTTTCTTGGAAGAATGGTATCTACTGATTATCTCGTTATTGAATGTGTAGGAACAGGACAAATCACACTTGGAAGATCCCTGCTGAAACTATTGGGTGCAACCATAGATGTGGGAAAAGGCACCCTAAATTTCACCTCTACACCCGGAGGCGGTCATGTATTCCCTAGACCAAAGAGTAAGAATAAGAGTAAGAAGGGTAGGCGTAAAGCCCGAGGTAATAATGTTAATGCTTCTTCTCTTGATAATACTTGATTTGCACTTTCTGCGCCTAGCTGAAAGGCGTTAAAGAAAAACACTTCTTGGGAGATAACCCATGTTGTTTTTTATTATTTATTTTGTTACTGTTTTGTTGTGTCTTGGAAGTTGTAACTACTGTAGCAACCTCTCCTTATCATGTTGTTGTGCCAAGTAAAGTCTTTGATAGTAAAGTTGATACTAGATTTGGATTCCTGCGCAGAAACAGATTTTTACCTGTCACGAATTTGAGTTGATCTCTCTGTAGGAAACTCGTAAAATTCTGAAAATATTCATGCGTGATCCTCAGATATGTACGCAACTTTCATTCAATTTGAGCTTTTCCATCTGAGCCTGTTAAGTGCCTCGAAAAAATTTGTCTTTACGGACTGTTCTGTTTTGACAGATTCTGCCTTTTATTTCGCATTGCCTCTTTTACTATGTTGAGTGGATTTCTTTGTTCCATTAACTTTCAGTAGCCTTGGGTAATGTCCAGAAGTGTTAAGAATGATTGTGTCCTCTCTGAACATGTGAATTTTTGATTATGCACTAACCCTCTAATGAGATTGTTTTGAGTCTGGTGTGGAGGAAGTTTTCAAGGGTCAAGAGAGGAGGATGATATGATATGATCAAAAAGAGTGAAAAGTCTAAGCTTGGGGATGCCCCCGTGGTTCATCCCTGCATATTTCAAGAAGACTCAAGCATCTAAGCTTGGGGATGCCCAAGGCATCCCCTCCTTCATCAACAACTTATCAGGTCACCTTGATAACCCACAAGTATAGGGGATCGCAACAGTCTTCGAGGGAAGTAAAACCCAAATTTATTGATTCGACACAAGGGGAGGTAAACAATACTTATAAGCCTTAACAACTGAGTTGTCAATTCAGCTGCACCTGGAAAAGCACTAGTAACGAGGGTGATGTGAAAGCAACGAGTAATATGAGAGCGAGTAGTAACGATAACACAACAACGATAGCAGGTAATATGAGAGCAATGGCACCGGAAAATAGTTGATACTACTTCCAATGACATATATGACCGAGTATATGATGATGAGAGATGGACCGGGGTTCCCGACTATCTACACTAGTGGTAACTCTCCAATAACAAGTGTTGGGTGAACAAATTACAGTTGGGCAATTGATAGGATTGAAATAGCATTAAGACAGAACATCAAGATTATTAATCATGTAGGCATGTTTTCCATATATAGTCATACGTGCTCGCAATGAGAAACTTGCATAACATCTTTTGTCCTACCAGCCGGTGGCAGCCGAGCCTCTAGGGAATCTACTGGAAATTAAGGTACTCCTTTTAATAGATCACCGGAGCAAAGCATTAACACTCCGTGAAAACATGTGATCCTCATATCTAAGCCTTCCCCTCCAGTTATCCCAGTTGTTGTCACTCTGGGGCCTCGGGTTCCGGACATAGGCATGTGCAAACAACTTGTAGATACAATCTAAGCAATAAGTATAGAGCTTAAATCTAAGATCATGCCACTCGGGCCCTAGTGACAAGCATTAAACACAACAAGATTGCAAGCAACAATAACTTCACAAACTTTATAGATAGACTAATCATAATGTAACAATCCATCGGATCCCAACAAACACAACACCGATTACATCGGATGAATCTCAATCATGTAAGGCAGCTCATGAGATCATTGTATTGAAGTACATGGGGGAGAGAGTACCAACTAGCTACGGCTAGAACCCGTAGTCCATGGGGGAACTACTCACGGAGCATGATGGAGGCGGTGGCGTCGATGGAGATGGCTTCCGGGGGCACTTCCCCGTCCCGGCGGCGTGCCGGAACAGAGATTATGTCCCCCGAATTGGAGTTTCGCGATGGCAGCGGCGCCCCTGGAGTCTTTATGGAGTTTTGTCTATTCGTATCGCGTTTTTAGGTCGAAAGGGGTCTGATAGGCGAAGAGGCGGCGCATGGAGGTGCCTGGGGGCTCCTCACCATAGGCTGGCGTGGCCAGGCCTGGGGCCGCGCCGCCTTATGGTGTGGTGGCCCTCTGGCCCGCCTCCGACTCTCCTTCGGTGTTCTGGGGTCTTCCGGGAAAAATAAGATGTTGGGTCTTCGTTTCGTCGAATTCCGAGAATATTGCCCGAACAGCCTTTTTGGAACCAAAAACAGCAGAAAACAGGAACTGGCACTTCGGCATCATGTTAATAGGTTAGTTCCGGAAAACGCATAAAAACATTATAAAGTGTGAGCAAAACATGTAGGTATTGTCAATAAACAAGCATGGAACATCAGAAATTATAGATACGTTGGAGACGTATCAAGCATCCCCAAGCTTAGTTCCTACTCGCCCTCGAGTAGGTAAACGATAAAAAGAATAATTTCTGTAGTGACATGCTACTTACATAACCTTGATCATACTATTGTAAAGCATATGAGATGAATGCAGTGACTCAAGGCAATGATCTATAGTTTGCTAACAAATAGATAACATATAGCAAAAAATTTCATGAATAGTACTTTCAAGACAAGCATAAAAAAGTCTTGCATAAGAGTTAACTCATAAAGCAATAAATTCAAAGTAAAGGCATTGAAGCAACACAGAGAAAGATGTAAGTTTCAGCAGTTGCTTTCAACTTTCAACATGCATATCTCATGGATAATTGTCAACACAAAGTAATATGATGAATGCAAATAAGCAAGTATGTAAGAATCAATGCACAATTGACACAAGCGTTTGCTTCTAAGATGGAAAGAAGTAGGTAAACTGACTCAACATAAAGTAAAAGAAAGGCCCTTCGCAGAGGGAAGCAGGGATTAAATCATGTGCTAGAACTTTTCAAGTTTTGAAATCATATTGAGAGTATAAAAGTAAAGTTTTGAGAGGTGTTTGTTGTTATCAACGAATGGTAATGGGTACTCTAACTACCTTATCAACCAGACTTTCAAGAGCGGCTCCCATGAAGGACGTTATCTCTACCAGCAAGGTAGATCATCCCTCTTCTCTTTTGTTTACACATGTATTTTAGTTTCATTATTGATGACACTCCTCCCAACCTTTTGCTTACACAAGCCATGGCTAACCGAATCCTCGGGTGCCTTCCAACATTCACATACCCTGGAGGAGTGTCTATTTGCAAAATTAAGTTGCTTACTGATAGATCAGGGCAAAACACGTGAAGAGAATTATTAGTGAAAATTGTAATTAATTGGGGCTGGGAACCCCATTGCCAGCTCTTGTTGCAAAATTATTGGATAAGCGGATGTGCCACTAGTCCATTGGTGAAAGTCTGTCCGGAGTAAATGACAAGATCGAAAGATAAAACACCACATACTTCCTCATGAGCTATAAAACATTGACACAAATAAGAGATAATAGCTTTTGAATTGTTTAAAGGTAGCACATGAAGTATTTTACTTGGAATGGCAGGAAATACCACATAGTAGGTAGATATGGTGGACACAAATGGCATAGGTTTTGGCTCAAGGTTTTGGATGCACGAGAAGCATTTCCTCTCAGTACAAGGCTTTGGCTAGCAAGGTTGTTTGAAGCAAACACAAGTATGAACCGGTACAGACAAAACTTACATAAGAACATATTGCAAGCATTATAAGACTCTACACTCGTCTTCCTTGTTGCTCAAACACTTTTACCAGAAAATATCTAGACCTTAGAGAGACCAATCATGCAAACCAATTTCAACAAGCTCTACGGTAGTTCTCCACTAATAGGTTTAAACTACATGATGCAAGAGCTTAAACATGATCTACTTGAGAGCTCCAAACAATTGCCAAGTATCAAATTTTTCAAGACAATATGAAGCATTTTCTGTTTCCAACCAAATACCAATAAGTGCAGCGGTTTTCAACTCCGCCATGAACATTAAAATAAAGCTAAGAACACCAATGTTCATATGAAAAAGCGGAGCGTGTCTCTCTCCCATACAAGGATTGCTAGGATCCGAATTTATTCAAAAACAAACAAATATAAAAAACACACAGACGCTCCAAGTAAAGCACATAAGATGTGGAAGAATAAAAATATAGTTTCACTAGAGGTGACCTGATAAGTTGTTGATGAAGAAGGGGATGCCTTGGGCATCCCCAAGCTTAGACGCTTGAGTCTTCTTGAAATATGCAGGGATGAACCACGGGGGCATCCCCAAGCTTAGGCTTTTCACTCTTCTTGATCATATATCATCCTCCTCTCTTGACCCTTGAAAACTTCCTTCACACCAAACTTCTCGTAAACTTCATTAGAGGGGTTAGTACTCAAAAAAAACTTTAATCCACTTTAGTCCTGTAGTGGCACATTGCAAGAACTCAATAAAACATTAGCTACAACTCTCCACGTCTAGAAAGCCTTATTTAAAGTCCACAAGAGACAATGCAAAAAAACAGAGACAGAATCTGTCAAAACAGAACATCCAGTAATGACTAATTTTTAAGAGGTACTTCCGTTGATCAAATCAGAAAACTCAAAACTAATGAAAGTTGCGTACATATCTGAGGAACACGCATGTAAATTGGCAGATTTTTCTGAGTTTCCTACAGAGAGACCTACTCAAATTCGTGACAGATAGAAATCTGTTTCTGCGCAGAAATCCAAATATAGTATCAACTTCCTATTAGAGACTTTACTTGGCACAACAATGCAATAAAATAAATATAAGGAGAGGTTGCTACAGTAGTAACAACTTCCAAGACACAACAAAACAGTAGCAAAATAAAGACATGGGTTATCTCCCAAGAAGTGCTTTCTTTATAGCCATTAAGATGGGCTCAGCAATTTTAATGATGCTCACATAAGGATGAGAGTTGAAGCAAAAGAGAGCATCAAAAAGCAAGTTCAAAACAAATTTAAGTCTAACCCAATTCCTATGCATAGGAATCTTGTACAAAAATAAATTCATGAAGAACAAAGTGACAAGCATAGAAAGATAAAACAAGAGTAACTTCAAAAGTTTCAGCATATAGAGAGGTGTTTTAGTACCATGCAAATTTCTACAACCATATTTTCCTCTCTCATAATAATTTTCAGTAGCTTCATGGATAAACTCAACAATATAACTATCACATGCAGCATACTTTTCATGATCCATAAACGCATAATTTTTATCAAGCTTAAAAATAATAGGTTCAGAACTTTCAAAACCACTTTTATCAATACTATAACAAGATGATTGATCAATCTCAAAAGATATGGGACTCCTAGATAAAGTCAAGACCTCTCCAATCCCATTTTCATTAGTAGTACAATTAATATTATCAAGTAACATAGGACCATCATCTAGAGATTTATCATAAACATTTGCTAAGCAAAAATCTTTAGTACCATGCATCTCAACATCAGGCACAAACAAACCATTATCATAAGATTTATCAAAATAGCATGGATTATCATAAATAACAGTAGCATAATTATTCTCACAAGTTTTACTCATATGGAATATTTCAAGAGAATCCACAGGAACATAACATTCATCCTCCTTTGGTAAGCATGGAGGACAATCAAATAGTGTAAGAGATAAAGAGTTACTCTCATTAGAAGGTTGGCATGGGTAGCTAATCCATTCTTCCTCCTTTTGTTCATCACTCTCCTCTTCTTTTTCATCCAATGAGCTTTCAGGTTCATCAATTTCCTCCTCTTTTTCATCCAATGAGCTTTCAGGTTCATCAATTTCTTCTTCCACTGGTTCCTGCAAATTGTGAGTGCATTCTTGTGCATTAATGAGTCTCTCTTTATAATCAATGATATAAGGATTATCACTGTAACTTTCTATGCAAAAATTGAGGATAGAAGAGACATAATCTTTAAGGTCCTTACAAACAACACAAGTTTCATAATTTTTAGACCTGAAAGATTCGATCTCAGAAGCTCCCATAAATAAGACAAATTGTTCTACCTCTTCGAACCCAAAATGAATATAGTTATTCCAATTATAGTTCTTAATTAAAACTTCTTCACTAAAGCCACATTGAAATTTAAGATGTTTAGTATCCCGTTTAGAGCAACAGTTTATATCATGGCGTTTAAGCAAGATTTTAGCAATTGTATTCAATTTTTCTATCACAAGCACTCATAACTTTTCCCGTTCTTGATTCTCTATAATTATTATATAATTCTATAAGCTCCAAATAGGTTGTGGGTTCTTCCATAACAACAGTTTTTAATTTTTCGGTTTTTCAAATTTTTATGGATTTTTGGGTATATGAGAAAAGTAAAACAAAACAAAAACAAGCTAAACAAAAGTAAACTAGGCAAAATAATACTAGACAGAAATACACTAACCAAAACAAAATAAAATAAAAACAGAGACAGAGAGGTAGAGTGTACTCCCCAGGTGAACTTATGAGTAGAGCTATGCCTCCCCGGCAACGGCGCCAGAAAATAGTCTTGATAACCCACAAGTATAGGGGATCGCAACAGTCTTCGAGGGAAGTAAAACCCAAATTTATTGATTCGACACAAGGGGAGGTAAAGAATACTTATAAGCCTTAACAACCGAGTTGTCAATTCAGCTGCACCTGGAAAAGCACTAGTAACAGGGGTGATGTGAAAGCAAGCAGTAATATGAGAGCAAGTAGTAACGACAACACAACAGCAAGTAGCGGTAATATGAGAGCAATGGCACCGAGAAAATAGTTGATACTACTTCCAATGACATATAGGACCGAGTATATGATGATGAGAGATGGACCGGGGTTCCCGACTATCTACACTAGTGGTAACTCTTCAATAACAAGTGTTGGGTGAACAAATTACAGTTGGGCAATCGATAGGATTGAAATAGCATTAAGACAGAACATCAAGATTATTAATCATGTAGGCATGTTTTCCATATATAGTCATACGTGCTCGCAATGAGAAACTTGCATAACATCTTTTGTCCTACCAGCCGGTGGCAGCCGGGCCTCTAGGGAATCTACTGGAAATTAAGGTACTCCTTTTAATAGAGCATCGGAGCAAAGCATTAACACTCCGTGAAAACATGTGATCCTCATATCTAAGCCTTCCCCTCCAGTTGTCCCGATTTCTGTCACTCGGGGCCTCGGGTTCGGACATAGACATGTGCAAACAACTTGTAGATATAATCTAAGCAATAAGTATAGAGCTTAAATCTAAGATCATGCCACTCGGGCCCTAGTGACAAGCATTAAACACAACAAGATTGCAGCAACAATAACTTCACAAACTTTATAGATAGACTAATCATAATGTAACAATCCATCGGATCCCAACAAACACAACACCGATTACATCGGATGAATCTCAATCATGTAAGGCAGCTCATGAGATCATTGTATTGAAGTACATGGGGGAGAGAGTACCAACTAGCTACAGCTAGAACCCGTAGTCCATGGGGGAACTACTCACGGAGCATGATGGAGGCGGTCTTATAGGCGAAGAGGCGGCGCAGGGAGGTGCCTGGGGGCTCCTCACCATAGGCTGGCGCGGCCAGGCCTGGGGCCGCGCCGCCTTATGGTGTGGTGGCCCTCTGGCCCGCCTCCGACTCTCCTTCGGTGTTCTGGGGTCTTCCGGGAAAAATAAGATGTTGGGTCTTCGTTTCGTCGAATTCCGAGAATATTGCTCGAACAGCCTTTCTGGAACCAAAAACAGCAGAAAACAGGAACTGGCACTTCGGCATCTTGTTAATAGGTTAGTTCCGGAAAACGCATAAAAACATTATAAAGTGTGAGCAAAACATGTAGGTATTGTCAATAAACAAGCATGGAACATCAGAAATTATAGATACGTTGGAGACGTATCACACCTCTAGTGAAACTATATTTTTATTCCGTCACATCTTATGTGCTTTACTTGGAGCGTCTGTTTGTTTTTGTTTGAATAAAATCGGATCCTAGCATTCCTTGTGTGGGAGAAAGACACGCTCCGCTTTTTCATATGAACACTGGTGTTCTTAGCTTTACTTTAATGTTCATGGCGAAGTTGAAAGCCGCTTCGTTGATTGCTATTTGGTTGGAAACAGAAAATGCTTCATGTGGTAAATGGTATATTGTCTTGAATAATTTGATACTTGGCAATTGTTTTGAGCTCTCAAGTAGATCATGTTTAAGCTTTTGCATCATGTAGTTTAAACCCATTAGTGGAGAACTACTGTAGAACTTGTTGAAATTTGGTTTGCATGATTGGTCTCTCTAAAAGTCTAGATTTTTTCTGGTAAAAGTGTTTGAACAACAAGGAAGACAGTGTAGAGTCTTATAATGCTTGGAATATGTTCTTATGTAAGTTTTGCTGTACCGGTTCATACTTGTGTTTGCTTCAAACAACCTTGCTAGCCAAAGCCTTGTACTGAGAGGAAATGCTTCTCGTGCATCCAAAAACCTTGAGCCAAAACCTATGCCATTTGTGTCCACCATAACTACCTATTATGTGGTATTTTTCTGCCATTCCAAAGTAAATTGCTTGCGTGCTACCTTTAAAATTTCATTCCTTGTCTTTGCAATACATAGCTCATGGGAAAGTAGCCTAAAAACTATTGTGGTAATGAATATGTTGCTTATGTATCCTAGTTCTTATAAGTTGCTTGTTGAGCGGTAACCATGTTTCTGGGGACGCCATCAACCTATTACACCTTTGTTGAATATCATGTTAGTTGCTATGCATGTTCGTCTTGTCTGAAGTAAGGGAGATTTCTCATGATTAAATGGTTTGAGTATGCATATTGTTAGAGAAGAACATTGGGCCGCCAACCAAAGACATGTATCATGGTGGAAGTTTCAGCTTGGACATTAATCCTCAATCTCTTATGAGAATATTATCTGTTGTTGAATGCTTAAAGCATAAAGAGGAGTCCATTATCTGTTTTCTATGTTGTCCCGGTATGGATGTCCTTAAGTTGAGATCTATCAAAATTGAGAAATCAAATGCGATCTATCTCCTTGGACCTTTTGTACAGGTGGCATAGAGGTACCCCTTTGTGACACTTGGTTGAAACATATGTAATGCAATGATAATCCATGGAAGTCCGAGCTAATTAGGACAAGGTGCGGGCACTATTGGTATTCGATGCATGAGGCTTGCAACTTATATGAGGTTTTATGCATAACATATATGAATTATTACTACCGTTGACAAAATTGGTTCCATGTTTTCAAAATAAAAAGCTCTAGCACATGAGTCAGTTTACCTACTTCCTCCTATCTTAGAAGCAAACACTTGTGTCAACTGTGTGCATTGATTCTTACATGTTTACTTATTGCACTGGTTATATTGCTTTATGTTGACAACTATCCATGAGATATACATGTTACAAGTTGAAAGCAATTGCTGAAAATTAATCATCCTTTGTGTTGCTTCAAAACCTTCTATTAAGAATCTATTGCTTTATGAGTTAACTCTTATGCAAGACTTATTGATGCTTGTCTTGAAAGTACTATTCATGAAAAGTGTTTGCTATATGATTCAGTTGTTTAGTCATCATCTAGACCATTGCTTCGAATCACTTCATTCATCTCATATGCTTTACAATAGTATTGATCAAGATTATGATAGTAGCATGTCACTTCAGAAATTATCCTTGTTATCGTTTACCTACTCGAGGGCGAGTAGGAACTAAGCTTGTGGATGCTTGATACGTCTCAAACGTATCTATAATTTCTTATGTTCCATGCTAGTTTTATGACAATACTCACATGTTTTACATACACTTTATATCATTTTGATGCATTTTCCGGCACTAACCTATTAACAAGATGCCGAAGTGCCAGTTCCTGTTTTCTGCTGTTTTTGGTTTCAGAAATCCTACACAGGAGATATTCTCGGAATTGGACGAAACAAAAGCCCACGGTCTTATTTTCCATGGAGCCTTCTAGAACACCGAAGAGGAGACGAAGAGGGGACGCGAGGCGGCCACAGCATAGGGTGGTGCGGCCCCACCCCTGACCGCGCCGCCATATGGGGTGGGCCCCTCGGGCGCCCCCCGACTCTGCCCCTTCGCCTATTTATTCTCTCTGTCGCGAAAACCCTATCACCGAGAGCCACGATACGAGAAAAGTTACTAAGACGCCGCCGCCGCCAATCCCATCTCGGGGGATTCGGGATATCGCCTCCGGCACCCTGCCGGAGAGGGGAATCATCACCGGAGGGCTCTACATCACCATGCCCGCCTCCGGACTGATGCGTGAGTAGTTCATCCTTGGACTATGGGTCCATAGTAGTAGCTAGATGGTTGTCTTCTCCTCTTGTGCTATCATGTTTAGATCTTGTGAGCTGCCTATCATGATCAAGATCATCTATTTGTAATGCTACATGTTGTGTTTGTTGGGATCCGATGAATATGGAATACTATGTCAAGTTGATTATCGATCTATCATATATGTGTTATTTATGTTCTTGCATGCTCTCCGTTGCTAGTAGAGGCTCCGGCCAAGTTGATACTTGTGACTCCAAGATGGAGTATTTATGCTCGATAGTGGGTTCATGCCTCCATTGAATGCGGGACGAGTGACGAGAAAGTTCTAAGTTTGTGGATGTGCTTGTTGCCACTAGGGATAAAACATCAATGCTTTGTCTAAGGATATTTGTGTTGATTACATTACGCACAGTACTTAATGCAATTGTCTGTTGTTTGCAACTTAATACTGAAAGGGGTGCGGATGCTAACCCGAAGGTGGACTTTTTAGGCATAGATGCATGCTGGATAGCGATCTATGTTCTTTGTCGTAATGCCCTAAGTAAATCTCATAGTAGTCATCATGATATGTATATGCATCTCTATTTGTCAATTGCCCAACTGTAATTTGTTCACCCAACATGCTATTTATCTTATTGGAGAGACACCACTAGTGAACTATGGACCCCGGTCCATTCTTTTACATCTGAAATACAACCTACTGCAATCATTATTCTCTGTTGTTCTTTGCAAACAAACATCATTCTCCACACCATACGTTTAATCCTTTGTTTACAGCAAGCCGGTGAGATTGACAACCTCACTGTTAAGTTGGGGCAAAGTATTTTGATTGTGTTGTGCAGGTTCCACGTTGGCGCCGGAATCCCTGGTGTTGCGCCGCACTACACTCCTTCACCAACAACCTTCACGTGGCCTTCATCTCCTACTGGTTCGATAACCTTGGTTTCTTACTGAGGGAAAACTTGCTGCTGTATGCATCATACCTTCCTCTTGGGGTTCCCAACGGACGTGTGCTTTACCGTCACAAGCAGGCACGACGGGTCATCTGATGATAAAAAGCTTTTACTGTGATCAAGGGAGAACTGTACAAACGAAGTATATCAGGAGTACTGCAAAGATGTGTCACACCCGAAGAAGGAAGAGTCATACTCAAGGATGTGCATGGAGGAATATGCGGCCATCATGCAAGCAGCCGAGCACTAGCAGCCAAAGTTTTCAGGGCAGGATTCTACTGGCTAACAACAATAGAAGATGCAAAAAA
The DNA here is from genome assembly GCF_022539505.1 of Lolium rigidum. Taxonomy (NCBI): domain Eukaryota; kingdom Viridiplantae; phylum Streptophyta; class Magnoliopsida; order Poales; family Poaceae; genus Lolium; species Lolium rigidum. The sequence goes on along the minus strand of NC_061510.1, from coordinate 71,269,667 downwards.
TATAGTGCGCACGTGCGATGCGTGTCAAAGGTTTGCGGCAAAACCTCATTCTTCCGCAGCAGAGCTGATGCCAATACCATTTGCTTGGCCCTTTGCACAATGGGGTCTCGACATGGTGGGGAAGCTACACAAAGCTTGGCCAGGAGGATATGTATATCTTTTTGTGGCTGTCGACAAGTTCACCAAGTGGATCGAAGCAGTACCAGTAACTTCGGCAGATGCAGCATCGGTGGTGAGCTTCATCAAGGGCATAGTTTTTCGGTTCGGTGTCCCTAACAGCATAGTTACAGAGAACGGCAACAATTTCACATCAAAAGAGTTCAAGGCATACTGTGCAGAAGTGGGCATTAAATTGCACTTTGCATCGGTGGCACACCCGCAAACCAATGGCCAAGTCAAAAAAAGCAAACGGCATAATCTGCAATGGAATCAAGAAACGGTTGTTGACACCATTGAAAAAACCTCGACATACGTGGCCAGAGGAGTTGGCCAGCGTATTATGGAGCATACGAACTACACCGAACACAGCGACTCAAGAAACCCCGTTTTTCTTAGTCCATGGAGCTGAGGCAGTACTCCCGATAGAAATAGAGCACGACTCCCCGAGAGTGGCGGAGTATGATGAAGAAACTTCGAGAAAGGCACTGGAAGATGATGTCGATGCATCGATGAAGCTAGAGACGAGGTGTTATCAAGAGTCACCACGTACCAACAGAATTTGAAAAACTACCACAGTCGACGTCTGCGACCAAGGTCTTTTCAAGTTGGCGACCTGGTTCTTCGGCTCACCCATGACAGTCACGAGAAATTTGAGTCTCCATGGATAGGACCATACATCGTCACTGAAGTAATTCCAGGAGGCGCATACAGATTGAAGGACAAGAAGACAGGGAAGGAGGAATCAAACCCCTGTAACGTGGCACAGCTCAGGCGTTTTTACGTATAGAAGCCGAACATAGTTACATATGTAAACATACAATGTACTGAAAAGCTCGCGAGTTTTCAGACGCACTCTTTTCCTTTCAGGGCACCGAGTGGGGCTGAAAGGTTTTTAATGAGGCGGGCTCGCGATGCTGCAATATAGTAAAAATATTGGTGATATACATCTTTTTCTTCGTCAGGCTCGGGGGCTTGCAACCCGCAGATTGAACAATATGTACTCGATCCATACAATATATAACTTACAGATTATTTGCTTTGGTTTAAACACCTCGCAAGCAACAAACATACATACGCCTACCAAAACACTCGGGGGCTAACGGAGGAGGAAAAATAAATACAACTCGTTTTGACTATACATAGTTCTCGCAATATATACAAGATCTCTCTTTTATTTCAGGAAAAACCCGACAACAAGAAAAAGATCTTCAATCATATTTTATCAGGTCGTCTATGTTGATCCTTTCATCTTTCGCAGAAGTACCCATGGAGTCAATATAATGATGCTCCTTGAAGAAAGCAGTGTCCATCCGAAGAAGATCATCAATCATCTTTTCAGCCACGGCAGTCACCACGTCATTGATCTTGTCGACGTTCCTTTTTTGTTTCTTTAGTTTGGCATGACAAAGATCAACAACGTTGGACATATCCAACTTTGGGTAGCAGATCTGCAGCATGATCATAGAAAATCTAGCACCAGCCATTAACTGGGCCTTCATACAAAACCATGGATTCGACGAACATTCTTGAATTTGTCCATCAAGTCAGGAAGAGTTTTGGACTGAAGATTCTGAGAAAACATGGCATTGTAAACCATGGCCAGTGTCTTTGTGCAGAATTCAAGATATTCCCGAACCTGACAAGCACGATCTTGGAATCGCACAATTTGTCGAGTTTGATCTGGGGAAGACCAAAAACTGGCGCCGTTCTGCAGAGCAAGTCGAACTAAAACCTCGGATCTCGCATCAACATGTTCATCCTCGGCAGCAGCATCCAAAAAGGAGCCTAACCATGGTCAAGGATACAATGAGGCGTGCAAAAATACATACGGATAGTAAGAAGAAAATACAAAGATGAAACTTACCCGCCATATCCAGACTTGCGTCAGTCATCAGGTCAAGCATAAAATTTTCTCGAGAGGCAGCCTGTAAAGCCTCGGAAGATTTGAGAGACTGCTCCATAACGACGACAGCCTACTTCTTCATTGACTGAAGTTGCTGTCGGAGTTCACTCAACTCTTGCGAAAGGTCGATATTCGAAGAATCTTCAACAAAATCGTCGACATGAGTTTTTCTTGAGTAAGATGAAGCAGGCGAAGCATCAAGGGGACCAGGTGCCGCAGTATGGTTATCAAAAACCAATTGGAAAAGAAAAATCCCAACATCAATCATTTGGCAAAGTGGAATTTCCATTAATCATCATGATATTTACATGTTGATTACAAAAACTGACTCCTAGTGAGCCGACAAATAAGCTGTCGCAAGTCATAACTAAAGCGACAACATCAAAAGAGGAGGGAAAAGGAAAAATATTGAGACAGGATGGTCTACTTGACCTCCGTCTTGGCAGTACTGGTGGAACCAGTAGGCTTCGGGGTGAAGAAGGCGACGATCTTCTTCGAGTGTGGCTTGGCATCCTTCACCAGCGCTTTCCATTTTTCCTTGTCGACCTTCCCGGACTCTCCAGCCTTGGCCCAGTCGAAATTTTGACCGCTATTAGCAACCAGGGCAATGGTCCCTTCGACACCAATCTTTAGGTTCTCTTGTCGATAGGCCAGAGCGAGGTCTTCCTTCGGAAGGAAGTGCTTAAGAAGCTCAGCGAAGATCTCTGGCTGTGCCTGTTTGGGGAAAAAATGGGGGAAGAGGCGCGTGAAGGCAGTTCTTGAATTGGAGATATTGGTGCGCGCCAGATCGCCTTGCAGCTCAAGGATCGAGAGGGTGTCAAGAAGGCGATCGTCCTTAGCCGCCAGCAGCTTGAAACCTCCATCATTCCTTCGAGCTGCAACAAAAACATAAGTTTATTACCGCACACACAACCAAATCAAGACAAGCTTTGGGATGATAAAAGAACTTACGGAGAAAGCGCCGATTTTGAGCCTCAAGCCGCTCTATTATGCCTTGTTCGCGCTCGATATGCTCAGCGATCTTGTCGCTTAACGCAGCCTCTGCTTTGGCAAGGCGCTGGCGAAGATCTTCGACAGAAGAAGCATCGGCCTCAGCCTTCTTGCGAGCCTCTTCGCTAAGCTTTAGCTTAGCTTCGAGAGCTTCAGCGCGTTCTTCGGCTTGTCGCAGCGAGACTGATTAAAAAATAAAAGGATGAGGACCTATTACCCAAGAAACAAAGAAAGAGGCATGCTGAAACAATGAGTTGTACAACATAAAGATTACCTTTCAAGGTATCGGCCTCATTGCGGAACCCAACAGATAGGGAGCCGAGGCGGATAAACTGATCCATCAAAGGCTGTCGAAAAGAGAGTGTCGCAAAAGAAACTTAGAAAAGGATATTCAAGCACAGAAGCATAAAACTTGGGACAAAAAAGGAAAAAATGTGACAAGATGCAACAAAATAGAATACTAGAGAAACTCACATCATTCAGCAAAGGAGTCGAGGAACTCCCCAGGAAAAGTGTCTACTCATCGTCAGCCCCGGTCTTGGTTCTTTTTGGAGAAGGCGCTCGGGGGCTGGACGGTGGAGTCGGCGTTTCAATGATCTGCTGAGGGGGAGGCGAAGATTCCGCATCAACACGAGGTTGTTCGGAAAGGACCATAGTGTTGGATGTACTGGTTAGAGCAGTGCCAAGGATCGCGGGTTCTTCTTCTTCCTCCTTTTCGCCACTGTCAACATAGGAATATAAGCATGACAAGTAAAAGGAAGTCATGCGAAGATAGCAGCAATGATACTTATGAGCTAACGGAGCCTGCGTCGTCATAAGGGTTGAAGGCACCCTCGTCTTCGGGAGACGATTCTTCGGGAGAAGGCTCAGTAGGCTTGGAGGCGCCGGAGTCTTCAATCTCATCCCTTTTCCTTTTGTTCTTGGGGGAAACAGCGAAAGGGGGAGAGCGCACGGATTCAGAAGCTTCTGATTCCGTGTCTTTTTCAGAGGAAGTCGCAGATTTGTGTGATCCCGCGACTTCAGTTTCAGGGCGAGAGGATTCTTGCGACTCGTCAATAATGACGTTTCGCTCATCCACTTCCCCACCCTCAGGTAGGGGAGGAAGAGAAGAAAGAGTCTGATGGTTCTGTCGAATAAGCAACAAATAAATACAAGGATAAAAAAGGAAACAATATAGCAGTCAAAAAAACAAAAGCACAACTCGAAGGAAAGATAACTTACTTCGGGAAGGGCGTGGCTGCCGCTGTATGGCTCCACGCGACAAGAGGTTGGAACCTCGTCTTTTTTGCTTAGCGAGGAGAAACGTCGAACAAGCTTTTCCAAGTCCTTCACAGAAAGGTCCTTGGATACGCGATCAACATCTTCCTTGCCAGTATACATCCAAAGGGGGTTTTTGCGAGCCTGTAGTGGCTGCACCCTGATCCTAAGGAAGTGATCAATGATTTGAACACCCGACAGTTCTTTACCGCGGGTGTTCTGAAGCTCATGGATGCGCTTCATCAGCGCATTTGTCGCTGTTTTCTCTTCGTCGGTAGCTTCGGCGTCCCACGATCGCCGCCGGAGGATTTTAGCGGCACCATCAAAAGGAGCAATTTTGTATTCTTGCGAGTCGACATCCTCCTCGTGGATGTATAACCATCTCGGCGCCATCCTTGAACGGAGTTAGGGAACTTGACGTCGAAGTACTCAACTTCGGCATGGACGCAGATAACAACGCCGCGCACATTGTAGGTGACATTGCGAGAGTTGTTGCGCCGGAGGTAAAAGATGTGTTTCCACAGGCCCCAATGAGGATGGCATCCAAGAAAGCATTCGCATAAAGTGATGAAAATCGAGATATGAAGGATGGAGTTGGGAGTCAGCTGATGCAGCTGAATCCCATAGACAAAGAAAAGTCCACGAAGAAACTCGTGAGTAGGGGTAGAAAGGCCGCGAATGAGGTGGTCGACAAAGGTTACCCTATCCGATGCGGGGCGTCGGGAAACTTTCATCGCCAGGGAAGATCAGCACATTCTCCTTCTTCAGCAGCCCCAATGTCTTGAGGGTCTTCAGATCTTGGTTGGAGATCTTGGATCTCTCCCAACCAGAAATCTCCGTAGGCTCCATGGATGGATTGGGTCCTAAATCAGTGTGCTTGTTGAGCTTCGAGCGCGGTGGCATCAAAGCGAGCGATTGGGGACGAACGGAGGTGAGCACGAGTGCAAGAGCTTGGAAGCAGTAATGGTGGTTTTGAAGAGAGAGAGAGGATAGATGAGCGGCGCGGTGAAGGGGGTGATTGAGGACGAAGAGAGAATTTATAGAAAGGCTCCGAACCGACGCGCCATTGGATGAAGGGGAAATGAATTCGATGCTTTACATGTGTCTACAAGGACACAAAGGTCTTTTTACTGTGAGGTAACTATACAGGCGCTGCAGCGCGCGTGCCAGAAAAAGCGGAAGACGTGTGTCCCCCACTTGCGCAACGTGTCAAGCGACGCAGTGTTTGGGGCCCACTGGTCAGTGACATGACAGAACCTGCGCCTTCCCAATACAACGTTCGTGGATATCGTCAGCGCTGAGGTCACTATAAGGAAAATTTCGACTGAAGTTCTTTGAAGATTAGCGACAGAGGAATATTGATAGTGTAAACAAAATAACATCGGGAGCCTTTGATCAGATGCAAGTATTTGCTCAAAATGCTCGGGGGCTACTCTTATCAGAAGTGTTACTCGAACTTCTGATAAGAGAAATAAGATGAAGGATGAAATACAGGGTCGTTTTAGAGAAGATGACAGTTGAGCCTACAGCTAAGTATAAATACTCGACTGTAGCCTCGGGGGCTACTCACATCGGGAGCGCTGGTCGCGCACCCGATAAAATAAAAGTCATGCAGAAGACATTATTTTTTAAAAATAGATTGAGTCAGAGCCTACAGCCAAGTATAAATACTCGACTGTAGCCTCGGGGGCTACTCCCATCAGGAGCGCTGGTCGCGCACCCGATAAATCATGCAGAAGATTATTGGATAAAAATACAGAAAATAATCATCGTCTTACATTCTTGAGTTACATATAACTCGTAATGTACTTCCATCGGGAGCGTTAAGATATTGTCATCCAGTGACTCGAGAAAATTGGCTACTCCAGCAGCCGATAAAGCTACTCGATAATATATTCCTGGAGCGCGTCCGCCGCGATAAAACCTCTGGATGCCGTAAAAACTTTACGAAGGTAAGTCCCCAGGTTCTGTCCTGAGCGGCGTGGCATCGCACCCGAATGCGCTCTGCTACTTTTTTCCGTATCAACAGATACGAAGAAACATTCCTAGCGGACGCGCTATGGATTTTATAAACATTACTGGAATTTGGTTCATGAGTAAGTCCTGAAGCGGCACATGTCGAATTACGCCAGTATCCTAGGGTCATGTCCAGGGACTTGACCTTGAAGTAGGTTTTTGCGGGTTTGTCACAAGAGCAGTTAACTAGTACCTGATCCGTCAGAAGAACCAGCCCCATCTACCATTACCCCTGCGCAAGATATATATATGAGTCTCGAATAAATTATTTGTAAATGACTCAAAGAAATTATGGGTAAATTGAATGATGGAGATTTTACTCGACTCTATGATTCAAGCAAAATCTCGGGGGCTACTGACATAGGCATCCTCGATGGGCCTGCCGAAGATAGTACCCGGGGTTTACTGAAAGCCCATTACCCAAAGTTTATGAAGCCCGGAAGCCCATGAAGACGTCGACTATGGAAAGTAGAGATAGATTAAGAATATATAGATTTGTAACTTTACGGGACGGATTCAAAGAGTCTCCCGGCAATTGTAACTTGTGTAATACGAAACCCTCGGCTCCGCCTCTTATATAAGGGGGAGTCGAGGGACAAAGAAAGGATCAATCTATTTGTAAATCCAACCCTAGTTTTTTAGCAGTCGAGCACCTTTTCGGCTGAAACCTTCGAGATCTACTTGCCCTCTACTTCCGCAAAACCCAAGTCTACAACTTGTAGGCATTGACAAGTTAATACCTTGTCAACAAGACCATTGCCAAGCACAACCAAAAGATCAAGATCTAGGATCACCACCACCACCACCCGCCGGCCCAACATCTTCACTTAAGCCATGGCGCCATCGGGAAGAGATCTCTGCCTCCACCCCGACCAGGGGCACCGCTCTGTACGCTGCACGGCGATGACCCGACCAGACCCACCCTAGCGGCCATGGCGAGGATCCCCGGCGACCTCCACCCCCAACCACCTTCGGCGGCTGGGTCCGCCGCCATCGCGGCGAGGGTCGGCGGAAGCAGCGGCGAGAGGAGGACGCGGCAGGGACTTGGTAGCAGAGCGGTGAGATCTCCCCCGGAGTCGCCCTAGGGATGGTTCCAGAGAGAGAGAGAGATGCAAACATAGTCGTCCAGAAGCCACATCATGGTTTATGTCTTTATGATTACATTGCAGAATGCCATAGGTCAGTGACCACTAGTAGAAAACATGGCTTTCGTGGGAGCCTTTTGTCGCGGGCGCGACTGCACCCGCGACAAATGGCGTGGCCACATCGCCCCGGAACCATTCGGATCAAGCAGGGCCTTTTGTCGCGCCCTTTTGTCGCGGGCCGTATCACAACCCGCGACAAAAGGGGTCTGAGCTCTGGGGCCTCCTGACGGCACCCCTTTTGTCGCGGGTCGTAATACGGCCCGCGACAAAAGGGCCATGCCTATATATACACGCAGCCATCCCCCCCATCTCCCTACATTTTTTTTCCTTGGTGGTGAAAGGTGGAGGTGTATGCTAGCTAATTTTTTCTTCATGTGCACAAGAGGTGTTTGATGGAATGCTTGTGAGGGATGCCACTTGATTTTATTTGATAAGATTTCTCCTCTTTTTGATCCTAAAAGGTTAGCAACTATTTTCTCGTATATACATAGTCCGTACAATACTAATTTTAGCAAGGTGATTGCATCTTATACATAATTGTACTTATGATGCAGATGAGTCATCCATGGATGTACGTTAACCGATGTGCTCCCGCTTTCAGAGAGGGCGTGAATTCTTTCCTGCTTGTGGCCGAGGCCAACAAGTCGAAGCAAGGTTTTATGTGTTGTCCATGTCTGAAATGTAAGAACGAGAAGGATTACTCTTGCTCAAGAGACATTAAGAGCCACCTGCTTCGGTTTGGATTCATGTCCAACTATAATGTTTGGACCAAGCACGGAGAAGAAGGGGTTATGATGGAAGACGGCGATGAAGAAGAAGATAATGATGACCGAGTACCGATCTATGTTCTCTCGAATGCGATGATACCGCAATGGAAGACAATGAAGAAGAAGGAGGTGAAGAACGAGGCAGCGAGATGATCCCGTTGATGATGATCTTCGTCGGGCCATTTCGATGCAAGAAGAGACTCGTGGCACGGATAAGGAGAGGTTGCGGTTCGACAAGATGTTAGAGGACCACCACAAATTGTTGTACCCGAGGTTGTGAAGATGGGCAGAGAAAGTTGGGTAGCATATTGGAATTGCTAAAATGGAAGGCAGAGGTCGGTGTGACTGACTCGGGATTTGAAAAATTGATGATAATATTAAAGAAGCTGTTTCCAAGAAATAACGAATTGCCCGTCAGTACATATGAAGCAAAGAAGCTTGTCTGCCCTCTAGGATTAGATGTGCAGAAGATACATGCATGCATTAATGACTGTATCCTCTACCGCGGTGAGAAGTATGAGAATTTGAATAAATGCCCAATATGCTGTGCATTGCGGTATAAGATCAGAAAAGATGACCCTAGTGATGTTGAGGGCGAGCCACCCAGGAAGAGGGTTCCTGCGAAGGTGATGTGGTATGCTCCCATAATACCACGGTTGAAACGTTTGTTCAGAAACAAAGAGCATGCCAAGTTGTTGCGATGGCACATGGAAGAACGTAAGAAAGACGCGATCTTGAGGCACCCCGCTGATGGTCGGCAGTGGAGAAACATCGGGAGAGAGTTCCCGGATTTTGCAGGTGAGGCAAGGAACTTATGGTTTGGTCTAAGTACAAATGGCATGAATCCTTTTGGAGAGCAGAGCTGCAGTCACAACACCTGGCCCGTGACTCTATGTATCTACAACCTTCCTCCTTGGTTGTGCATGAAGCGGAAGTTCATTATGATGCCAGTGCTTATCCAAGGCCCAAAGCAACCCGGCAACGACATTGATGTGTACCTAAGGCCATTAGTTGATGAAATTTTGGAGTTGTGGGCCAAACCAGGTGTACGTGTGTGGGATGAGCACACGGAGCAAGAATTTGACCTACGAGCGTTGCTATTCGTAACCATCAATGATTGGCCTGCTCTTAGTAACATTTCAGGACAGACGAACAAAGGATACAATGCATGCACACACTGTTTAGATGAGACTGAAAGTAAATATTTGGGAAAAAGTAGAAAAGCAGAAAAGTAACTATCTAGCGAAACAGGAGCATAACTGGGAAGAATTTGTGAAGTACAAAGAATCAGAGGAGGCTATCAGACTGTCAAAGAAAAACAAGAAGAATGCAAGCAAAAAGAAATAGCACCATCATACGGGGCGAGGGGGCTACGAAGTAGCCATGCCTAAGTGGGATGCACAAGAGGCTGAGATGAAGCGGAATGGGATCACTCTAGAACCCGAGCGAGAAGGATGGGACACTAGGGCTCGAAATTGGTTCCTTGGGCATGGGTGTGGGTATGACATGAAGACAGGGAACCTTGTTGAAAGTGACAGCAAGGTTAAGGTACCCATGGAAAAATGGATTGAAGTGACGGCTGATATTAAAGCGGGAAAACTGAAGTTTGCTCCCGATAGAGAGAAAGACTTGCTGACGCTTGTCCTCGGTAATCCTGAAAAGGGAGGACGAACAAGAGGCTTCGGCCCTAGTGTTCCGTGGGCGCTTGGGTTTCCGGATGATGCGGAGACTTATAGAAGCCGAGCGAGAGCAAAAAAACGCGAGCTGGAGGTGCAGAATGAACGGATGGCTGAGTTCCAACGGCCACTAGACCAGCAGAAGCGGGAGATTCAGCAGCAGCAATGGGAGATTAATGAACTTAAAGGACAGCGCGAGCCAGATAATACCGCCGGCATATCTCAGCGACGAGACAGCAGCGTGGCCGACTCGGAGGCCCCGCCTACACGGATGATAGATGCCGGTCCTGGCGACCCCGTGGATGGAATCAAGGAGCAAACACCTTGTGATCTCCATGAGGTGTTCATGAACATGTATGTTAAGGTGGCGGCCGGCTATGTCTTACCTGCATTTGTAGCTGAAGGTGAGCCGACAACATGGCATGGCAATGAGATTCCAGCTGGCTATGCTCGTGTCGGGGTGGATTCAGTTGTACCGTCGTGGGAGACATTGGAGCTCGAGTTCCCTGGAGGTGATGGGGGGTTACACTCGGAGAGGTGCTTTGGGAGAAATCATTCTGCGGGAAAAGAAGAACATCAGGCTGCCGGGTGATGGCGCGTGATGCACACGTCCGTTGGGAACCCCAAGAGGAAGGTGTGATGCGCCAAGCAGCAAGTTTTCCCTCAGAAAGAAACCAAGGTTATCGAACCGGTAGGAGATGAAGGCCACGTGAAGGTTGTTGGTGGAGGAGTGTAGTGCGGCGCAACACCGGGGATTCCGGCGCCAACGTGGAACCTGCACAACACAATCAAAATACTTTGCCCCAACTTAACGGTGAGGTTGTCAATCTCACCGGCTTGCTCGTAAACAAAGGATTAAACGTATGGTGTGGAAAATGATGTTTGTTTGCGAAGAACAACAAGAGAACGAGAGATTGCAGTAGATTGTATTTCAGATGTAAAAGAATGGACCGGGGTCCACAGTTCACTAGTGGTGTCTCTCCAATAAGATAAGTAGCATGTTGGGTGAACAAATTACGATTGGGCAATTGACAAATAGAGATGCATATACATATCATGATGACTACTATGAGATTTACTTAGGGCATTACGACAAAGAACATAGACCGCTATCCAGCATGCATCTATGCCTAAAAAGTCCACCTTCGGGTTAGCATCCGCACCCCTTCCAGTATTAAGTTGCAAACAACGGACAATTGCATTAAGTACCGTGCGTAATGTAATCAACACAAATATCCTTAGACAAAGCATCGATGTTTTATCCCTAGTGGCAACAGCACATCCATAACCTTAGAACTTTCTGTCACTGTCCCAGATTCAATGGAGGCATGAACCCACTATCGAGCATAAATACTCCCTCTTGGAGTTACAAGTATCAACTTGGCCAGAGCCTCTACTAGCAACGGAGAGCATGCAAGACCATAAACAACACATATATGATAGATCAATAATCAACTTGACATAGTATTCAATATTCATCGGATCCCAACAAACACAACATGTAGCATTATAAATAGATGATCTTGATCATGAAAGGCAGCTCACAAGATCTAAACATGATAGCACAAGAGGAGAAGACAACCATCTAGCTACTGCTATGGACCCATAGTCCAAGGATGAACTACTCACGCATCAATCCGGAGGCGGGCATGATGATGTAGAGTCCTCCGGTGATGATTCCCCTCTCCGGCAGGGTGCCGGAGACGATCTCCTGAATCCCCCGAGATGGGATTGGCGGCGGCGTCACATTAACTTTTCTCGTATCGTGGCTCTCGGTGATAGGGTTTTCGCGACGGAGAGAATATATAGGCGAAGGGGCAGAGTCGGGGGACGCTCGAGGGGCCCACCCCATAGGGCGGCGCGCCCAGGGGTGGGGCCGCGCCCCCCTAGGGTGTGGCCGCCTCGTCGCCCATCTTCGTCTCCTCTTCGGACTTCTGGAAGGCTCCGTGCAAAATAAGACCGTGGGCTTTTGTTTCGTCCAATTCCAAGAATATTTCCTGTGTAGGATTTCTGAAACCAAAAACAGCAGAAAACGAGAACCGGCGCTTCGGCATCTTGTTAATAGGTTAGTGCCGGAAAATGCATAAAAATGATGTAAAGTGTATATAAAACATGTGAGTATTGTCATATAACTAGCATGGAACATAAGAAATTATAGATACGTTTGAGACGTATCAAGCATCCGCAAGCTTAGTTCCTACTCGCCCTCGAGTAGGTAAACGATAACAAGGATAATTTCTGAAGTGACATGCTACTATCATAATCTTGATCAATACTATTGTAAAGCATATGAGATGAATGAAGTGATTCGAAGCAATGGTAAAGATAATGACTAAACAACTGAATCATATAGCAAAGACTTTTTATGAATAGTACTTTCAAGACAAGCATCAATAAGTCTTGCATAAGAGTTAACTCATAAAGCAATAGATTCTTAATAGAAGGTTTTGAAGCAACACAAAGGATGATTAAGTTTCAGCAATTGCTTTCAACTTGTAACATGTATATCTCATGGATAGTTGTCAACATAAAGCAATATAACAAGTGCAATAAGTAAACATGTAGGAATCAATGCACACAGTTGACACAAGTGTTTGCTTCTAAGATAGAAAGAAGTAGGTAAACTGACTCAACATAAAGTAAAAGAAAGGCCCTTCGCAGAGGGAAGCATGGATTACTCATGTGCTAGAGCTTTTTATTTTGAAAACATGGAAACAATTTTGTCAACGGTAGTAATAATTCATATGTGTTATGCATAAAACATCCTATAAGTTGCAAGCCTCATGCATCGAATACCAATAGTGCCTGCACCTTGTCCTAATTAGCTCGGATTTCCATGGATTATCATTGCATTACACATGTTTCAACCAAGTGTCACAAAGGGGTACCTCTATGCCACCTCGTACAAAGGTCCAAGGAGATAGATCGCATTTGATTTCTCAGTTTTGATAGATCTCAACTTGAGGACATCCATACCGGGACAACATAGAAAACAGATAATGGACTCCTCTTTTTAATGCTTAAGCATTCAACAACGAATAATATTCTCATAAGAGATTGAGGATTAATGTCCAAGCTGAAACTTCCACCATGATACATGGCTTTGGTTGGCGTCCCAATGTTCTTCTCTAACAATATGCATACTCAAACCATTTAATCATGATAAATCACCCTTACTTCAGACAAGACGAACATGCATAGCAACTCACATGATATTCAACAAAGGTGTAAAAAGTTGATGGCGTCCCCAGAAACATGGTTACCGCTCAACAAGCAACTTATAAGAAATAAGATACATAAGCAACATATTCAATACCACAATAGTTTTAAAGCTATTTTCCCATGAGCTATGTATTGCAAAGACAAGGAATGAAATTTTAAAGGTAGCACACAAGCAATTTACTTTGGAATGGTAGAAAAATACCACATAGTAGGTAGTTATGGTGGACACAAATGGCATGAGTTTTGGCTCAAGGTTTTTGTATGCACGAGAAGCATTTCCTCTCAGTACAAGGCTTTGGCTAGCAAGGTTGTTTGAAGCAAACACAAGTATGGACCGGTACAGCAAAACTTACATAAGAACATATTGCAAGCATTATAAGACTCTACATTGTCTCCTTGTTGCTCAAACACTTTTACCAGAAAATATCTAGACTTTTAGAGAGACCAATCATGCAAACCAAATTTCAACAAGCTCTATGGTAGTTCTCCACTAATAGGTTTAAACTACATGATGCAAGAGCTTAAACATGATCTATGAGAGCTCAAAACAATTGCCAAGTATCAATTTATTCAAGACAATATACCATTTACCACATGAAGCATTTTCTGTTTCCAACCAAATAGCAATCAATGAAGCGGTTTTCAATTCCGCCATGAACATTAAAATAAAGCTAAGAACACCAGTGTTCATATGAAACAGCGGAGCGTGTCTTTCTCCCACACAATGAATGCTAGGATCCGATTTTATTCAAACAAAAACAAAAACAAACAGACGCTCCAAGTAAAGAACATAAGATGTGACGGAATAAAAATATAGTTTCACTAGAGGTGACCTGATAAGTTGTCGATGAAGAAGGGGATGCCTTGGGCATCCCCAAGCTTAGATGCTTGAGTCTTCTTGAAATATGCAGGGATAAACCACGGGGTCATCCCCAAGCTTAGACTTTTCACTCTTCTTGATCATACTATATCATCCTCCTCTCTTGACCCTTGAAAACTTCCTCCACACCAAACTCAAAACAAACTCATTAGAGGGTTAGTGCATAATCAAAAATTCACATGTTCAGAGAGGACACAATCATTCTTAAAACTTCTGGACATTACCCAAAGCTACTGAAAGTTAATGGAACAAATAAATCCACTCAACACAGTAAAAGAGGCAATGCGAAATAAAAGGCAGAATCTGTCAAAACAGAACAGTCCGTAAAGACGAATTTTTTCGAGGCACTTAACAGGCTCAGATGAAAAAGCTCAAATTGAATGAAAGTTGCGCACATATCAGAGGATCACTCATGATTTTTTTCAGCATTTTACGAGTTTCCTACAGAGAGATCTACTCAAATTCGTGACAGGTAAAAATCTGTTTCTGCGCAGGAATCCAAATCTAGTATCAACTTTTCTATCAAAGACTTTACTTGGCACAACAACATGATAAGGAGAGGTTGCTACAGTAGTAACAACTTCCAAGACACAACAAAACAGTAGTAAAATAAAAACATCATGGGTTATCTCCCAAGAAGTGCTTTTCTTTAACGCCTTTCAGCTAGGCACAGAAAGTGCAAATCAAGTAACATCAAGAGAAGAAGCATCAACATCATAATTTGTTCTAATAATAGAATCAAAAGGCAACTTCATTCTCTTTCTAGGGAAGTGTTCCATACCTTTCTTGAGAGGGAATTTATACTTAATATTTCCTTCCTTCATATCAATAATAGCACCAACAGTTCGAAGAAAGGGTCTTCCCAAAATAATAGGGCAAGATGCATTGCATTCAATATCCAAGACAACAAAATCAACAGGGACAAGGTTATTGTTAACCGTAATGTGAACATTATCAATTCTCCCCAAAGGTTTCTTTATAGAATTTTCAGCAAGATTAACATCCAAATAACAAATTTTCAATGGTGGCAAGTCAAACATATCATAGAGTTTCTTAGGCATAACAGAGATACTTGCACCAAGATCACATAAAGCATTACAATCAAAATCATTGACCTTCATTTTAATGATGGGCTCCCAACCATCTTCCAACTTCCTAGGAATAGAAGCTTCAAGTTTTAATTTCTCTTCTCTAGCTTTAATGAGAGCATTTGTAATATGTTTTGTAAAGGCCAAATTTATAGCACTAGCATTAGGACTTCTAGCAAGTTTTTGTAAGAACTTAATAACTTCAGAGATATGACAACTATCAAAATCTAAACCATTATGATCTACACCATTCTTAAAAATTTCAGCACTTTTATCACAAACAGTTTCAGCAGTTTCAAGCAATTTTGCACGCTTTGCACTAGGAGTAGAAATATTGCCAACACCAATTATTTTACCATTGATAGTAGGAGGTTTAGAAACATGTGAAGCATCAACATTACTAGTGGTGGTAATAGTCCAAACTTTAGCTACATTATTCTCTTTAGCAAGTTTTTCTCTTTCTTCTCTTTCCCACCTAGCATGCAATTCAGCCATCAACATGCTCTTCTTGAGCAACCAATGAAGCTAAAGGAACATTATTAGGATCAACATTAGATCTACCATTAACAAGAATAGACATAATAACATCAATCTTATCACTCAAGGAGGAGGTTTCTTCAACAGAATTTACCTTCTTACCTTGCGGAGTCCTTTCGGTGTGCCATTCAGAGTAGTTGATCATCATATCATCAAGAAGTTTTGTTGCAGCACCCAAAGTGATGGACATAAAAGTACCTCCAGCAGCTGAATCCAATAGGTTCCTCGAAGAAAAATTTAATCCTGCATAGAAGGTTTGGATGATCATCCAAGTAGTTAGTCCATGGGTAGGGCAATTCTTCACCAAAGATTTCATTCTTTCCCATGCTTGGGCAACATGTTCATTATCCAATTGCTTAAAATTCATAATGCTACTTCTCAAAGATATAATTTTAGCAGGAGGATAATATCTACCAATGAAAGCATCTTTATATTTAGTCCATGAATCAATACTATTCTTAGGCAAAGATAGCAACCAATCTTTAGCTCTTCCTCTTAAGGAGAAAGGAAACAATTTCAGTTTTATAATATCCCCATCTACATCCTTATACTTTTGCATTTCACAAAGTTCAACAATATTATTAAGATGGGTAGCAGCATCATCAGTACTAACACCAGAAAATTGCTCTCTCATAACAAGATTTAGTAAAGCAGGTTTAATTTCATAAAATTCTGCTGTAGTGGCAGGTGGCGCAATAGGAGTGCATATAAAATCATTATTATTGGTGCTAGTGAAATCACACAACTTAGTGTTCTCAGGAGTATTCATTTTAACAGTAATAAAAACAAGTAAAGCAAACTAAATTAAGTAAAGTAAAACAAGTAACTAATTTTTTTGTGTTTTTGATATAAAGTTAGCAAACAAAACATAAAATAAAATAAAGTAAAGCGGACAATAAACAAAGTAAAGAGATTGGATGTGGGAGACTCCCCTTGCAGCGTGTCTTGATCTCCCCGGCAACGACGCCAGAAAACAGTCTTGATGGCGCGTGATGCACACATCCGTTGGGAACCCCAAGAGGAAGGTGTGATGCGCACAACAGTAAGTTTTCCCTCAGAAAGAAACCAAGGTTATCGAACCAGTAGGAGATGAAGGCCACGTGAAGGTTGTTGGTGGAGGAGTGTAGTGTGGCGCAACACCAGGGATTCCGGCGCCAACGTGGAACCTGCACAACACAATCAAAATACTTTGCCCCAACTTAACGGTGAGGTTGTCAATCTCACCGAGCTTGCTGTAAACAAAGGATTAAACGTATGGTGTGGAAAATGATGTTTGTTTGCGAAGAACAACAGAGAATAGAGATTGCAGTAGATTGTATTTCAGATGTAAAAGAATGGACCGGGGTCCACAGTTCACTAGTGGTGTCTCTCCAATAAGATAAGTAGCATGTTGGGTGAACAAATTACAGTTGGGCAATTGACAAATAGAGATGCATATACATATCATGATGACTACTATGAGATTTACTTAGGGTATTACGACAAAGAACATAGACCGCTATCCAGCATGCATCTATGCCTAAAAAGTCCACCTTCGGGTTAGCATCCGCACCCCTTCCAGTATTAAGTTGCAAACAACAGACAATTGCATTAAGTACTGTGCGTAATGTAATCAACACAAATATCCTTAGACAAAGCATCGATATTTTATCCCTAGTGGCAACAGCACATCCATAACCTTAGAACTTTCTGTCACTGTCCCAGATTCAATGGAGGCATGAACCCACTATCGGGCATAAATACTCCCTCTTGGAGTTAAAAGTATCAACTTGGCCAGAGCCTCTACTAGCAACGGAGAGCATGCAAGATCATAAACAACACATATATGATAGATCAATAATCAACTTGACATAGTATTCAATATTCATCGGATCCCAACAAACACAACATGTAGCATTACAAATAGATGATCTTGATCATGATAGGCAGCTCACAAGATCTAAACATGATAGCACAAGAGGAGAAGACAACCATCTAGCTACTGCTATGGACCCATAGTCCAAGGATGAACTACTCACGCATCAATCCGGAGGCGGGCATGATGATGTAGAGTCCTCCGGTGATGATTCCCCTCTCGCGGCGGGTGCCGGAGGCGATCTCCTGAATCCCCCGAGATGGGATTGGCGGCGGCGGCGTCACGGTAACTTTTCTCGTATCGTGGCTCTCGGTGATAGGGTTTTCGCGACGGAGAGAATATATAGGCGAAGGGGCAGAGTCGGGGGACGCTCGAGGGGCCCACCCCATAGGGCGGCGCGCCCAGGGGTGGGGCCGCGCCCAGGGGTGGGGCCGCGCCCCCCTAGGGTGTGGCCGCCTCGTCGCCCCTCTTCGTCTCCTCTTCGGACTTCTGGAAGGCTCCATGCAAAATAAGACCGTGGACTTTTGTTTCGTCCAATTCCGAGAATATTTCCTGTGTAGGATTTCGAAACCAAAAAGCGACAGAAAACGAGAACCGGCGCTTCGGCATCTTTTTAATAGGTTAGTGCCGGCAAATGCATAAAAATGATGTAAAGTGTATATAAAACATGTGAGTATTGTCATATAACTAGCATGGAACATAAGAAATTATAGATACGTTTGAGACGTATCACCAGGCATGGTAACCTCTACTAGTCGTCCCACCAGGTCACCATCACCTCCTCCAAATGATCGAAGGCCACCATCACCTCCTCCGACTGATCACATGTCGCCACCATCACCCCATGACTTTGACCACCACATCCCTAGTCCATCTCCATCTCCCGCGCCGCCGTCTACGCCCTCTAAGACTCGGAATGCACCCAAGCGGAAGCGTGTGAAGAGTCCTGTCCACAAAATGTCGCCCCTACCAAGAGTACCAAAGGTTCCTCCCCCCCGTGCTTACGATCGTACTCCAGAGGAAAATGATGCCATTGTGAAGAAATACACTTATGATTTTTTCATAAGGAGAAACCCAAGGCCCCATCATACACAGAGAAGCAAAAAGAATATGCTCTTAGTTTTCTGAACACACTGATAACCCACAAGTATAGGGGATCGCAACAGTCTTCGAGGGAAGTAAAACCCAAATTTATTGATTCGACACAAGGGGAGGTAAAGAATACTTATAAGCCTTAACAACTGAGTTGTCAATTCAGCTGCACTGGAAAAGCACTAGTAACGGGGGTGATGTGAAAGCAAGCAGTAATATGAGAGCAATAGTAACGATAACACAACAGCAGATAATGATAACACAGAGGCAATGGCACCAGAAAATAGTTGATACTACTTCCAATGACATATAGAACGAGTATATGATGATAAGAGATGGACCGGGGTTCCTAGCTATCTACACTAGTGGTAACTCTCAAATAACAAGTAACAAGTGTTGGGTGAACAAATTACAGTTGGGCAATTGATAGGATTGAAATAGCATTAAGACAGAACATAAAGTCTATTAATTATGTAGGCATGTTTTCCATATATAGTCATACGTGCTCGCAATGAGAAACTTGCATAACATCTTTTGTCCTACCAGCCGGTGGCAGCCGGGCCTCAAGGGAATCTACTGGAAATTAAGGTACTCCTTTTAATAGAGCACCGGAGCAAAGCATTAACACTTGGTGAAAACATGTGATCCTCATATCTAAGCCATCCCCTCCGGTTATCCCGATTGCTTGTCACTCCGGGGCCTCGGGTTCCGGACATAGACATGTGCAAACAACTTGTAGATACAATCTAAGCAATAATTATAGAGCTCAAATCTAAGATCATGCCACTCGTGCACTAGTGACAAGCATTAAACACAACAAGATTGCAGCAACAATAACTTCACAAACTTATATAGATAGACCGATCATAATGTAACAATCCATCGGATCCCAACAAACACAACACCGATTACATCAGATGGATCTCAATCATGTAAGGCAGCTCATGAGATCATTGTATTGAAGTACATGGGAGAGAGAGTACCAACTAGCTATAGCTAGAACCCGTAGTCCATGGGGGAACTACTCACGGAGCATGATGGAGGCGGTGGCGTCGATGGAGATGGCTTCCGGGGGCACTTCCCCGTCCCGGCGGCGTGCCGGAACAGAGACTTCTGTCCCCCATAACGGAGTTTCGCGATGGCGACGGCGCGCCTGGAGTCTTTCTGGAGTTTCGTCAATTCGTATCGGGTTTTTAGGTAGCGAGGGACTTTATAGGCGAAGATGCGGCGCAAGGGGGTGCACGGGGGCCCACCCCATAGGCTGGCGCGGCCAGGGGGGCCATCCGCGCCGCCTTATGGTGTGGGGTCCCTGAGCCTCCTCTCCGGGTCCCCTTCGGTATTCTGGTCCGTCTCGGTGAAATAAGGTGTTTGGCTTTTGTTTCGTCGATTTCCGAGAATATTGCCCGAACAACCTTTCTGGAACCAAAAACAGCAGAAAACAGGAACTAGCACTTCGGCATCTTGTTAATAGGTTAGTTCCGGAAAATGCATCAAAACGATATAAAGTATGAATAAAACATGTAGGTATTGTCATAAAACTAGCATGGAACATCAGAAATTATAGATACGTTGGAGACGTATCAAGCATCCCCAAGCTTAGTTCCTGCTCGCCCTCGAGTAGGTAAACGATAAAAACAATAATTTCTGAAGTGACATGCTACCAACATAATCTTGATCATACTATTGTAAAGCATATGAGATGAATGAAGTGACTCAAGGCAATGATCTATAATTTGCTAACAAATAGATAACATATAGCAAAACTTTTCATGAATAGTACTTTCAAGACAAGCATCAAAAAGTCTTGCATAAGAGTTAACTCATAAAGCAATAAATTCTTAATAAGAGGTTTGAAGCAACACAAAGGAAGATTTAAGTTTCAGCAATTGCTTTCAACTTCAACATGCATATCTCATGGATATTTGTCAACACAAAGTGATATAATAAGTGCAATAAGCAAGCATGTAAGAATCAATGCACAGTTGACACAAGTGTTTGCTTCTAAGATGGAAAGAAGTAGGTAAACTGACTCAACATAAAGTAAAAGAAAGGCCCTTCGTAGAGGGAAGCAGGGATTAAATCATGTGCTAGAGCTTTTCAAGTTTTGAAATCATATAGAGAGCATAAAAGTAAAGTTTTGAGAGGTGTTTGTTGTTGTCAACGAATGGTAGCGGGTACTCTAACTACCTTATCAACCAGACTTTCAAGAGCGGCTCCCATGAAGGATGTTATCTCTACCAGCAAGGTAGATCATCCCTCTTCTCTTTTGTTTACACATGTATTTTAGTTTCATTATTGATGACACTCCTCCCAACCTTTTGCTTACACAAGCCATGGCTAACCGAATCCTCGGGTGCCTTCCAACATTCACATACCATGGAGGAGTGTCTATTTGCAAAATTAAATTGCTTACTGATAGATCAGGGCAAAACATGTGAAGAGAATTATTAATGAAAGTTAATTAATTGGGGCTGGGAACCCCATTGCCAGCTCTTTTGCAAAATTATTGGATAAGCGGATGAGCCACTAGTCCATTGGTGAAAGTCTGTCAGAAGTAAATGACAAGATCGAAAGATAAACACCACATACTTCCTCATGAGCTATTAAACATTGACACAAATAAGAGATAATAGATTTTGAATTGTTTAAAGGTAGCACATGAAGTATTTACTTGGAATGGCAGGAAATACCACATAGTAGGTAGATATGGTGGACACACATGGCATAGGTTTTGGCTCAAGGTTTTGGATGCACGAGAAGCATTCCCTCTCCGTACAAGGCTTTGGCTAGCAAGGTTGTTTGAAGCAAACACAAGTATGAACCGGTACAACAAAACTTACATAAGAACATATTGCAAGCATTATAAGACTCTACACTATCTTCCTTGTTGCTCAAACACTTTTACCAGAAAATATCTAGACCTTAGAGAGACCAATCACGCAAACCAAATTTCAACAAGCTCTACGGTAATTCTCCACTAATAGGTTTAAACTACATGATGCAAGAGTAAACATGATCTACTTGAGAGCTCAAAACAATTGCCAAGTATCAAATTATTCAAGACAATATGAAGCATTTTCTGTTTCCAACCAAATAACAACAAGTGCTGCGGTTTTCAACTCCACCATGAACATTAAAATAAAGCTAAGAACACCAGTGTTCATATGAAAAAGCGGAGCGTGTCTGTCTCCCACACAAGGATTGCTAGGATCCGAATTTATTCAATACACAAATAAAAATAAAAACACACAGACGCTCCAAGTAAAGCACATATAATGTGGAAGAATAAAAATATAGTTTCACTAGAGATGACCTGATAAGTTGTTGATGAAGAAGGGGATGCCTTGGGCATCCCCAAGCTTAGACGCTTGAGTCTTCTTGAAATATGCAGGGATGAACCATGGGGGCATCCCCAAGCTTAGACTTTTCACTCTTCTTGATCATATATCATCCTCCTCTCTTGACCCTTGAAAACTTCTGCCACACCAAACTTCTCATAAACTTCATTAGAGGGGTTAGTACTCAAAAAACCTTAATCCACTTTGATCCTGTAGTGACACATTGCAAGAACTCAATAAAACATTAGCTATAGCTCTCCACGTCTAGAAAGCCTTACTTAAAGTCCACAAGAGACAATGCAAAAAACAGAGACAAAATCTGTCAAAACAGAACAGCCAGTAAAGACAAATTTTTAAGAGGAACTTCCGTTGCTCAAATCAGAAAACTCAAAACTAATGAAAGTTGTGTACATATCTGAGGAACACGCATGAAAATTGGCACATTTTTCTGAGTTTCCTACAGAGAGACCTACTCAAATTCGTGACAGATAGAAATCTGTTTCTGCGTAGAAATCCAAATCTAGCATCAACCTTCTATTAGAGACTTTACTTGGCACAACAATGCAATAAAATAAAGATAAGGAGAGGTTTCTACAGTAGTAACAACTTCCAAGACACAACAAAACAGTAGCAAAATAAAGACATGGGTTATTTCCCAAGAAGTGCTTTCTTTATAGCCATTAAGATGGGCTCAGCAATTTTAATGATGCTCACATAAGGATGAGAGTTGAAGCAAAAGAGAGCATCAAAAAGCAAGTTCAAAACACATTTAAGTCTGACCCACTTCCTATGCATAGGAATCTTGTACACAAATAAATTCACGAAGAACCAAGTGACAAGCATAAGAAGATAAAACACGAGCAACTTCAAAAGTTTCAGCATATAGAGAGGTGTTTTAGTACCATGCAAATTTCTACAACCATATTTTCCTCTCTCATAATAATTTCCAGTAGCTTCATGAATAAACTCAACAATATAACTATCACATACAACATGCTTTTCATGATCTACAAACACATAATTTTTATCAAGCTCAAAAATAGTGGGATTAAAACTTTCAAACCCACTTTTATCAATAATATAACAAGACGATTGATCAATCTCAAAAGATATGGGACTCCTAGATAAAGTCAAGATCTCTTCAATCCCATTTTCATTAGTAGTACAATTAATATTATCAAGTAACATAGGACCATCATCTAGAGCTTTATCATAAACATTTGCTAAGCAAAACTCTTTAGTACCATGCATTTCGATATCAGGCACAAACAAAGCATTATCATAACATTTTTCGAAATAGCATGGATTATCATAGATAACAGTAGCATAATTATTCTCACAAGTTTTACTCATAGGGAATATTTCAAGAGAATCCACAGGAACATAACATTCATCCTCCTTTGGTAAGCATGGAGGACAATCAAATAGTGTAAGAGATAAAGAGTTACTCTCATTAGAAGGTTGGCATGGGTAGCTAATCCATTCTTCCTCCTTTTGTTCATCACTCTCCTCCTCTTTTTCATCCAATGAGCTTTCGGGTTCATCAATTTCCTCCTCTTTTTCATCCAATGAGCTTTCAGGTTCATCAATTTCTTCTTTCACAGGTTCCTGCAAATTTTGAGTGCATTCTTGTGCATTAATGAGTCTCTCTTTATAATCAATGATATAAGGATTATCACTGTAACTTTCTATGAAAAAATTAAGGATAGAAGAGACATAATCTTTAAGGTCCTTACAAGCAACACAGGTTTCATAATTTTTAGACATGAAGGATTCGATCTCAGAAGCTCCCATAAATAAGACAAATTGTTCTACCTCTTCGAACCCAAAATGAATATAGTTATTCCAATTACAGTTCATAATTAAAACTTCCTCACTAAAGCCACATTGGAATTTAAGATGTTTAGTATCCTGTTTAGAGCAGCAGTTTATATCATGGCGTTTAAGCAAGATTTTAGCAATTGTATTCAATTTTTCTATAACGGCACTCATGACTTTACCCGTTCTTGATTCTCTATAATTCATATATATTTCAATAAGCTCCAAATAGGTTGTGGGTTCTCCCATAACAACAGTTTATATTTTTTCGGTTTTTCAAATTTTTATGGATTTTTGGGTATATAAGAAAAATAAAACAAAAAAAAGAAACTAGACAAAAGTAAATTAAGCAAAATAAAATAAAATAAAATAAAAATAGAGAGAGAGGTAGAGTGTACTCCCCAGGTGAACTTATGAGTAGAGCTATGCCTCCCCGGCAACGGCGCCAGAAAATAGTCTTGATAACCCACAAGTATAGGGGATCGCAACGAGTCTTCGAGGGAAGTAAAACCCAAATTTATTGATTCGACACAAGGGGAGGTAAAGAATACTTATAAGCCTTAACAACTGAGTTGTCAATTCAGCTGCACTCGAAAAAGCACTAGTAACGGGCGTGATGTGAAAGCAACGAGTAATATGAGAGCAATAGTAACAAGTAATACGTGAGGCAATGGCACCGAGAAAATAGTTGATACTACTTCCAATGACATATAGAACGAGTATATGATGATAAGAGATGGACCGGGGTTCCTAGCTATCTACACTAGTGGTAACTCTCAAATAACAAGTAACAAGTGTTGGGTGAACAAATTACAGTTGGGCAATTGATAGGATTGAAATAGCATTAAGACAGAACATCAAGTCTATTAATTATGTAGGCATGTTTTCCATATATAGTCATACGTGCTCGCAATGAGAAACTTGCATAACATGTTTTGTCCTACCAGCCAGTGGCAGCCGGGCCTCAAGGGAATCTATCGGAAATTAAGGTACTCCTTTTAATAGAGCACCGGAGCAAAGCATTAACACTTGGTGAAAACATGTGATCCTCATATCTAAGCCTTCCCCTCCAGTTATCCCAGTTGCTGTCACTCTGGGGCCTCGGGTTCCGGATATAGACATGTGCAAACAACTTGTAGATACAATCTAAGCAATAATTATAGAGCTCAAATCTAAGATCATGCCACTCGTGCACTAGTGACAAGCATTAAACACAACAAGATTGCAGCAACAATAACTTCACAAACTTATATAGATAGACTGATCATAATGTAACAATCCATCGGATCCCAACAAACACAACACCGATTACATCAGATGGTTCTCAATCATGTAAGGCAGCTCATGAGATCATTGTATTGAAGTACATGGGAGAGAGAGTACCAACTAGCTACAGCTAGAACCCGTAGTCCATGGGGGAACTACTCACGGAGCATGATGGAGGCGGTGGCGTCGATGGAGATGGCTTCCGGGGGCACTTCCCCGTCCCGGTGGTGTGCCGGAACAGAGACTTCTGTCCCCCAAAACGGAGTTTCACGATGGCGGCGGCGCCCCTGGAGTCTTTCTGGAGTTTCGTCAATTCGTATCGGGTTTTTAGGTAGCGAGGGACTTTATAGGCGAAGAGGCGGCGCAAGGGGGTGCCTGGGGGGCCCACCCCATAGGCTGGCGCGGCCAGGGGGCCATCCGCGCCGCCTTATGGTGTGGGGGGCCTGGGCCTCCTCTCCGGGTCCCCTTCGGTGTTCTGGTTCGTCTCGGTGAAATAAGATGTTTGGCTTTTGTTTCGTCGAATTCCGAGAATATTGCCCGCGCAGCCTTTCTGGAACCAAAAACAGCAGAAAACAGGTTAGTTTCGGAAAATGCATCAAAACGATATAAAGTATGAATAAAACATGTAGGTATTGTCATAAAACTAGCATGGAACATCAGAAATTATAGATACGTTGGAGACGTATCACACACCCTCGTAATATGACTTACACGAGAGGAAGGATGACTATACACGCGCACTTGCGAAGGTAATTGAGGACAAGAAGGATAGTGCTGGTAAGAAGAAGGATAGTGCTAGCACGAGCAAATCATCAGCAAGAAGTGTAGCCGAGAAGAAATCAAGTTCAAGTAGTGCACCCCTCAAGGCCAAGCAAGCGACAACAGGCAGAAAAGGAAAGGAAGTTTCCTAGCTCAGAGCACAAGCCAAACAATCGCTCCCACCACTCAAAGTGTTGCAAGTTCCCTTGGCGTACCAGGCACTTGGTCCTTTCGATATGAACGAAGCTGCGACGCTAGCGGCTCAAATTGGCATGACCGTGGAGGACATGATGTTCTCCGATTCAGTACCTAAGGCTGATATAGCTCCTAAATTTGTCTATGGGTCCGACTTGGTCAGCAAAAAGAGGCTGCATAAACTGCCAACGTATATGCGGAATTTGCACCAGTGGTACCTTGATGCGTGCAAGGAGAACACACGATTCATCGTGGCAGATATCCCAGGAGATTATTACTTCCGAAGGGAGCAGATCCATATGGAGATGAATGAACTCTGGCAGTTATTCAATTTAGACGCCCTCGACAAATCTCTAATGAGTTTCTACTGCTTGTAAGTTAACTACATATAAGTTCGTGTTCATTCAGTTGTTCCTGTTCATTGCATATACTCATTATATCATATGTGTTCTCTTATGCAGACTGAAGATGGTTGAATACACCCATAATAAGGTGTACAATGTTGGGTTTGTTGACCCAGATAAAGTACATCACGAAACCGTAAAGAATAAAATCGAAAAAACGGTGGAAAACCTAACGAGGTTTATAGTGGAGAAAAGCTTATGTGATTCAATACTCTTTCCTTACAACTACAGGTGAGAGTCTTACTGATCTATTGTGCACATTCATTTTTTCTTACTCGATGTTAAGTCTAATTCATGACGTCTATATAAACATGTGCAGTTCCACTCGGATTCTCGCTAAACATTCAAGTTGATAAGGGAATTGTTGAAGTAAGCGACCCATTGAATAGAGGCCTGGACGGGTTCCGCGACTTGCAGGAGATTCTCCAGAGGTAATTTCAATCATTGTCGCGCTATATCTTTCGTGAGATATCAATTAATCATCCATTCATTATATCATTCTTTTGCCTGGCAGGGTTTGGACATCTTTCAAGGAGGTTATTACGGGTGAGCACTTCGCAGACAAGCTAACATTTACTATTGTACCGTGCGCCCAGCAGCCACAGGGGACGAATCTATGTGGATACTACGTTTGCGAGTCCATTCGCATGTTAACCACTGAGAAGAACAATGATAATAGATTCAACGTAAGCAATAACATTCACAACTTTAATTTATTATCGTCAATACTTCGTTATCAAGATTGATATAATCATATTCATCTCATTTTCCTATATATATAGGTCGACTACATGCGGGAGACACTCCAACCACATGAACACATACTAGGAATTACAGAGGAACTGGCGGCATTTCTTT
Organism: Lolium rigidum; assembly: GCF_022539505.1. Classification (NCBI taxonomy): domain Eukaryota; kingdom Viridiplantae; phylum Streptophyta; class Magnoliopsida; order Poales; family Poaceae; genus Lolium; species Lolium rigidum. The sequence goes on along the minus strand of NC_061510.1, from coordinate 71,242,442 downwards.
TGAAAGAAGTAATAGACGACAACGGCCAGTTTAGTCCAAAGAGGCGTCGGCAGTAGGGAGCTCCATGTATATGTATATGTCCCGGTAGTAGTAAGCTCCATGTATATGTGTAAGGGGAATCTACGAATATTTGTTTGCTCGATCTATATATAATGAATGAACGTGTACAACTTATAGTAGCGTATAAATATATGCAACTTTTATTTTGAAATGAAAAAATGAAATAAAAGGGGGCGGTGGCGGGGGGGGGGTGGTGTGCTGCACCACGTACTCAAACCCTAAAGCAGCAGCGTTCTGCGCGCGCCACGTAGAGGTCCTTTTGTCGCGGGTCGTAGACCCGCGACAAAAGGGGCTGTCCCATGCGCGCCCCGCGCCTGCCACGTGGTGGACCATATGTCGCGGGTGGTAAGCGACCCGCGACAAAAGGTGGACCTTTTATCGCGCCTTCCTTATCGCGGATGGCCGCCCGCGACAAAAGACCCTTACGACCCGCCACAAATGGCCTGTTTTGCACTGGTGGATATTGTAGAGTGCCACCCAATGTAACTGTAACGCCGTCGCCGTGAGGTAGGGCTTCCTGCTAAAAAGATCGGTATGTGATTTTTTTTTCCAACCCAGCTCAATTTGTGTTGAAGTCTATACCTAATAATAAAGGAGCTAAGGTTTCTGCCAAAAAATTTCGTCAACGCTTTTTTTTGGACCGTTTTGCCCTCCCACCAATTCGCATAATACTGCACATGCCACCATGGTACCGGTTCAGTTATAACGTTTCCATCCCCGCCGCACCCGGAACCTGGCAGATCCGCGTCGTCCCCATCGGGCCTGGTGAGGCACGATGCTCCCCAGATCCGCATCGTCGTACATGGGCCTGGTGAGATACGGTTCTCGCGGTCATGATCCCCTCCTCTTCCACCCCCTGCAATATTAGTACCACCTCGCTTTCCTATACGAATTCACACCAGTTTAAATACGTCAGATTTCTGGATATCAACAAGCCTCCTCAGAAGAACAGAAAGTAGCAGCACCATTCGGCCTAAGAGATCCAATGATGTTAAAGAATTAACTTCGCACATGTGATGTCTAACGGGAGAGAGCGGGAGCGATTGAAAGGAGCACAACAACCAGTAGAGCTACGACAGAGATGTGAGGCGCCACCGATGTGGAGCGAACGCCGGCGGCCAGATTCGGTGGTGGAGACCTCGGCTAGCTGGCGGCGTGCAAGCGCTGCAGAGGCAGTGGCCCGCAATAGGAGAACGCCCGGCGGGAGCAGCTGGTTGTGGCCGATCGCCGGCCAAGATGACGGAGCCTGACCACGGCCGCGGCAGCTCGCCGCGTTCGTGGAATATTGAGAGGGAGAGGCTCTCGTGAGTGGCGGCGCCTGGGATAGGGAATCTCTAGCGATAGGGGGATCTCCTTAGGGTTGTCGACTTGGGCCTTGGCCTGGATTAGGCCGGTCTGGCCTCAGATAAATCTTCAATGACACGCTGATTGAATCAGGTGACGTCTCCAGCCGCTAGAACTTTTACCATTCCTGATGACCTGTCGGTCTGTGTCACACATGTTCTGCTGCAAAACACAAACTCCATGTATGTGGTATGTTTTTCTGATGCCTCTAAGCCAATGTCACGAGTGCTACGATTTTATTGTAATGTGAGTGTTAAGGAGAAGGGAGATTTTGTTGTAATGTGAGAGTCCAACCGGGGCTCCCAGGCAGAAATCCGGACTATTTAGCGCCAGATGGATGTAAAATTTGGTCTCGGAAGACCTATATTTCCAGCGGCGAGCTCATGATGGATGTAAAATTTAAACAAATATAGGTGAATTCAAATAAAACTAGACGAAATACGTTCAAACATAGGCGAAATTTAGAAATATTTAACATATATAGGCGAGTTCGTACATATATAGGCCGAATTCCGTGTAGTCGCCGTCGTCGTCATCGTCGTTGCTGGAGTGGCCGACGTCCTCGGGCGGCGGCGCCTGCTGGCGATGGAGATGACGACCGGAGCCCCCCTCGCGGTACATTTGAATTCGGCGAGAGGGAATATAAAATAATTAAAAGGACAACGATCTACATGCCGAAATGGTGGTAGAATGCTGTGTAGTCGCCGTCGTCGTCGTCGTTGCTAGAGTGGTCGATGTCCTCGGGCGGCGGCGCCTGCTGGCTGCTCTGGTCGGCGTCTCCGATGGCTAGAACCCTGGCCAGGGTCGCCGTGTGGCGGCGGCGGCCGATACCACTCATCGTCGTTGCGCTCCTCCGGCCTTGATGAGCGGCACGGGTGCGGTGGGTGACGCTTGGGCGGCGCGGAGCTACGCGGCCGCCGAGGTCCGGCAGACGCCTCTCTCGCTCCGCCTCCTCGCCTCTCCCGGTCCTGCCTGGACCGAGGCGAGCGCCGCGTCCATCGGGAGGGCGTTGTCGGCGGGGACGAGGTCGTTCGGCGACCTCGCGATGGCCTTGCGGATCGTCGCGTCCTCGTCCCGCTTGGCTTCTTCTTCGGCGAGTTGGGACGCAGTCGCGGCCGCCGCGGCCTCCTTCTTGGACGTCTTCCTCTTGCGGCCGCTTGATGGAGACGACGGCCGGAGCCCCCTCGCGGATGACGAGGGCGCCGCTGCTGTGCCCTCTGGTCAGCGGTGGCGACGCCGACTCCTTCTTGACGGCCCTCACCGTCGCTGGTGGAGGAGCCGACCCGCCCGACCTCGAGGTGATGACGAGGAGATTGGGGAGAGAAGTTTGGTGGTGAATAGGGAGACGGCGGTGGTGAATGCGACCAGATGCGGTAGTTCCGCGATAAATAGAGGGAGCCGCGCGTGAATTCGAGGCGACGGCATTAACTCGTCGCGTGCAAGTGACGCGTCCGGCGAAGACTGACCGGCGGCAGACTTTTGCAGCGCGCGGAAGACGATGCGATGAGGACGACGATCGGCCTTGCTCGCCGACAAGTCGGGGCCACCAGCCACGCGGGAAGTTTTCTCGACGTTTTCCGTGCCTTCGTTTCCTCCGAACTCCCCGAGCGTTTCCCGGGGGCCGGGGATGACCTGAACTCGCCGGATGGATGAAAGCCCAAATTCAGGCGAAACGAGGATCCGAAAACACGACTTGACAATTTTCATTCATCTGGATAAAAAAAGGGGTCCAGGGGCTTCCCGGGACATGGTTGGAGATGCTCTCAGTGTTATGGAGAAGGGAATATAGTTATATAGATTGTTTGTGTTTTCTTTTAGCAGGAAAAAGAGATGTGCACAAGCAGAGAGCAAACAATCCGCGTCTCTACACGAGACCTTGCCAAGCCAAAATTTGGGCCCGCCAAAGAAATATGCTGCTACGCACGTTGGGCTACGTAGATGTCCAACATGATTTCTTGACGATGATATATACATATACAATAGACAGGTACGAAGCAAGACTTTATTGCTTGGACATACCAAATTTCCAATGGTATCGGCGTTTAGAACGAGCACCATACACCAAAAAATACATGTCATTCTTGAAGGTAGTTGTGCTTCGTTACATGTCATTATGGATGATTCACTAGATTGTTTGGGTTTTTTTTCCTCCCGATGCAACGCACGGGCACTTTTGCTAGTTTTATAAAAAGGTCACATTGGTACATTTTCACCATGTCAAGTACCACCGTCATATCGATCGATTAATATCATCTCAGCAGCACCGGCTAGCAGGGCATCATCATCATTGGTGAGTTAATGACTTGGAACTCCTGTCCGTACGAGTCAGTCGATCTATCCCGACATGGTGGCCTAAATTGAAAGCGATCATCCATGCCCCGCTAGCTAGATCAAGTTGCACCGTTCCGTACACAGTCGTACGTGCTTCTGTCCCATAGTTGTCTAGCTGGAGCGTACATATAGGAAGAGAAGTGCGCAATAGTGTGAACTGCCTCACTCTCACGGCGCACTAAATTATCACCTACTTGCTGCGTGTACCTCACTCTTAGAATACTCAACATGTCGCGTTCCGCGTCGTTGTGACCGAGTCTACATGCTTACCAGCCTCCCGTGCCAGCGCAAACTCATGAAGCTGGATGGCGAGGCCATCCCACTAAGCGAGTCGGTCGAACTTGCTATGGACAATGATGAGCTTGATGGTCTCATCTTCGTTGAGATTCGGTGGCTGGTGCTCCAGATCCCACGCCGCGTCTCGGTTATCGAAGTGCTCGTCGACGTGGTCGTTGTCTCCGCCCTCGATGAAGTCATCGGCTTCACCCTCATTGTCGCCATCGTTGTCCTCGTCATCGCCATCGTTGTCATCCTCCTCGTCGTCGGTGAGGCCGGTCGCGAGTTCTCGGATGAAGAACTTGACGTCGTCGAGGTGTCCCGCTCGACGGCGCAGGTCGAGCTCCCACGTCATGAACATGATCCAATTGTACGAGTTGAGGGCGAACACCCGATCGTCGTGTTGATCCAGCGACAGTATGAACCAGCAGCAACGGCAATGGAACCGAGGAAATATTCCCGCAAGTTCACCGATTTCGTTGGAAATGCGAAATCAAAATCTCCGGTTACATCCTCTCCTATAAAATGTGTCGCTCACTCTTCCCTCCAGAGGCCTACCCACCTATGCACCATGCCTCCCTGCCAATCCACTCTAGATTGCATCGACCTTACGTTGTCAGATGCGGAGGAGGAGAATGGCAATTTGGGCGTCCGAAATGCGTCGCCCCATTGGAGATGCCCTTATGCACGAGCCAACTACAATACGTGCTCCTAGGCACTTTGTGAGAATAGGAAGTGGGTGATTGACAAAAAAATAGTATATTCATATAGCTAACTATTGTGTATGTTGGCTATAAGCTAACTCTAAATGACATGGCACAATATTATAGCTAGCAGCTGGCTCTATTATTAAACTTGCTCTGACAAGGACTAGAATGGTTTCATCTATGCAGCTTTCCCGAGGTGATGGCCAACCTCAGGGAGAAGCTATGCATTGGTTGTGTTAAATGCTCCATAAACATTTGTTAACTCAGACCATAATAATGTTGTGGTGCAGGATTCTGGACCGAGGGCGCTCGCCGCGATCGATCGGTGCGGTCGGAGAGGTTGGAGGTGAGCTGGAGGAGGAAGAAGCTTGAGTGCATCGTCGAGCCGCGGTTGATCGGCGGGCTCGGAGAGGTTGAAGGCTTGCAACAAGCCATGGACGGCGGTGATGCGTCGACGTCGAGGGAGCCGCGGAGGCGGGGACAGAGCTCGAGAGGGATCGCCGACGAGAAGGAGCTCGTGCAGGGCGCGGGATCGTCGGCGAGAAGGAGCTCGTGCAGGGCGCGGGATCGCCGGCGAGAAGGAACTCATGCAGGGCACAGGATCCCCGGCAGGCTGGAGCTCGTGCAGGCAGCGCCGGTCCTAAGATTTTTGGGGCCCTGGGCGAGATTAAAACTCAGGGCCCTTAATCCATACATCACAACCATAACGGCAATAATGAATGTATGCGTAAAAATATGTTATGAATAAAATTTAAATACATCCAAACATAATATATCATATCTAAATATCTTAAAAGTTTCTTCTAACATTCCTTGATGTGAAGTTACTTATGACGGGATCGATGTTGATGCCATCCAATAATATCTTCTTGATGCATAAAACCATTCATTCAATAACATCTCCTCTCTATGATTGTATCAAGGTATTCAATTATTTTACTCTCTTCCTTTTAGCGTGATCAGATGGACCCTTTCTCAGCAAAGACAACATGGTAGCACACGATGCCGCAAAAGAATTACATCAAACGTTGAATGTTTGTGTGGCGTATTCGGCCCCATAATTGAAAAGAGATGACATGTCGATGAAATGACTATGGAAAATTCAGAATTAGGGGAGATTAATTAGGAATTAGGAATAAGAATAAGTGTTACCCACGAACTGACCTCACGGACTGTTATCAGGAGCTGGCGGAGGGGATTGTTGATCCGTGCTGGTTCCTGGTGATCGATGGCGGCCTGGCGGGCGAGAGGTCCAATCGATCGATCTGATGATCCCTCGAGGAGGAGCCGAGGAGGCGACGCGAGTCGCGAACTAAACATTCTGGCTGCGCTATGGAATAGGAGTAGGATGCGAAGCTGTAGTCGATTAGAAACAACTCTTTTTTTTTTGAGCGAGCGATCAGGAACTACTCATCCAGTCCTCCTGGCCGGATCGATAGATTCCTTCGCGTTCCTTCGCATTCTCTGCGTTCTCGGGTTCAGTGTAACAACCCAACTTTTTGTGCATTGGATTAATCTTTGAAATGCAAAATTTTGGGCCAACAAAAACTTTTCTATTTCCAAAAGTTGCATGCATATAGTTTCCCATACTCTTGCATTGTAGACTCTTGGTTGATTTCTTGTGCATGTTGTGTTGTGTGTGGATCCTCAACAAAACCCTAAACCTACCTATTTATTTTGAGAATGCCTTTTTCCTATTAGTTGGGAAATTAAAATTCCATAAGCCCTTTTTAACATGTGATCTTACTAGATCAAGTTCCTTTCAAATTTCCCTCCTCCATATTTTATTTTCCTTTCCTCCACTTTAAATCTGAAATCATTCTAAGGATGAGTACCTTTGACTCATCACATTTTGTACCTAGAATTGTCATGGATCATTCTATGTGATCAATTTAACTTCTTTTTCAAGAATTAGGATTTAAGGTGAAGTGTCATGCCGGCTATGCTTTTCCCTCTCCCTTGATCTTTCTTTTCACCATTCCTCCACACCATCTCACACTTTTGTGCATGTGATCATGCTCCCATATGATCTTCCTAGATCAAAAATTTCTCAACCACCCCTCTCACCTATCTATGTATCCTTCTATTAACTTTTCAAATTTTAAAAATTCTACAAGCAAGGGGACCCTTGACCCATCACTGGGTTGACCAAGTATGCCTTGGATCATCTCTATGTGGCGGTTCCAAAAATCACAAAACGTGGGGATGGAAGAGAATGGCCATGCCGGCCATAAGCAATTTCCCTCTCCCTTGATCAACTCCTCCACTCTATCTCTTCACTCTCTCTCACACACGACCAGGGGCACCCCTGCACACTCCAACACCCCTCCCGAAGCCAGCTCCAAAAACCCTACCCCTTCACCATGCACACTCACTTAGGGACCCGTGCATGGAGGGATTTTGGAGATCTTCCTCTCCCCTTCCTCTTGGCTTGTTCTGCTTGTCCTGAGGGACGTTGCCCTGCACCCTCTCCCTTCCCGACCCCGCACGCACGTCCCCCTCGACCTCTCTCTTTCGACCCGCCGTGGCGACCCCCTATGGCCGGCAGGCACGTCTGCCTCGACCCGGCCACGTCGTCCACCCCACCCCCCTCCTCTGGTAGCCCTAAACGCGCCACACGCACGCACACGGCTCGACATCGCCTCGGAGACGCGCTGCAGTCCACGCCCGAGCCCACCGACGCTGCACAGGCGACGCCCAGCCGTCCTGTCGTTTCGTCGAGCGCCTGGCAGACCTCGCCCCGTCTCATCCCTCCTGCCTGCCTCGCTGCAAGCCGTTCGCTAGCCTCCAAGCTGCGGACACCGCCTAGAATCCTGCAGCGACGCCGCCCAACGCAGCCAATCCCCAGCTGCCGCCCTCCTTCGACGTCGGTGCACAAACCCGGTGCACCGTGCACCGGCCACCTCTCCTTAAATAGCCACCAGACCCCTCCCCTCTCTCATTTCCTCGCCACCCCTCCTCAGAACACCCACACCACACCTCCTGGGCGGAGAGGAGCTCTGCTCCTCCCTGCCGTCGAAGTTCGCCGCGCCGCCGTGACCTCGCGGTGAAGGTTGCGTCACCGCGGATCCCTCGCGCCGCTCCCTTCTCTTCCTCCTCGACGCGCACCCTCCTCGCTGCATCTGACCCACCCTTTTTTCTCGCCTTAGGTTGCCCGAGGGCCGCCGTTCGCCGTTCGTCGCTCGTCGCCGTCGGCTCCGCCCGCAACACCGCCAGAACCACCGCTGCCGGAGAAGACGCTACCGCCTCACCGCCCGACGCCTCTCGCCTGCCTCGACCTCGCCAAGCTCTGCGCCGAGCCGTCGCCGAGCACCCTAGGTGAGCCTCCGCCGTTCCCAGTAGCTAGAAGCGCCGCCGCACGTAGAACGCGTCGCGAGCTGGACGACGTGCATGCGCCGTCGGATGGAGATCCGACGCATGCATGCGTCCAGGCCGCAGGGCCCGCGCGCCAACTTGGCCGCCAGCTCGTCCTCCGTTCAAATTCCGCCTCCCGCGCTGCGAAGCCGCTTCTGGGCCGAATCTGGCCGAGCCCAGCTAGCCCAGCGAGCCCCGGCCCTTTTTCCTTTTTCCCTTTCTCCCCATTTAAATCTGCCAGTAAATCTCTGCTCAGTTTTTGAAATACTATAAATTCGTCCAGTAACCAAATAAGTTGATTCAAAGTTCCAGATGCTCACAGAGGTTTTCCCTACCACAAATAATTACATGCATGTCATTTTGTGCTGTGAATATGTGCTGAAAAATATAAACCTAAAAAGTGTCTGATTGGGTAATTTATTTATTGTGTGATATTTATGCAACCTTTCTGCATGAGGTCAATTTGGTTGTGAAGTGTATGTTAGTAGCTTCATTTTGACACTAGTATAGCATGCAGGAGCTTCCTGGATTTTAATTGTTTTAGAAAATAAGATCTGTCCAGAGAGGCAGTCAATGATTTTTAATTCGAAAAATAATAATGATTTTTAAATGAAACCAAGTGCTACTGGTAGACATACCTATATAGTAATTTTGTGCCAAAGGGAATATTTTTAAGAATTATAGTTTAATTCCAAGAATTTAATTACTGAAACAGTATACCATTTCAGTATTTGATTTTTATAAAATCATTCACAAATCAGAAAAATACAAATCCAGTGGGGTTAGTTCACATTTGTTCCTAGCTATCCAGGGGTATGCTTTGTTTTGGTAGGAGATGCTCTGGTTAGTGTTGGTTTAAGTTTTGGAGTGCTCTGGTTTCTGTATTGATTAAATTGTTTGGGACAGTAGGAATTTTATTTGTATATGATTCTTGTGCAGGTGTGTTCTACATGTCAATAGCTTTCTGTAGATATGCTGCATGCATTTTTGTGACTTCCAGAGACAATTAGGTCATTTAAATGGTGCATAAGTCAATTCTGGAATTGCAAAAATCATATCTTTTGTTTTAAAAATCATAAAGGGGTGAAACCACTTTCAGTAGCTTGCATTTGTCAACCTCTACCTACTGTGATTTTATCAAATTTTTGTGTGCACTATTCTGGAGACAGTTTGTTGATTGGTATGGTGTGTTTCTTTTATTTTGCGACGATAGATTCGAACGCCGCCGGAGAAGAAGGAGGAGGTGACTTTGGGGGATTTGAAGAAGAAGACCAGGGACACTTTGCTGAGCAAGGCAAGCCACCTCTTGATGCATCTCTGATCCCATATATCTTACTCTTGCATTATTACAAGTTTTATAAAATGCATGTCTTTTTATTTTCATTTCGGTGGTTAGTGCCACCCGGAGTTTTATTATTCCACCCTTAGGGTGCAGCCCTCGTTGGTACCTATTGAACACATCCCTATTAGTGATATGGTGCTTATCACCTTGTCATCCTTGTCGCCATTTTTCGAAGAAGAATTGGACTATAGGTTGGGAGCCCCGGAAGAATGGTTACGAAAATGTTTTCTCGAAAAGAAGTTTTTCGAAAACCTTGGAATGGGGTAGCCCTGCCCAAGTGTGAGTTTATCAAATGAGAAATGTTTATGAAAAGGAGATTTGCTGAAGGCAAGTTGAGGAAAGAAAAGATTTTCGAAAACTTTAGCGCCTAAGTACTCACCCGGACTGAAAAACAGTGCAACCACATTACCCCAAAGTGGGCACGGGGCGTAGTGTAGTAGTTTGTCTCGCCTTAGACTGAGTCCTGCAAGTGTAGTGGCAGTCCGACCATGGACGCTTCGACCGGGGTTCTTCCCATGAGAAGGGACGCAGCCCATTTGCCTCGTTTAGGTACGCGGGGTACAACTTATGAGCTCCCATTGAAAGATGCCTAAGTGGTTGGATGGCATTCCGGAGGGTCGGGTGTCGGGGACTTTGCAACTCCTGGGAAAACGGCAGCCCGGACTCTGGTGTTGGGAGGTACAACTCATTAGGCATGTCTTAGGCTAAGGCGAGCAGGCGAAAAACTGCGATCGTGTATTTGTCGTGGCATAGGTTATTATGCAGGGATGATGCCCACACGATGAGTACCCGGATCTTGTGGGGAAAGTGTACAACCTCTGCAGAGTGAAAACTATTCGAGTAGCCGTGTCCGCGGTCATGGACGGTCGGAAAGGCTGCTGCTTAGCACTAAAGAGTTTTTGGCTTTTAAAAAGTGTTTTCTCAAGTAATGTTTTGGGAAAGTAACGCCAGTGCGACTGGTGGAAAGTGTACCTGCGTGGTACGGTGGAAAAAAATCTGGAAAGGAGTTGGCCATATGAGATGGCTGAAGTTAAATTGGGTCACCCTTACCTATTAGTCTGAAATAAAAGTGTTTATAAAAGTTTTCCAACAAAGATATGAAGATGCCATACTCTCGAGAGGAACCACCTCTCGCTCTTTGTCGCCTTAGTTAGTGCCTGTTCCTTGCTACTGCCATATCGCATTTCCTTTATTTCTCTCTAAGGTGGTTTGCGAGTACATTCAAAAGTACTCATTGGCATTGTTGTCCTGGTTATCTACTTGACCAGATCTGTGAAGAAGAGTACTTCGAAGAAGAGGAGTACGACGCCGAAGACGCGAACTAGGACGCTCTCCCGATCAGCCGCTCGTAGGGTAAAGGCCTGACTTGGGTTCCACCGCTTTTGGAGTCAAGTTGTTTCCGCTTGCTTGTTTGGTGAACTACGGCCTTGATGGCCTATGATGTAAGACTTCGTATTATTTAAATTCGGTACTGTAATGGATGATGAAATCTGGTATCAGTTCGGTTATGTATTCACGATGGAATGATCTTGGAATCGTGAAATTGTATGCATAACAGGAGCTCTGGACTGGTAAGTCCGGGGCCCCACAGAGCTGGTATCAGAGCCATCCTGACTGTAGGAGACCTTAGTTAGCATGGGCGTTAGAGATAGAACAAAAACTATTTTCTTAAACAAAAAGGTTGACTAAGTGCTGAAAAATGCTTAAGTCCCTTATCTCCTTCTATTTTTCCGAAACTTTACTTGCATTAATTGTTTTATTATGCTTAAAAATTTTGCACACCGTGGTCACTAACTTAATCTACTTTAAAATTTTGTGTAGATGCCGATCGAGTACACGCACGTCCGTCGAGGTCGGGGTGAGGCCGCCCTCTACTTCTTCGAGCGGGCCTTAGCCGACCCGGCTATTCGGCTGCGGACGTATGGTGCCCGAGATTAAGGGCGTCCGTACTGAGAGGTCCGCAGACTCGGAGATGGCCTGGCTGGTCACCTGCGTCGTCAGGGGGAGCGGGATTTCCCCGCCACCGAGGAGTTCACCATCGACGTGATGGAGCGCACGTGGCTCGACGGGATGATTCGAGTCTCTCGGGAGGCACTTGCACGCCTTGCCTTTCTTCACCCGGAGGTTGTCGCCGACACCGGTTACCGGTACCTTGGCCGGCGCGACCTCGCGGGCCAGCCCGTGGCCGGCGCCCGCACGCCGACACCGCCCACCAGCTGCACCACATGGAGTACCTGCTTCACCACACTCGGACTCAGCGGGACCGCGCCCGTGAGAGGTGCGATCTGCAGGAGGATGAGATCGCTACCCTCGCGCTCAGCTTGCCGCCTCACGGGCTGACCTTGCTAGTGAGCGCAAGCTGAGGTTTGCCGCACGCCGGAGAGTTACTCGCCTGAAGGCGAAGGTGGCTTCGCTGGAGGCCCTGACTACACAGATGGAGGCCACTATTGAGGAGCTTGAGGACGACGGTGAGGATCTCCGCAAGGAGAACGAGGCTCTCCTTAGTGACGACGACGACTACGAGGACGAGGACTTCGATATGGAGCCCGATACTGAGGATGAGGCTTTCATCAACGATGAAGATGAGGAGCCCGAGCCACTCGCTGTCCGAGGAGGACCCCGAGGAGCCAGCCTTTGTTGAGGAGGACGCCCCACCCGCACCCGAGGTTCTCGTCGTGGACCTCGACGACTTCTAGAGCACCACCTTGGACTCGCACCACCTTACCGTAGGGCGATGAGATAGGCCCCCCTTTTTGCGATGCGAGTAGACTTGTGATAATGGTTCCATGAAACCATTCTTTTGGTTGTGTTGTATGAGACTTATGTGTGATGATGTATGCTACATTGTGCCATCGGCACCCCTGCTATGTTATGCTTTCATTGCCTACTTTGCATTTGTTGAGCCCGTTTTCGAATTTCTGTTTTTATTTGCAATCCCTCCCCTTTTAAGTGGCTGCCTATCTACTTGTTCCTATTTTGTAAATCTGAATCCACCCTTCTTCAGGATGGTGGAAACCCGTAGAGGAGACCACAGCGGGGCAAACCGAGACCCCCCTCCACCTCCACCTCCCGACCCTACCATGGCTCAACTCTTGCGTATGATGATGGAAGACCGAGAGGCAGCCCGTGCGGAGCGTCAAGCTAATCTTGCTACCCTTCAGCACCTTACTCAGCTTGCTACCGGTAACGCCAACAACAATAATGGCGGGGATGGAAATGGAGACCCCCGCTCCAAGCTGAAAGATTTCCAAAGCACCAACCCACCAGTCTTCTCCAAGTGCACTGAACCCCTCGACGCCGATGATTGGCTCCGCACCATTGAGAACAACTTGGAGGTTGCCGGAGTCGGCGATAATGAGAAGGTTCTGTTTGCCACTCATTACCTCTCCGGACCTGCCCGCGCTTGGTGGGAAAATGTTAAAGCTATTCAAGCCGAGGGACACGTCATCGGCTGGGAAGAATTCAAGACCAAGTTCCGCAAGACCCACATCCCTTCAGGGCTGATCAAGCTCATGAAAGATAAGTTCATGAATCTGAAGCAGGGAAGCATGTCTGTGGTGGACTACATGGACAAATTTACCACTCTGTCCCGTTATGCTCCAGAAGACACCGACACTGAAGAGAAGAAGAAAGATCGCTTCTTGAATGGTCTGCATGATGAGATGCAGAGTATCTTGGTGGCCGTTCCATACCCAGACCTTGAGTCGCTTGTTGATGCCTCTATTATGGTGGAGAGCAAGCGCAAGAGTGCGTTTGAGAACCGCAAGCGCAAGGCGATGATGCAGCAAGGCAGCTCCAGCACTCAACGCCCCCGCAGCTTCCCTCCACCAAGGCCGGCGCCCCAGCAGCAGAGGGCACCACCCCCTGCACCTCGCCCCAACAACCCCAACCGCAACTACAACCCTCAGCGTTCTGGAGGAAGCAACTACAACCCCAACTACAATCGCCAGAGCAACACTGTCCGCCCCGCCACCACTGGATGCTATACCTGCGGACAGCCGGGTCATTTCTCCAAGGAGTGCCCCAACCGAGCTACTTCTGGACAGCGCCCCAATGCGCCCAAGCCTAATCCGGGACAAGCTCGCACTGCTACTGGAAGGAATCTGAATCAGAAGAAGCCACCTGGACCAGCTAGGGGACACCTCAACCACGTCAATGTTGAACAAGCTCAGGAAGCTCCGGATATTGTTCTGGGTACGTTCCCGTCAACTCAATACCCTCGACTGTTTTGTTTGACTCCGGTGCATCGCATTCCTTCGTTACCAAGACCTTTGTGAGAAAAGGAGGTTTAACCCCCACCCCCATGAAGCGACCTATGTTAGTGCAAATCCCTGGATCTACTAGCAAAACCCAAAGTTCTTGCAAGGAGGTCCCCATAGAAATTCAGGGAAAACGTTTTCACGCGGATCTGATCGTGTTGGGTGAGCAAGGCCTAGAGGTTATTCTAGGGATGAATTGGATGGTGAAGTATAAGGGTCACATAGATTGTGTTCGCCGAGCCATAACCTTGACTGCTGAGGACGGAGAAGTAGTTGAGCATGTGGCGACAATACCTTCATCGAAGGTCTTATGCAAGAAGAGTGTCGCTAGCCCAGCCTTGCATGAGGTACCCATAGCTTGTGAGTATCCTGAAGTTTTTCCCGATGAGCTACCCGGTATGCCCCCTGATCGGGATATCGAGTTTATCATCGAACTAGTCCCCGGAACCGCCCCCATCGCTCAGCGACCTTACCGGATGAACCCCCAAGAATTAGTTGAGTTGAAGAAGCAGCTGAATGATATGTTGAAGAAAGGTTTGATTCGCCCGAGTGCATCCCCCTGGGGATCTCCCGTTATCTTTGTGGATAAGCGGGACGGTACTATCCGCCTGTGCGTGGATTACCGAAAACTGAATGATGTAACCATCAAAAACAAATACCCCTCCCGAAGATTGAAGATCCGTTCGACCAGCATGAATGGCGCTCGAGTTTTCTCAAAAATAGATCTCCGAACTGGTTATCATCAACTCAAGGTTCGGGAGTCAGACATTCCCAAGACTGCTTTCACCACACGGTATGGACTTTTTGAATATACCGTGATGTCCTTCGGACTGACCAATGCTCCTGCCTATTTCATGAATCTCATGAACAAGGTGTTCATGAAGTACCTCGACAAGTTCGTTGTGGTTTTCATCGACGATATTCTGATCTACTCCAAGAGTGAAGAAGAGCATGCTGAACATCTGCGAATTGTTTTGGGAACGCTCAGAGACCATAAGCTTTACGCCAAGTTTAGTAAGTGTGAATTTTGGCTGAAAGAGGTAGGATTTTTAGGTCACGTCATATCTGCCGGAGGAGTGTCTGTCGACCCGTCCAAGATTCAGTCCATCATGGAGAAGAAAGCCCCTACCAATCAGACTGAAGTCCGCGCCTTTTTAGGATTGGCGGGATATTACCGCAAGTTTGTTGAGGGATTCTCCAAGCATTGCGAGACCCTTAACACAGCTCTTGAAGAAGGATAAGAAGTTCGAGTGGACCGACAAATGTGAGGCCAGTTTTCGGGAACTCAAGAAGAGGTTAGTCACAGCCCCCGTCTTGACCATGCCCGATATTACCAAGGATTTTGATGTGTACTGCGATGCATCAAAACTTGGATTGGGAAGTGTGCTGATGCAAGAAGGAAAGGTGATAGCCTATTTGTCAAGACAACTTCGACCGCACGAGATGAATTACCCCACGCATGACTTAGAGCTTGCCGCGGTAGTTCATGCCCTGAAGACCTGGCGCCACTACCTAGTGGGAAATCGTTGCGAAATCTACACCGACCACAAGAGTTTGAAGTACATCTTCACCCAGCGGGAGCTGAACATGAGGCAGAGCAGATGGATGGAGCTAATCAAGGATTACGACCTCGGCATTCATTATCATCCCGGTAAAGCTAATGTGGTAGCTGATGCCCTTAGTCGAGAGCCATGTTCGTTGAACGCCCTTATCAAGATTGCTCAACCTAAGCTATATGAAGAGCTGGAGGAGTTCGGCCTCGAGCTCGTTAGCCATGGTTTTATGGCCAATCTTGAGCTGAAGCCTACTTTATTCGATCAAATCAAAGAAGCTCAAATGGGTCATGAGAGTATAGAAGGAATCAAGCGTAGGATGAATAGGGAAGAAGTTCCTGGTTTTGAGGTTGACGCCAAAGGAGTTTTGTGGTACAAGGGACGCCTGTGTGTACCTAATGTTGAAGACTTGAAGCAACTCATCATGAAGGAAGCTCACGACACCCCATACTCAATCCACCCCGGAGGAACCAAGATGTATCAAGACCTGAAGAAACAATTCTGGTGGCACGGAATGAAGCGCGAAATCGCCTTTTTCATTGCTCGCTGCGACGTGTGCCAGAAAGTGAAGGCTGAACATCAGCGACCCGCTGGACTACTCCAACCTCTGCAAATTCCTGAGTGGAAATGGGAAGAAGTTGGAATGGACTTCATCACCGGACTCCCTACATCCCAACGTGGCCATGACTCTATCTGGGTTATTGTTGACCGACTTACCAAAGTTGCTCATTTCATCCCCGTGAAGACCAAGTATAATAGTACCAGACTAGCTGACCTATACATATCCAGAATCGTGAGTCTCCACGGTGTTCCTAAGCGGATCGTATCGGATCGTGGTACCCAATTCACCTCGAGATTCCGGAAGAGCCCGCATGAAGCCCTCGGTACCAAGCTCGCCTTCAGCACTCGCTTATCACCCGCGGACAGTGGCCAGACCGAAAGAGTAAATCAGATTCTTGAAGATATGCTTCGTGCTTGTGTCCTCGCCTATGGAGCCAAGTGGGAAGATTGTCTCCCCTTCGCGGAATTCTCTTACAACAATAGCTACCAAGCTAGTCTGCAGATGGCCCCCTTTGAAGCTCTATATGGTCGCCGTTGTCGAACCCCTCTCAACTGGTCAGAGACTCGGAGATAGTCAAGTCTTTGGACCTGACCATCTTCGCGAAGCTGAAGAACAAGTTCAACTAATCCGTGATCGCCTCAAAGCTGCTCAATCTCGCCGGAAGAGTTATGCTCGACTCTAAGCGTCGCGAGCCGACATTCAATGTTGGTGATCATGCCTACCTTCGCGTCACTCCACTCAAGGGAATGCAGAGATTTCACGTCAAAGGGAAGCTTGCCCCAAGATATATTGGGCCCTTCAAGGTTCTTGCTCGTCGAGGTGAAGTATCCTACCAACTTGAACTGCCCTGCTGAATTAGCGGATTTCCACGACGTGTTCCATATTTCTCTTCTTCGACGATGCCTCCAAGTACCGACAAGCCCGAGACATTCAAGAACATCGATTATCGCACCCTCGACCTCAACACCGACTTAACCTATCGAGAAGTACCTCTTCGGATTCTCGAAGAAGCTGTTCGTCTCACCCGTAGGAGAAAGATTAAATTTTGCAAGGTTCAGTGGACTAATCACTCCGAGGAGGAGGCCACTTGGGAAAGAGAAGATCAGCTCCGAAAGGATTTTCCCTCACTCTTCAGTTCTTAGCCACCGAATCTCGAGGACGAGATTCATTTTAAGGGGGGAAGGTTTGTAACAACCCAACTTTTTGTGCATTGGATTAATCTTTGAAATGCAAAATTTTGGGCCAACAAAAACTTTTCTATTTCCAAAAGTTGCATGCATATAGTTTCCCATACTCTTGCATTGTAGACTCTTGGTTGATTTCTTGTGCATGTTGTGTTGTGTGTGGATCCTCAACAAAACCCTAAACCTACCTATTTATTTTGAGAATGCCTTTTTCCTATTAGTTGGGAAATTAAAATTCCATAAGCCCTTTTTAACATGTGATCTTACTAGATCAAGTTCCTTTCAAATTTCCCTCCTCCATATTTTATTTTCCTTTCCTCCACTTTAAATCTGAAATCATTCTAAGGATGAGTACCTTTGACTCATCACATTTTGTACCTAGAATTGTCATGGATCATTCTATGTGATCAATTTAACTTCTTTTTCAAGAATTAGGATTTAAGGTGAAGTGTCATGCCGGCTATGCTTTTCCCTCTCCCTTGATCTTTCTTTTCACCATTCCTCCACACCATCTCACACTTTTGTGCATGTGATCATGCTCCCATATGATCTTCCTAGATCAAAAATTTCTCAACCACCCCTCTCACCTATCTATGTATCCTTCTATTAACTTTTCAAATTTTAAAAATTCTACAAGCAAGGGGACCCTTGACCCATCACTGGGTTGACCAAGTATGCCTTGGATCATCTCTATGTGGCGGTTCCAAAAATCACAAAACGTGGGGATGGAAGAGAATGGCCATGCCGGCCATAAGCAATTTCCCTCTCCCTTGATCAACTCCTCCACTCTATCTCTTCACTCTCTCTCACACACGACCAGGGGCACCCCCGCACACTCCAACACCCCTCCCGAGCCAGCTCCAAAAACCCTACCCCTTCACCATGCACACTCACTTAGGGACCCGTGCATGGAGGGATTTTGGAGATCTTCCTCTCCCCTTCCTCTTGGCTTGTTCTGCTTGTCCTGAGGGACGTTGCCCTGCACCCTCTCCCTTCCTGACCCCGCACGCACGTCCCCCTCGACCTCTCTCTTTCTGACCCGCCGTGGCGACCCCCTATGGCCGGCAGGCACGTCTGCCTCGACCCGGCCACGTCGTCCACCCCACCCCCCTCCTCTGGTAGCCCTAAACGCGCCACACGCACGCACACGGCTCGACATCGCCTCGGAGACGCGCCGCAGTCCACGCCCGAGCCCACCGACGCTGCACAGGCGACGCCCGGCCGTCCCGTCGTTTCGTCGAGCGCCCGGCGGACCTCGCCCCGTCTCATCCCTCCTCGCCTCGCCTCGCCGCAAGCCGTTCGCTAGCCTCCAAGCTGCGGACACCGCCTAGAATCCTCGCAGCCGACGCCGCCCAACGCAGCCAATCCCCAGCTGCCGCCCTCCTTCGACGTCGGTGCACAAACCCGGTGCACCGTGCACCGGCCACCTCTCCTTAAATAGCCACCAGACCCCTCCCCTCTCTCATTTCCTCGCCACCCCTCCTCAGAACACCCACACCACACCTCCTGGGCGGAGAGGAGCTCTGCTCCTCCCTGCCGTCGAAGTTCGCCGCGCCGCCGTGACCTCGCGGTGAAGGTTGCGTCACCGCAGATCCCTGCGCCGCTCCCTTCTCTTCCTCCCTCGACGCGCACCCTCCTGCTGCATCTGACCCACCCTTTTTTCTCGCCTTAGGTTGCCCAGGGGCCGCCGTTCGCCGTTCGTCGCTGTCGCCGTCGGCTCCGCCCGCAACACCGCCAGGAACCACCGCTGCCGGAGAAGACGCTACTGCCTCACCGCCCGACGCCTCTCGCCTGCCTCGACCTCGCCAAGCCTGCGCCGAGCCGTCGCCGAGCACCCTAGGTGAGCCTCCGCCGTTCCCAGTAGCTAGAAGCGCCGCCGCACGTAGAACGCGTCGCGAGCTGGACGACGTGCATGCGCCGTCGGATGGAGATCCGACGCATGCATGCGTCCGTGCCGCGAGGCCCGCGCGCCAACTTGGCCGCCGGCTCGTCCTCCGTTCAAATTCCGCCTCCGCGCTGCGAAGCCGCTTCGGGCCGAATCCGGCCGAGCCCGGCCTAGCCCGGCCGAGCCCCGGCCCTTTTTCCTTTTTCCCTTTCTCCCCATTTAAATCTGCCGTAAATCTCTGCTCAGTTTTTGAAATACTATAAATTCGTCCAGTAACCAAATAAGTTGATTCAAAGTTCCGGATGCTCACGGAGGTTTTCCCTACCACAAATAATTACATGCATGTCATTTTGTGCTGTGAATATGTGCTGAAAAATATAAACCTAAAAAGTGTCTGATTGGGTAATTTATTTATTGTGTGATATTTATGCAACCTTTCTGCATGAGGTCAATTTGGTTGTGAAGTGTATGTTAGTAGCTTCATTTTGACACTAGTATAGCATGCAGGAGCTTCCTGGATTTTAATTGTTTTAGAAAATAAGATCTGTCCGGAGAGGCAGTCAATGATTTTTAATTCGAAAAATAATAATGATTTTTAAATGAAACCAAGTGCTACTGGTAGACATACCTATATAGTAATTTTGTGCCAAAGGGAATATTTTTAAGAATTATAGTTTAATTCCAAGAATTTAATTACTGAAACAGTATACCATTTCAGTATTTGATTTTTATAAAATCATTCACAAATCAGAAAAATACAAATCCAGTGGGGTTAGTTCACATTTGTTCCTAGCTATCCAGGGGTATGCTTTGTTTTGGTAGGAGATGCTCTGGTTAGTGTTGGTTTAAGTTTTGGAGTGCTCTGGTTTCTGTATTGATTAAATTGTTTGGGACAGTAGGAATTTTATTTGTATATGATTCTTGTGCAGGTGTGTTCTACATGTCAATAGCTTTCTGTAGATATGCTGCATGCATTTTTGTGACTTCCAGAGACAATTAGGTCATTTAAATGGTGCATAAGTCAATTCTGGAATTGCAAAAATCATATCTTTTGTTTTAAAAATCATAAAGGGGTGAAACCACTTTCAGTAGCTTGCATTTGTCAACCTCTACCTACTGTGATTTTATCAAATTTTTGTGTGCACTATTCTGGAGACAGTTTGTTGATTGGTATGGTGTGTTTCTTTTATTTTGCGACGATAGATTCGAACGCCGCCGGAGAAGAAGGAGGAGGTGACTTTGGGGGATTTGAAGAAGAAGACCAGGGACACTTTGCTGAGCAAGGCAAGCCACCTCTTGATGCATCTCTGATCCCATATATCTTACTCTTGCATTATTACAAGTTTTATAAAATGCATGTCTTTTTATTTTCATTTCGGTGGTTAGTGCCACCCGGAGTTTTATTATTCCACCCTTAGGGTGCAGCCCTCGTTGGTACCTATTGAACACATCCCTATTAGTGATATGGTGCTTATCACCTTGTCATCCTTGTCGCCATTTTTCGAAGAAGAATTGGACTATAGGTTGGGAGCCCTGGAAGAATGGTTACGAAAATGTTTTCCTGAAAAGAAGTTTTTCGAAAACCTTGGAATGGGGTAGCCCTGCCCAAGTGTGAGTTTATCAAATGAGAAATGTTTATGAAAAGGAGATTTGTCGAAGGCAAGTTGAGGAAAGAAAAGATTTTCGAAAACTTTAGCGCCTAAGTACTCACCCGGACTGAAAAACAAGTGCAACCACATTACCCCAAAGTGGGCACGGGGCGTAGTGTAGTAGTTTGTCTCGCCTTAGACTGAGTCCTGCAAGTGTAGTGGCAGTCCGACCATGGACGCTTCGACCGGGGTTCTTCCCATGAGAAGGGACGCAGCCCATTTGCCTCGTTTAGGTACGCGGGGTACAACTTATGAGCTCCCATTGAAAGATGCCTAAGTGGTTGGATGGCATTCCGGAGGGTCGGGTGTCGGGGACTTTGCAACTCCCGGGAAAACGGCAGCCCGGACTCGGTGTTGGGAGGTACAACTCATTAGGCATGTCTTAGGCTAAGGCGAGCGGGCGAAAAACTGCGATCGTGTATTTGTCGTGGCATAGGTTATTATGCAGGGATGATGCCCACACGATGAGTACCCGGATCTTGTGGGGAAAGTGTACAACCTCTCGCAGAGTGAAAACTATTCGAGTAGCCGTGTCCGCGGTCATGGACGGTCGGAAAGGCTGCTGCTTAGCACTAAAGAGTTTTTGGCTTTTAAAAAGTGTTTTCTCAAGTAATGTTTTGGGAAAGTAACGCCAGTGCGACTGGTGGAAAGTGTACCTGCGAGGTACGGTGGAAAAAAAATCTGGAAAGGAGTTGGCCATATGAGATGGCTGAAGTTAAATTGGGTCACCCTTACCTATTAGTCTGAAATAAAAGTGTTTATAAAAGTTTTCCAACAAAGATATGAAGATGCCATACTCTCGAGAGGAACCACCTCTCGCTCTTTGTCGCCTTAGTTAGTGCCTCGTTCCTTGCTACCGCCATATCGCATTTCCTTTATTTCTCTCTAAGGTGGTTTGCGAGTACATTCAAAAGTACTCATTGGCATTGTTGTCCTGGTTATCTACTTGACCAGACTGTGAAGAAGAGTACTTCGAAGAAGAGGAGTACGACGCCGAAGACGCGAACTAGGACGCTCTCCCGACCAGCCGCCTGTAGGGTAAAGGCCCGACTTGGGTTCCACCGCTTTTGGAGTCAAGTTGTTTCCGCCGGCTGTTTGGTGAACTACGGCCTTGATGGCCTATGATGTAAGACTTCGTATTATTTAAATTCGGTACTGTAATGGATGATGAAATCTGGTATCAGTTCGGTTATGTATTCACGATGGAATGATCTTGGAATCGTGAAATTGTATGCATAACAGGAGCTCTGGACTGGTAAGTCCGGGGCCCCACATTCAGTTTAGTCGATCGTGTCAAGGCCGGAAGGCCGAGCCAATAGGCTTTCCTTCAGTTGTCCCGATCGATCGGTTCCTAAATCCTAACGTATGTTTTACGAAGAGTGAACGCAATACGTATAGGTACATACATACATGTACCCCTGGGTTGGGCCCCTCAGATTTTTGGGGCCCTGGGCGGCTGCCCACCCTGCCCACCCATTAGGGCCGGCCCTGCGTGCAGGGCGCGGAGAAGGAGCTCATGCAGAGCGCCGACAAGAAAGACGGGTGCAAGACGCTGATCGTAGGACTTTCAGTGCTGATCGAGGATCGACATTGATTACGGGCGGCGCTGATCACGGGCAGGTGCGGCTGCGCTGATTATGGGCGGATCGCTGGTCGCGAGCAGGCGTGGCCGCACCGATCGCGGGCAAATCGATTTCGCCTCATGTGCTCTGATCGCGAGAGAGGGGAGCTCGAGATCGAGTCGCCAAGAATTGCGGACGTTGATCAGGAAGTTTTGATTTTGAATCCAGCCTAATTTGTAGTGGTGGAAATCTGTGTGGGTTATTTTTGTAAAACCAAATTTGTATACAGCCCGCACAGCTTATTTCGGTACAGATGTAGTACATATAGTTTGAAATGCACAACAAAACGGCTACATAAAAAATTAAGTAAAAGAAAATAGTGTTAACCAAATTGAAAAGGGAATGAAAGTGAGCTGTGGGTAAAGAAAATAGTGCTACACAATCTGTATGGAAGTGATTCTTTAGGTTTGAGAACAAACATACAATACGATAGACATAATAATACTTAAGGTAGCATGGCATCCGAGTAGAAAAGATTGGAAAGAAGTGGAGATGGAAAACACCTTACTTTCTAATTAGGTGACTGACATACATATTTGTTTGCTATAGCTTAAGGGAGTGCCCAGAGCTCAGTCTAGTGAGCATTAGCTCAGTCTACTGAGCATTAGCTTGCTGCTCAGTAGAATGACATCATCTAAATTGTTTCGGGCTGGAATCAGCTCGCTTTGCTTTTACTTATTTGTTGGGCTGGTTATTTGTTGAATTTGTTGCTTTGTTGGGCTGGAATCGATCCGTCAAGTGCATGCAGCCAGGTTGGTTTTCCACGGATTGATTTTTGCAGAATGCACATCTCTGCATCGGATGCATCTCAAAAAAAAAAAGCTAGTGCGTACGTACAAGTGAAGCCAACACAGAAATGAAGTCACAAATTGATTCGTGCCTAGCTATTATACGTACTCCGCGGACTAATTACCCAGATTAAATCCTAATTTCCATGTTCCTAGTACATCACGGTTGGTTGATAGTAGCTACTTTTTTTTTGACAATCAGCTGATCCTATAGCTACTAAACCAGCATACAAGAAATTTTTAATCCCAGAAATTGATAAATATGATGGTTTCAAAAAAAATCCATGCATTCAAAAATGTTTGCGAGTCAATTTTTTTTTAAGAAATAAGTATTTTAAAATTTTGTACACGACTTCAAAAATGTTCATAGTTACTAGAAAAAACAACGGGTTTTGTTCGCATACATGTGTCCAAAAAAATACAGAAGTGACTCTTTTCCAAAACAAGAAAGGCAAAATAAAAATTGAAACGAAAAGAGAAAGGAAACAACAAAAAATAAGAAAAAAATGAAACGTGATAAAAAAAAACAGAATCAAAAACGTAGTAACAGAACTAAAAGGGAAAGGTATTGACTTGCGACTGAGGTGCGGCCCATTCGGAAGTTGCTACGGACGATCGCTGAAAGTGATAGATAGTGTTCGCTTTTCAATGACCTTGTATGATTCCGATGAGCGAAAAACAACAAATATCAGGGTTAGTAAGAACTTCGGGCCATTTCTCTCTTAGTTACAACTCCATTTGCATGAAACAATCCATGAATTACATAATAAGAAAATGGATGGTGTTCTTTTGAAAATTGATTTTGAGAAGGCATATGACAAGGTCAAGTGGTCTTTCTTGCAACAGTCCATGCGAATGAAAGGTTTTGCTAGTGGATGGTGTAAGTTAATTGAATCTTTTATGCAAGGAGGAAGTGTTGGTGTTAAAGTGAATGACGACATTGGTCGTTATTTTCAAACAAAAAAAGGGGTCAGACAGGGTGACCCATTATCTCCAATGTTGTTTAATATTATAGCAGACATGCTTGCTATTCTAATCGAAAGAGCAAAGGAGGATGGTCAAGTGGGTGGTCTTATTCCTCATCTTGTTGAGGGGGGACTCTCTATCCTACAATATGCTGATGATACAATTTTGTTTTTAGAACATGACTTGCAAAAGGCGGTAAACATGAAACTAATCTTATGTTTGTTTGAAGAATTATCGGGCCTCAAGATTAATTTTCATAAGAGTGAATTATTCTGTTTCGGAAAGGCTAAGGAGGAAGAGCAACAAGACAAACAAATTTTTGGATGTGATATAGGGGAACTACCCTTTAGATATTTAGGAATTCCTATTCATTTTAGGAAGCTTAAAAATTCAGATTGGTATCCAGTGGAGACCCGGTTTGAAGGTAAATTGGGATGCTGGAAAGGAAAATTGCTATCGTATGGCGATAGATTAGTACTTATCAATTCTGTTTTAACAAGTCTTCCAATGTTCATGTTATCGTTCCTGGAAATACCCGTTGGGGTCAGGAAGCGTCTGGATTTTTATAGGTCTAGATTCTTCTGGCAATCAGATGAAGCTAAGAGAAAATATAGACTCTCAAAATGGAACATAATTTGCCGACCATAAGATCAAGGAGGTTTAGGTATTGAGGTTCTTGAGCTCAAAAATAGATGTTTATTGAGTAAGTGGCTCTTTAAAATACTAAATGAGGAAGGGGTGTGGCAAGAGTTGCTACATAATAAATACCTAAGTCAAAAAACCTCGCCGAGGTGCAGTAAAACCGACCGATTCTCCCTTTTGGAAGGGACTCATGCGGGTAAAAGATGATTTTTTTCAAAAAGGATATTTTAAAATTGGAAACGGTGCAACGACAAGATTTTGGGAAGATATTTGGTTAGGAGAATCCTCTTTAGCTACTCAATACCCATCCTTATATAATATTGTGAACCATAAAAATGTGTTAGTGGCTCATGTGTTGGCACAAACACCGCTGAACATTAGCTTCAGACGGGTGCTATCTCGGTAATAAGTGGACATCATGGTTACACTTATGCCAAAGATTAATGATGGTAAATTTAAATGATGAACCAGACTGTTTTATGTGGAAACTAACAACTAGTGGGTTGTTTACAGTCAAATCTATGTATGAGGATCTTATGAATGATCATACACCATACTTGCGGAAATATCTTTGGAAAATGAAAATCCCCCTGAAAATCAAAATTTTTATGTGGTTCCTGAGTAATAAGGTGCTTTTGACAAAAGATAATTTAGCAAAGAGACAATGGATTGGGTGTACTAAATGTGTTTTTTGTGGAGAGCAAGAGACGGTAGAACACTTATTCTTAACATGCCCTTTTGCTAAATTAATTTGGCGAACTGTTAATTTTACTCATAATCTCCCTCCGCCAACCAATATTACAAATATGTTTGGAAATTGGTTAAATGGAGTTGACAAACAATCCAAGGCTTTAATTCGCATTGGTGTATCAGCCTTATGTTGGTCAATATGGAGATGCCGCAATGATATAATCTTTAACAACAAGAAAAATTTCAATTTTTTACAAGTTATCTTCTCCATGGTGCATTGGATCCAACTTTGGGCTCTCCTATCACCACCGGAGCAGCGGGATGTCATGGCTTCGGAGGCACACGGCTCCGCATGGTCGCTCAGATATCTTGTGCCGGGTTGGTCGGCCAGCATATTAGTCGACTAGAGGATGCTTAGTCGATTCATGTTGTTCTCCTTTTTTCGCTGGTTGATTCTTGTATCGACTTTACGCGATCCTTGAGATGTAATAAGTACTGAACAAAGACTACTGTTTCTCAATAAAAGGCTGTGTGCATCACCACGATGCAGAAGCCGGGTTTTTCCCTTTTAAAAAAAAACAACTCCATTTGCAACTAGACAAGAAATATTAGTTATGACCACACTTGCAACCGCGATAAAGAGAAATTCAAGGTCAGCATGGATTCAGAGCATTTGCTCTCAGTTGCAGTTTCACTTGCAAGTGGGCAACATAGGTCAGCTCACTTGCAATTGGGATAAAAATAGAAATTCGTGCTTAGCAAGGATTTTAAAGCATTTCTCTCTCAGTTGCAATTACACTTGCAACTGGACAACTAAGGTCAGTTGTGACCCAACTTGCAACTAGGACAAAGAAAAATTCGGGGTTAGCACGGATTCTAGATAATTTTGGCAACAAAAGGTCGATTGCGACCCCACTTGCAACTGGAACAAAGAGAAATTCGGGATTTAGCACAGATTCTGAAGCATTTATCTCTCTCAGTTGCAACTCCACTTGCAACTCCACTTGCAACTAGGCAACAGAGGTCAGTTGCGACCCCAGTTGCAACTGGTACATAACTAGAAATTCGGGGTTAGCATGGATTTTAGAGCGTTTCTCTCTCAGTTGCAACTACATTTGCAACTGGGCAACCAAGGTTAGTTGCGACACCAGTTGCAACTGGGACAAAGAGAAATTCAGGGTTAGCACGAATTCTGGAGCATTTTGGCATCAAAGGTCGGTTACGACCCCACTTGCAACTAGAACAAAGAGAAATTCACGGTTAGCACGGATTCTAAAGCATTTCTCTCTCAGTTGCAACTCCACTTGCAACTAGGCAACAAAAGTTTAATTGTGGCCCCACTTGCAACTGGTACAAAAATAGAAATTCAGGATTAGCACGGAATCTATAGCATCTCTCTCAGTTGAACCTCTACTTGCAACTGGTCAACTAAGGTCAGTTACAACCCCACTTGCAACTGGGATAAAGACAAAAAATAGGGTTTCTCACGGATTTCGAAGAATTTCTCTCTCAAATCTACACGAGGACAACATTTTAGACTTGTGGAACACATCTGCCTACTCAGGAAATAAAAATAATGCATCCGGGAAACGAATGTCGTCTACTCGGGGAAAAGAATAGTGCAGCCCATTAACTAATCTCGTTTTTTCTTGGGAAAAAAATATTGTTTCCAACAAATACATTATGTCTACTCAGGAAACAAGGTATTGCATCCGAATAACAAATTTGTTAACTTAGGTAACAAAAATATTACGTATAGGGAATAAATCTTGTCTATTCAAGAAAAAAAATTATTGCATCCCCAATTAAAAAATTGACTTAAATAAATAAATCAAAACGTTACGTCTAGGAAACAAACAAATGTTCGAAAGGTAAATAGAAAGAAAAACAAGTGAAAGAAACATATATGAAAGGAAAAAAAAACTAAAAACAAAAATAAATCCAAACCAAATCCTACCTTAAGGTACAAGCAATGCATACTGACAAACGAAAAAGAAACGCTCCGGTAAAAAAATGAATTGAATGAAAAAACAACACACGAACTAGACCGAACGTAAGTTTGAGAGCTCGCGCCTGAAGATGATAATAAAATACGCCAGTACATGTTATAAATCAACATCGCATGACCAGCCCAGTGGTAACACAACGCGTCCTTCGAAACCTGGTATCAATCCCACCTCCACTCAATTTAATCCCTTATTAGTAGGGGTCGAAATTGGTAGTGGATAGTCCATATTACCGACATTCGTATTCGAGAAATTGAAAATAGATATGGTAAATATCCAGATCCGTTTTACAAAAAATAAATACAAATATGGTATTGATTTTTGAAACAAATGTGGATATGGAAATGGATATATCCGTATCCGAATAAGATTACATTATCCAGTTTTAGTAATTCGACACCAATATGCCAATTATCTAATCTAGACAAACTAACTAATCGATCAAATGTTCTTTTATGTCATTGAACTTGAAACTACTATGTATTATATCAGTATATTTATCTCTCTACCATTATATATTGGCTCATTTTAATGTTGGAGATATGCCCAAGAGGCAATAATAAAAGTGGTTATTATATATCTTTATGTTTATGATAAATATTTATATACCATGCTATAATTGTATTAACCGAAACATTGATACATGTGTGTTATGTAAACAACAATGAGTCCCTAGTAAGCCTCTTAACTAGCTTGTTGATTAATAGATGATTAGTTTCATAATCATGAACATTGGATGTTATTAATAACAAGGTTATATCATTATATGAATGATGTTATGGACACACCCAATTAAGCGTAGCATAAGATCACGTCATTAAGTTATTTGCTATAAGCTTTCGATACATAGTTACCTAGTCCTTTCGACCATGAGATCATGTAAATCACTTATACCGGAAAGGTACTTTGATTACATCAAACGCCACTGCGTAAATGGGTGGTTATAAAGGTGGGATTAAGTATCCGGAAAGTATGAGTTGAGGCATATGGATCAACAAGTGGGATTTGTCCATCCCGATGACGGATAGATATACTCCGGGCCCTCTCGGTGGAATGTCGTCTAATGTCTTGCAAGCATATGAATAAGTTCATAAGAGACCACATACCACGGTACGAGAAAAGAGTACTTGTCAGAGACGAGGTTGAACAAGGTATAGAGTGATACCGATGATCAAACCTCGGACAAGTAAAATATCGCGTGACAAAGGGAATTGGTATCGTATGTGAATGGTTCATTCGATCACTAAGTCATCATTGAATATGTGGGAGCCATTATGGATCTCCAGATCCCGCTATTGGTTATTGGTCGGAGAGAGATCTCAACCATGTCTACATAGTTCGCGAACCGTAGGGTGACACACTTAAGGTTTGATGTTGTAATAGTAGAACTTGAATATGGAATGGAGTTCGAAGTATTGTTCGAAGTCTCGGATGGAATCCCGGACATCACGAGGAGTTCCGGAATGGTCCGGAGAATAAGATTCATATATAGGAAGTCATTTTATAAGTTTGAAAATGATCCGGTGCATTTATGGAAGGTTCTAGAAAATTCCGGAAGAAATCACTTTGGAAGGCGGAGTCCCGGAGGGACTCCACCACCATGGCCGGCCAACCCTAGGGGGTGGAGTCCCAGGTGGACTCCACCTAAGGTGGCCGGCCACCCCCTCCCAAGGAAAGGTGGGAATCCCACCTCAAGTGGGAATCCCACCTTGGGTAGGTTTCATGTCATATGGAAGGTTTTGGTTTGGGGTCTTATTCGAAGACTTGTAGACCAACTCTTGGGTGTTCCACCTATATAATGAGGAGCAAGGGGAGGGGGCCGGCCACACCAAAGCCATTGTGGCCGCACCCTCATAGTGGCCGGCCACCTCCCCTCTCCCAAACCCTAGCCGCCCCATCTCCTCCACATCTCCCGCAACGCTTAGCGAAGCTCCGCCGGAGTTCTCCATCGCCACCGCCACCACGCCGTCGTGCTGCCGGATTCAAGGAGGAGCTACTACTTCCGCTGCCCGCTGGAACGGGGAGAAGGACGTCGTCTTCATCAACACCGAACGTGTGACCGAGTACGGAGGTGCCGCCCGATCGTGGCGCCGTGATCAAGATCTTCTACGCGCTTTTGCAAGCGGCAAGTGATCGTCTACCGCAGCAACAAGAGCCTCATCTTGTAGGCTTTGGAAATCTTCAAGGGTGAGTCTCGATGATCTCCTCGTTGCTCCCGTCTTCTAGATTGCATCTTGGCTTGGATTGCGTTCTCGCGGTAGGAAATTTTTTGTTTTCTATGCAACGAATCCCTACAATGGTATCAGAGCCGTGTCTATGCATAGATGGTTGCACGAGTAGAACACAATGGTTTTGTGGGCGTTGATGCTTATGTTGTCTTTAGTTTGAGTACTTTGCATCTTTGTGGCATAGTGGGATGAAGCGGCTCGGGCTAACTTTACATGACCGCGTTCATGAGATTTGCTCCACACTCGACATGCAACTTGTATTGCATAAGTGGCTTTGCGGGTGTCTGTCTCTCCTACTATAGTGAAGATTCAATTTACTCTTCTATTGACAACACTAGTATCTCCGTTGTGGTTCATGTTCGTAGGTAGATTAGATCTTACTCGAAAACCCTAAACCACGTAAAATATGCAAACCAAATTAGAGACGTCTAACTTGTTTTTGCAGGGTTTGGTGATGTGATATGGCCATAATGTGATGATGAATATGTATGAGATGATCATTATTGTATTGTGGCAACCGGCAGGAGCCTTATGGTTGTCTTTAAATTTCATGTTGAGTAGTATTTCAAAGTAGTTGTAATAGTTGCTACATGGAGGACAATCATGAAGACGGCGCCATTGACCTTGGTGCTTCACCGACGATGATGGAGATCATGCCCGTTGATGATGGAGATCATGTCCGTGCTTTGGAGATGAAGATCAAAGGCGCAAAGACAAAAGGGCCATATCATATCACATATGAACTGCATGTGATGTTAATCCTTTATGCATCTTATTTTGCTTAGATCGCGACGGTAGCATTATAAGATGATCCCTCTCACTAAAATATCAAGATAATAAAGTGTTCATCCTTAGTAGCACCGTTGCCAAGACTTGTCGTTTCGAAGCATCTCGTGATGATCGGGTGTGATAGACTCAACAAGTGCATACAACGGGTGCAAGCCAGCTTTGCACATGCGGATACTAAGGTGGCCTTGACGAGCCTAGCATGTACAGACATGGTCTCGGAACACGTGATACCGAAAGGTAGAGCATGAATCATATGATTGATATGAT
Source organism: Lolium rigidum (assembly GCF_022539505.1). Lineage (NCBI taxonomy): Eukaryota > Viridiplantae > Streptophyta > Magnoliopsida > Poales > Poaceae > Lolium > Lolium rigidum. Next base: position 71,211,938 of record NC_061510.1, on the reverse strand, counting down.
GAACACTTTGAGTGTTCACCATTGAAGTTACACCTTGTCTCGTGATGATCGGACTTGGTATGATGGATTTGGTTCGTGTGATCACTAAGACAATTCGAGGGATATTGTTTTGAGTGGGAGTTCACCTAGTTTTTAATTATGTTGAATTAAAATTTGAACTCAATTTGTCATAAACTTAGTCTAAACTATTGCAAATATATGTTGTAGATATGGCGTCCCTGATGCGTGCAATCGACACGTCCGTTGGGAACCCCAAGAGGAAGGTGTGATGTAGACAGTAGCAAGTTTTCCCTCAGAAAGAAACCAAGGTTTATCGAACCAGGAGGAGCCAAGAAGCACGTTGAAGGTTGATGGCGGCGGGATGTAGTGCGGCGCAACACCAGGGATTCCGGCGCCAACGTGGAACCTGCACAACACAACCAAAGTACTTTGCCCCAACGAAACAGTGAGGTTGTCAATCTCACCGGCTTGTCTGTAACAAAGGATTAGATGTATAGTGTGGATGATGATTGTTTGCGTAAAATAGTAAAGAACAAATATTGCAGTAGATTGTATTCGATGTAAAGAATAGGACCGGGGTCCACAGCTCACTAGAGGTGTCTCTCCCATAAGATAAATAGCATGTTGGGTGAACAAATTACGGTCGGACAATTGACAAATAGAGAGGGCATGACAATGCACATACATGATATGATAAGTATAGTGAGATTTAATTGGGCATTACGACAAAGTACATAGACCGCTATCCAGCATGCATCTATGCCTAAAAAGTCCACCTTCAGGTTATCATCCGAACCCCTTCCAAGTATTAAGTTGCAAACAACAGTACAATTGCATTAAGTATGGTGCGTAATGTAATCAATAACTACATCCTCGGACATAGCATCAATGTTTTATCCCTAGTGGCAACAAGACATCCACAACCTTAGAACTTTCCGTCACTCGTCCCGCATTTAATGGAGGCATGAACCCACTATCGAGCATAAATACTCCCTCTTGGAGTTAAGAGTAAAAACTTGGCCAGAGCCTCTACTAATAACGGAGAGCATGCAAGATCATAAACAACACATAAGTAATAGATTGATAATCAACATAACATAGTATTCTCTATCCATCGGATCCCGACAAACACAACATATAGCATTACAGATAGATGATCTTGATCATGTTAGGCAGCTCACAAGATCCAACAATGAAGCACATAAGGAGAAGACGACCATCTAGCTACCGCTATGGACCCATAGTCCAGGGGTGAACTACTCACTCATCACTCCGGAGGCGATCATGGCGGTGAAGAGTCCTCCGGGAGATGATTCCCCTCTCCGGCAGGGTGCCGGAGGCGATCTCCTGAATCCCCCGAGATGGGCTTGGCGGTGGCGGCGTCTCAGTAAGGTTTTCCGTATCGTGGCTCTCGGTACTGGGGGTTTCGCGACGGAGGCTTTAAGTAGGCGGAAGGGCAGGTCAGGGGGCCACACGAGGGCCCCACACACCAGGGCCGCGCGACCAAGTCCTGGGCCGCGCCGCCCTGCTGTGGCGGCGCCTCGTGGCCCCACTTCGTCTCTCCTCGGTCTTCCGGAAGCTTCGTGTAAAAATAGGCCCCCGGGCGTTGATTTCGTCCAATTCCGAGAATATTTCCTTTGTAGGATTTCTGAAACCAAAAACAGCTGTAAAACAAAGAATCGGCTCTTCGGCATCTCGTTAATAGGTTAGTGCCGGAAAATGCATAAATACGACATAAAGTATGCATAAAACATGTAGATATCATCAATAATGTGGCATGGAATATAAGAAATTATCGATACGTCGGAGACGTATCAGCATCCCCAAGCTTAGTTCTGCTCGTCCCGAGCAGGTAAACGATAACAAAGATAATTTCTGGAGTGAGATGCCATCATAACCTTGATCATACTATTGTAAGCATATGTAATGAATGCAGCGATCAAAACAATGGTAATGACATGAGTAAACAACTGAATCATAAAACAAAGACTTTTCATGAATAGTACTTCAAGACAAGCATCAATAAGTCTTGCATAAGAGTTAACTCATAAAGCAATAAATCAAAGTAAAGGTATTGAAGCAACACAGAGGAAGATTAAGTTTCAGCGGTTGCTTTCAACTTATAACATGTATATCTCATGGATAGTGTCAATGTAAAGTAATATAACAAGTGCAATATGCAAGTATGTAGGAATCAATGCACAGCTCACACAAGTGTTTGCTTCTTGAGGTGGAGAGAAATAGGTGAACTGACTCAACATAAAAGTAAAAGAAAGGTCCTTCAAAGAGGAAAGCATCGATTGCTATATTTGTGCTAGAGCTTTTATTTTGAAAACATGAAACAATTTTGTCAACGGTAGTAATAAAGCATATGTATCATGTAAATTATATCTTACAAGTTGCAAGCCTCATACATAGTGTACTAATAGTGCCCGCACCTTGTCCTAATTAGCTTGGATTAACACGGATTATTATTGCATAACATATGTTTCAACCAAGTGTCACAAAGGGGTACCTCTATGCCGCCTGTACAAGGGTCTAAGGAGAAAGTTCGCATTGGATTTCTCGCTTTTGATCATTCTTCAACTTAGACACCCATACCGGGACAACATAGACAACAGATAATGGACTCCTCTTTTAATGCTTAAGCATTCAACAGCTTAATATTCTCATAAGAGATTGAGGTTTTATGTCCAAACTGAAACTTCCACCCATGATTCATGGCTTTAGTTAGCGGCCCAATGTTCTTCTCTAACAGTATGCATACTCAAACCATTTGATTGTGAAAACCACCCTTACTTCAGACAAGACGAACATGCATAGCAACTCACATGATATTCAACAAAGAGTAGTTGATGGCGTCCCCAGGAGCATGGTTATCGCACAACAAGCAACTTAATAAGAGATAAAGTGCATAAGTACATATTCAATACCACAATAGTTTTTAAGGCTATTTTGTCCCATGAGCTATATATTGCAAAGGCGAATGATGGAAATTTAAAGGTAGCACTCAAGCAATTTACTTTGGAATGGCGGAGAAATACCATGTAGTAGGTAGGTATGGTGGACACAAATGGCATAGTGGTTGGCTCAAGGATTTTGGATGCATGAGAAGTATTCCCTCTCGATACAAGGTTTAGACTAGCAAGGTTATTTGAAACAAACACAAGGATGAACCGGTGCAGCAAAACTCACATAAAAGACATATTGTAAACATTATAAGACTCTACACCGTCTTCCTTGTTGTTCAAAACTCAATACTAGAAATTATCTAGACTTTAGAGAGACCAATTATGCAAACCAAATTTTAGCAAGCTCTATGTATTTCTTCATTAATAGGTGCAAAGTATATGATGCAAGAGCTTAAACATGAGCACAACAATTGCCAAGTATCAAATTATTCAAGACATTTTAAAATTACTACATGTAGCATTTCCCGATTCCAACCATATAACAATTTAACGAAGAAGATTCAACCTTCGCCATGAATACTATGAGTAAAGCCTAAGGACATATTTGTCCATATGCAACAGCGGAGCGTGTCTCTCTCCCACACAATGAATGCTAGGATCCATTTTATTCAAACAAAAACAAAAACAAAAACAAACAGACGCTCCAAGCAAAGCACATAAGATGTGATGGAATAAAAATATAGTTTCAGGGGAGGAACCTGATAATGTTGTCGATGAAGAAGGGGATGCCTTGGGCATCCCCAAGCTTAGACGCTTGAGTCTTCTTAAAATATGCAGGGGTGAACCACCGGGGCATCCCCAAGCTTAGAGCTTTCACTCTCCTTGATCATATTGCATCATTTCCCTCTCTTGATCCTTGAAAACTTCCTCCACACCAAACTCAAAACAACTCATTAGAGGGTTAGTGCACAATAAAAATTTACATGTTTAGAGGTGACATAATCATTCTTAACACTTCTGGACATTGCACAAAGCTACTGGACATTAATGGAACAAAGAAATTCATCCAACATAGCAAAAGAGGCAATGCGAAATAAAAGGCAGAATCTGTCAAAACAGAACAGTTCATAAATACGAATTTTAAAGTGGCACCAGACTTGCTCAAATGAAAATGCCCAAATTTAATGAAAGTTGCGTACATATCTGAGGATCACTCACGTAAATTGGCATAATTTTCTGAGTTACCTACAGAGAATTAGGCCCAGATTCGTGAGAGCAAAGAAATCTGTTTCTGCGCAGTAATCCAAATCTAGTATGAACCTTACTATCAACGACTTTACTTGGCACAACAATGCACAAAACTAAGATAAGGAGAGGTTGCTACAGTAGTAAACAACTTCCAAGACTCAAATATAAAATAAAAGTACTGTAGTAAAAACATGGGTTGTCTCCCATAAGCGCTTTTTTAACGCCTTTCAGCTAGGCGCGTAAAGTGTATATCAAGTGTTATCAAGAGATGAAGCATCGACATCATAATTTGTTCTAATAATAGAATCATAAGGTAACTTCATTCTTTTTCTAGGGAAGTGTTCCATACCTTTCTTGAGAGGAAATTGATATTTAATATTACCTTCCATCATATCAATGATAGCTCCAACAGTTCGAAGAAAAGGTCTTCCCAATATAATGGGGCAAGATGCATTGCATTCAATATCCAAGACAACAAAATCAACGGGGACAAGGTAATTGTTAACGGTAATGCGAACATTATCAACTCTCCCCAAAGGTTTCTTTGTAGCACTATCAACAAGATTAACATCCAAATAACAGTTTTTCAATGGTGGCAAGTCAAGCATATCATAAATTTTCTTAGGCATAACAGAAATACTTGCACAAAGATCACATAAAGCGTTACAATCAAAGTCATTGACCTTCATCTTAATGATGGGCTCCCAACCATCTTCTAACTTCCTAGGAATAGAAGTTTCAAGTTTTAGTTTATCCTCTCTAGCTTTTATGAGAGCATTTGTAATATGTTTTGTAAAGGCCAAATTTATAGCACTAGCATTAGGACTTCTAGCAAGTTTTTGTAAGAACTTTATAACTTCAGAGATGTGGCAATCATCAAAGTCTAAACCATTATGATCTACAGCAATGGGATCATCATCCCCAATGTTGGAAAAAAATTCAGCAGTTTTATCACATGCGGCTTCAAGCAGCTTTAGCAGCTTCCGGTAGTTTTGCAGGCTTTGCATTAGAAGTAGAAACATTGCCAACACCAATTCTTTCACCATTATAAGTAGGAGGTGCAGCAACATGTGGAGCATTAACATTAGTAGTGGTGGTAATAGTCCAAACTTTAGCTACATTATTCTCTTTAGCAAGTTTTTCATTTTCTTCTCTATCCCACCTAGCACGCAATTCGGCCATCAATCTTATATTCTCATTAATTCTAACTTGGATGGCATTTGCTGTAGTAACAATTTTATTTTCAATATCCTTATTAGGCATAACTTTCAATTTTAAAAGATCAACATCAGAGGCAAGTCTATCAACCTTAGAAGCAAGAATATCAATTTTATCAAGCTTTTCCTCAACAGATTTGTTAAAAGCAGTTTGTGTACTAATAAATTCTTTAAGCATAGCTTCAAGTCCAGGGGGTGTGTTCCTATTATTGTTGTAAGAATTCCCATAAGAATTACCATAACCGTTACCATTATTATAATGATATGGCCTATAGTTATTACTAGAATTGTTCCGATAAGCATTGTTGTTGAAATTATTATTTTTAATAAAGTTTACATCAACATGTTCTTCTTGAGCAACCAATGAAGCTAACGGAACATTATTAGGATCAACATTAGTCCTATCATTCACAAGCATAGACATAATAGCATCAATCTTATCACTCAAGGAAGAGGTTTCTTCGACGGAATTTACCTTCTTACCTTGTGGAGCTCTTTCCGTGTGCCATTCAGAGTAATTTATCATCATATCATCAAGAAGCTTTGTAGCTGCCACCAAGAGTGATGGACATAAAGGTACCTCCAGCAGCTGAATCCAATAGGTTCCGCGAAGAAAAATTCAATCCTGCATAAAAGGTTTGGATGATCATCCAAGTAGTCAGTCCATGGGTTGGGCAATTCTTTACCAAAGATTTCATTCTCTCCCATGCTTGAGCAACATGTTCATTATCTAATTGTTTAAAATTCATTATGCTACTCCTCAAAGATATAATTTTAGCAGGAGGATAATATCTACCAATAAAAGCATCCTTACATTTAGTCCATGAATCAATACTATTCTTAGGCAGAGATAGCAACCAATCTTTAGCTCTTCCTCTTAATGAGAAAGGAAACAATTTTAATTTTATAATGTCACCATCTACATCCTTATACTTTTGCATTTCACATAATTCAACAAAATTATTAAGATGGGCAGCAGCATCATCAGAACTAACACCAGAAAATTGCTCTCTCATAACAAGATTCAGTAAAGCAGGTTTAATTTCAAAGAATTCTGCTGTAGTAGCAGGTGGAGCAATAGGTGTGCATAAGAAATCATTATTATTTGTGGTTGTGAAGTCACACAACTTAGTATTTTCAGGAGTACCCATTTTAGCAACAGTAAATAAAGCAAACTAGATAAAGTAAATGCAAGTAACTAATTTTTTTGTGTTTTTGATGTGGAGAACAAGATAGTAAAATAAAGTAAAGCTAGCAACTAATTTTTTGTGTTTTGATATAATGCAGCAAACAAAGTAGTAAATAAAATAAAGCAAGACAAAAAACAAAGTAAAGAGATTGGATTGTGGAGACTCCCCTTGCAGCGTGTCTTGATCTCCCGGCAACGGCGCCGAAAATGTGCGCTGCCGTGGGAGTTGGAAATCCCTGGGTGTAACTGTTCTTCGAGTTCCGAACGGCGCCAGAAAAGTAGCTTGATGCGTGCAATCGACACGTCCGTTGGGAACCCCAAGAGGAAGGTATGATGCGCACAGTAGCAAGTTTTCCCTCAGAAAGAAACCAAGGTTTATCGAACCAGGAGGAGCCAAGAAGCACGTTGAAGGTTGATGGCGGCGGGATGTAGTGCGGCGCAACACCGGAGATTCCGGCGCCAACGTGGAACCCGCACAACACAACCAAAGTACTTTGCCCCAACGAAACGAGTGAGGTTGTCAATCTCACCGGCTTGCTGTAACAAAGGATTAGACCGTATTGTGTGGAAGATGATTGTTTGCGAGAAAATAGTAAAGAACAAGTATTGCAGTAGATTGTATTTCGATGTAAAGAATAGGACCGGGGTCCACAGTTCACTAGAGGTGTCTCTCCCATAAGATAAATAGCATGTTGGGTGAACAAATTACAGATCGGGCAATTGACAAATAGAGAGGGCATGACAATGCACATACATGATCATGATAAGTATAGTGAGATTTAATTGGGCATTACGACAAAGTACATAGACCGCCATCCAAGCATGCATCTATGCCTAAAAAGTCCACCTTCAGGTTATCATCCGAACCCCTTCCAGTATTAAGTTGCAAAGCAACAGACAATTGCATTAAGTATGGTGCGTAATGTAATCAATAACTACATCCTCGGACATAGCATCAATGTTTTATCCCTAGTGGCAACAACACATCCACAACCTTAGAACTTTCACGTCACCGTCCCAGATTTAATGGAGGCATGAACCCACTATCGAGCATAAATACTCCCTCTTGGAGTTAAGAGTAAAAACTTGGCCGGAGCCTCTACTAATAACGGAGAGCATGCAAGATCATAAACAACACATAAGTAATAGATTGATAATCAACATAACATAGTATTCTCTATCCATCGGATCCCGACAAACACAACATATAGCATTACGGATAGATGATCTTGATCATGTTAGGCAGCTCACAAGATCCAACAATGATAGCACAATGAGGAGAAGACGACCATCTAGCTACTGCTATGGACCCATAGTCCAGGGTGAACTACTCACTCATCACTCCGGAGGCGACCATGGCGGTGAAGAGTCCTCCGGGAGATGATTCCCTCTCCGGCGGGGTGCCGGAGGCGATCTCCTGAATCCCCCGAGATGGGATTGGCGGCGGCGGCGTCTCGGAAGGTTTTCCGTATCGTGGCTCTCGGTACCGGGGGTTTCGCGACGGAGGCTTTAAGTAGGCGGAAGGGCAGGTCAGGGGCCGCACGAGGGCCCCACACACGCAGGGCCGCGCGGCCACTCGCGGGCCGCGCCGCCCTATTGTGGCGGCGCCTCGTGGCCCCACTTCGTCTCTCCTTCGGTCTTCCGGAAGCTTCGTGGAAAAATAGGACCCCGGGCGTTGATTTCGTCCAATTCCGAGAATATTTCCTTAGTAGGATTTCCGAAACCAAAAACAGCAGAAAACAAGAATCGGCTCTTCTGGCATCTTGTTAATAGGTTAGTTCCAGAAAATGCACGAATATGACATAAAGTGTGCATAAAACATGTAGATAACATCAATAATGTGGCATGGAACATAAGAAATTATCGATACGTCGGAGACGTATCACGTCCCCAATCAATTTTAACCAGTTCCTAGAGAAAGAAAAGCTTAAGAGCAACGGTAGCAACTTCACCGACTGGTTCCGTCATGTGAGGATCTTCCTCAATGGCGGAAATCTGCAATATGTGCTTGATGCACCGCTAGGTGACCCACCTGCAGAAACTGAAACCGATGAAGTAAAGAATGTTTATGCGACTCGGAAAACTCGGTACTCTCAAGTTCAGTGTGCCATCCTATGCAGTCTGGAAGCCGATCTTCAAAAACGTTTTGAGCACCACGATCCTCATGAGTTGGTCAATGAGTTGAAAGCTATCTTTGAAACTCATGCGGCCGTGGAATGCTATGAAGCATCGAAACACTTCTTCAGTTGCATGATGGAAGAAGGCAACTCCGTTAGTGAGCACATGCTCGCCATGACCGGGCATGCGAAGAAACTCAGTGACTTGGGAATAGTGATTCCTAATAGACTAGGGATTAATCGTGTCCTTCAATCACTGCCACCTAGTTACAAGAACTTTGTGATGAACTACAATATGCAGAACATGAACAAAGAGTTACCTGAACTCTTCGCCATGCTGAAATCTGCCGAGGTTGAGATCAAGAAAGAGCACCAAGTGTTGATGGTCAACAAGACCACCGAGTTTCACGAAACAGGGCAAGTCTAAGGGAAAATTCAAGAAGGGTGGCAAGAAAGCTGCCACGCCTCCTATGAAACCTAAGACTGGCCCTAAGCCCGATGCTGAGTGCTATTATCGCAAGGAGAAGGGACAACTGGAAGCGTAATTGCTCCAAGTATTTGGCTGATCCGAAGAGCGGCCTTGTCAAGAAGAAGAAAGAAGGTATATCTGATATACATGTTATAGATGTTTATCTCACTGGTTCTCGTACTAGTACCCGGGTATTTGATACTGGTTCGGTTGCTCATATTTGTAACTCGAAACAGGAACTAAAGAATAAACGAAGACTACTGAAGGATGAAGTGACGATGCGCGTTGGAAATGGATCCAAAGTCGATGTGATCGCTGTCGGCACACTTCCTCTACATCTACCTTCGGGATTAGTTTTAAGCCTCAATAATTGTTATTTTGTACCCGCGTTGAGCATGAACATTATATCCGGATCTTGTTTAATGCAAGACGGTTATTCATTCAAGTCTGAGAATAATGGTTGTTCTATTTTTATGAATAATATCTTTTATGGTCGAGCACCTGAAAAGAATGGTTTATTTCTGTTAGATCTCGATAGTAGTGATACACATATTCATAACATTGATGCTAAGCGAATTAAATTGAATGATAATTCTACTTATATGTGGCATTGTCGTCTTGGTCATATTGGAGTGAAACGCATGAAGAAACTCCATACCGATGGATTACTTGAATCACTTGACTTTGAGTCACTTGATAGATGCGAAGCATGTCTAATGGGAAAAATGACTAAGACTCCATTCTCTCGGTATTATGGAGCGAGCTACGGACTTATTGGAAATCATACATACCGATGTGTGCGGACCAATGAGTGTAGCATCACGCGGTGGTTATCGTTATGTTCTAACCTTCACGGATGATCCGAGTAGATATGGGTATATCTATTTCATGAAACATAAATCCGAAACTTTCGAGAAGTTTAAGGAATTCCAAAGTGAAGTAGAAAATCAACGTAACAAGAAGATTAAATTTCTACGATCCGATCGCGGAGGTGAATATCTGAGTTATGAGTTTGGCATGCATTTAAAGAAATGCGGAATACTTTCACAATTGACACCGCCGGGAACACCACAACGAAACGGTGTGTCCGAACGTCGTAATCGAACTCTCTTAGATATGGTTCGTTCTATGATGTCTCTTACTGATTTGCCATTATCATTTTGGAGTTATGCATTAGAGACAACTGCATTCACTTTAAATAGAGCACCATCTAAATCCGTTGAAACGACACCGTATGAATTATGGTTTAATAAGAAACCTAAGCTGTCGTTCCTTAAAGTTTGGGGTTGCGAAGCCTATGTAAAAAGTTACAACCGGACAAGCTAGAACCCAAAGCGGAGAAATGCGTCTTCATAGGATACCCTAAGGAAACTATAGGGTACACTTTCTATCACAGATCCGAAGGCAAAATCTTTGTTGCTAAGAACGGAACCTTTCTTGAGAAAGAATTTCTCACTAAAGAAGTGACTGGAAGAAAAGTAGAACTCGACGAGATTATTGAATATTCTCTCGTTGATCAGAGTAGCGCAGTGCTGGAAGTTGTTCCTGTGCCGCCTGCACCGGAAATAGAGGAAGCTAATGATAATGATCATGAAACTTCGAATGAGATAGCTACTGAACCTCGCAGATCGACAAGGGAACGTGCCACTCTTGATTGGTATGATCCTTGTCTAAATGTCATGATTGTGGACAACAATGATGAAGACCCTGCGACGTATGAAGAAGCGATGATGAGCCCAGATTCCAACAAATGGCAAGAAGCCATGAAATCCGAAATGGGATCCATGTATGATAACAAAGTGTGGACTTTGGTAGACTTACCTGATAGCCGCAAGGTTGTCGAGAATAAATGGATCTTCAAAAGAAAAACAGATGCTGATGGTAATATTATTGTCTATAAAGCTCGACTTGTCGCAAAGGGTTTCCGACAAATTCAAGGTGTTGACTACGATGAGACTTTCTCACCTGTAGCGAAGCTAAAATCTGTGAGGATTTTGTTAGCAATAGCTGCATTTTTCGATTATGAGATTTGGCAGATGGATGTCAAAACGGCGTTTCTTAATGGAGACATTGAGGAAGAGTTGTATATGGTACAACCCAAAGGTTTTGTCGATCCTAAAAATGCTGACAAGGTGTGCAAACTTCAGCGTTCAATTTATGGACTGAAGCAAGCATCCACAAGTTGGAACTGACGCTTTGATAAGGTGATCAAAGACTTCGGGTTTATACAGTGTCATGGAGAGGCCTGTATTTACAAGAAAGTGAGTGGGAGCTCTGTAGTGTTCCTGATATTATATGTAGATGACATATTATTGATTGAGAATGATATAGAACTATTAAGCAGTGTAAAAGGTTATTTGAATAATAGTTTTTCAATGAAAGACCTTGGTGAAGCATCGTATATATTAGGCATCAAGATTTATAGAGATAGATCAAGACGCCTAATAGGGCTTTCACAAAGTACATATCTGGACAAGATTCTAAAGTACGAAAGTAAGAAAGGGTTCTTACCTGCAAGGTCTTGAGTAAGACTCAAGGACCGGCTACGGCAGAAGAAAGAGAAAGGATGAGTCAGATCCCCTATGCCTCGGCAGTAGGCTCTATCATGTATGCCATGCTATGTATTAGACCAGATATAGCACACGCTGTTAGTTTGACTAGCACATAATGTTGTTATTGACTAGTTTCCGTCTAGATACTTGGGGGCTACTGGGAGGTACCTTGCGCTTGACGAGGAGCTGGTCGCAGAACTGCCCGATCTCGTTCTTAAAATTCCGAATCTCCGACGATTCAGCATCAGCTTTGCCCCAGGCGTTGTTGAGTATGGTGTTAAGTAGATCTTGCTCTAGATCCCACTTTTCCGCCTCAATAAGTTTATTGAAAAACTTGGTCGCATATGCCTTGGGGGTGGAGGTAAGGTCGGTCGGATCGCCAAAGTTCTTCGGAAATCCGACGGCATCACTAGCCGCAGCTTCAGCCTTTTCCGGAGAGTTAACTTCCTCTTCCTCTTGGCCTTGGACCAGAGCTTCCTCTGGAGCGGGTCGCTTTATTCCGGAGCTTCCTCCGCCTGCCCTCTCGCTACTCACTGGAATTATTTCCACTTGAGCCTCGGTAGCGTGAGTGGGAGAAGGATGAGCTCTGGGCGGAGACGGTTGGGGAGCAGCGTGAGAGGTTCTTGGCGGAGCTGGAGTGAGGGCACCAACAACCGGAGATGCCTTCATATACTTCGTGATAGGCTTCTGAATGTTGGTCCGTGTGGTGGTTGTGGTTGGGTTCGTACAACAAGCAAAGGAAATGTATAAGTAAAAATTACACAAGTTGAAAAAGAGGTATGAACTCGGAAACTTACGTGGCGCCGGGAATGATCGGGCACAATCCTTTTCCTGCTGTTGCCAGCAGTTTGAGACGTTCACGCTCCGCCTTCTTTGAGTCGAGCGGAGGTGGCTTGGTTTTGGCTTTCTTGGTGGAGGCCTCGCCGCTGGCTCCGGCTTTGGAGCCGGAAACCTTGGCGCGGGGACGCTTGGTGGTTCGGGGAGCAACCTTCTTGGGTGCTTGCTCCTCCTCCTCATCGTCGTCTTCCGGATCCCCCTCCTCCGCATCGCCACTAACATGCACTCGGAGTACAGTACGAAAATCGTCCTCCGCCAAAGAGTTGAGCTGGAGAGGAAAACATGAAGAAGTTAAAAACACTTCGAGAAATGAGAAGTTAAAGTAACAAGGTACGGATACGTACCGGAGGACATTGTGTTGGAGATATGCCCAAGAGGCAATAATAAAAGTGGTTATTATATATCTTTGTGTTTATGATAAATGTTTATATACCATGCTATAATTGTATTAACCGAAACATTGATACATGTGTGTTATGTAAACAACAATGAGTCCCTAGTAAGCCTCTCAACTAGCTTGCTGATTAATAGATGATCATTGTTTCATGATCATGAACGTTGGATGTTATTAATAACAAGGTTATGTCATTATATGAATGATGTAATGGACACACCCAATTAAGCGTAGCATAAGATCACGTCATTAAGTTATTTGCTATAAGCTTTCGATACATAGTTACCTAGTCCTTTCGACCATGAGATCATGTAAATCACTTATACCGGAAAGGTACTTTGATTACATCAAACGCCACTGCGTAAATGGGTGGTTATAAAGGTGGGATTAAGTATCCGGAAAGTATGAGTTGAGGCATATGGATCAACAGTGGGATTTTTCCATCCCGATGATGGATAGATATACTCTGGGCCCTCTCGGTGGAATGTCGTCTAAATAGCTTGCAAGCATATGAATAGTTCATAAGAGACCACATACCACGGTACGAGTAAAGAGTACTTGTAGGAGACGAGGTTGAACAAGGTATAGAGAGATACCGATGATCAAACCTCGGACAAGTAAAATATCGCGTGACAAAGGGAATTGGTATCGTATGTGAATGGTTCATTCGATCACTAAGTCATCGTTGAATATGTGGGAGCCATTATGGATCTCTAGATCCCGCTATTGGTTATTGGTCGGAGAGAGTTCTCAACCATGTCCACATAGTTCGCGAACCGTAGGGTGACACACTTAAGGTTTGATGTTGTAATAGTAGAACTTGAATATGTAATGGAGTTCGAAGTATTGTTCGAAGTCTCGGATGGGATCCCAGACATCACGAGGAGTTCCGGAATGGTTCAGAGAATAAGATTCATATATAGGAAGTCATATTCCAAGTTTGGAAATGATCTGGTGCATTTAAGGAAGGTTCTAGAAGGTTCTAGAAAAGTCCGGCGCGGTGGGCCCCTCCGTCTCGTCTTCCGGCTCCGTAGGTCTTCTGTGAAAATAGGCCCATTGCAATTATTTCCGGGGATTTTCCTGAAAGTTGATTTTCTGCACAAAAATAAGACACCAGAGCAATTCTGCTGAAAACAGCGTTAGTCCGTGTTAGTTGTATCCAAAATACACAAATTAGAGGCAAAACAATAGCAAAAGTGTTCGGGAAAGTAGATACGTTTTGGACGTATCAACTCCCCCAAGCTTAGCTTATTGCTTGTCCTCAAGCAATTCAGTTAACAACTGAGTGCGATAAAAGAACTTTCACGAACACATTTTCTCATATGATGTAAATATTCTCATTATATGGACGAGTACTTAGGAAATTCATAATAAGATAAATGCAAATAAAGTCATCTAATAGTTATGTCAATCATGAAAAAGATACCAACAAATTTATAATAAGCATCATGAAACATATCTATCAGCAGGATTGCAATGCTCATAAAAAGATATGATAAAGTGGTATCTCGCTTGCCCGTATTTGTACAACAAAACATAAATGCCCAGGCACCTCTGAATTTCATGGAAAGACTAGAAGTAAAGATTATCAAAGATAAAAGCATCAAAGTTATACCACAGTTAACCATATTCTGGGACAAACATATTACAATACGAATGACAATTATGCTCTCAAGAAGGTGCTCAAAGAATGGATGGTGACTCAACATAAAAGTAAAAGATTGACCCTTCGCAGAGGGAAGCAGGGATTAACATGTGCTAGAGCTTTTCATTTTTAAAACAAAAGTAAAATTGTTTTGAGAGGTGTTTGTTGTTGTCAACGAATGGTAGTGGGCACTCTAACTACCTTGTCAACAAGACTTTCAAGAGCGGCTCCCATGAAGGACGTTATCTCTACTAGCAAGGTAAATCATCCCTCTTCTCTTTTGTTTACACATGTATTTTAGTTTCATTATGGATGACACTCCTCCCAACCTTTGCTTACACAAGCCATGGCTAACCGAATCCTCGGGTGCCTTCCAACATTCACATACCATGGAGAAGTGTCTATTTTCAAATTAAGTTGCTTACTGATAAATCAGGGCAAAACATGTGAAGACAATTATTAATGAAAGTTAATTAATTGGGGTTGGGCACCCCGTTGCCAGCTCTTATTGCAAAATTATTGGATAAGCGGATGTGCCACTAGTCCATTGGTGAAAGTCTGTCAGGAGTAAATGACAAGGTTGAAAGATAAAACACCACAAACTTCCTCATGAGCTATTAAACATTGACACAAATTGAGAAGTACTTTGAAGGTTTTAAAGGTAGCACATGAAAATTTACTTGGAATGGTTTGAAATGCCATGCATAGGTATTTATGGTGGACACTTTGGAATAACTTGGTTTTCAGGGGTTTGGAAGCACGAGCAGCATTCCCGCTCAGTACAAGTGAAGGCTAGCAATAGATTGGGAAGCGACAATCAAGAGAGCAATTACCGTCATAATCATGCTTGCGACAAAATAAAATTAACGGAGGCATAAAAAGTGATACAAGAACTCTGAAGAAAAGTAAATCATCGAGGCTTAATTGACTTTTGTTTTTCAGTCATATGCATGCGTGAGCATGTGCCAAGTCAATTCAAATGAATTATTCAGAGGAGGATACCACAATGTCATACCTATCTATGAATAAAACAATGCAAGCAAATATTTATGACATACTACTCATTATTAATAATTGGAGCTAAACATGAGAGATCATGAACTACTAGACTTTCATTAAATGACATATACCTCACATGAACCAACTAAGCATGCTCACATGGATGAGTATATGTACAAAAATGAAAACAAATAGAGTTCATACCAACCTCTCACCACAGTGGAGTTGTCGTAGATCGTCATTATTACCTTTCACTTGTGTGGCTTGAATAATATGAAATGAAAACCAAGCTCCAACCACCGGAGACCGTTGAACTCCATAATAAACTTTACAAAACCGAAGAAGAACAACAAATATTTTTGGTGTTTTCGAATTGGAAACAAGAACGAAAGTAAAATCTTTTTGGATTTTCTCATAGCAAACCAACGATAGTAAATAAAGCAAAATAGGAACAAGAAACCAAATAAACAAATGATAAAGAGAAACAACAGAAATATTTTTGGTCATTTTGTGTTTTATAAAAGAAACAAAGCAAAAGCAAGAGAATGAAAACTAAAAGAGTCACACAAAAGCAAAGTGGCAGAAATCTGCCAAAACTTGACAGTAGTACAGTAATTATTTTTTCCGAAAATCTTCTGCTGTTCAACTCGAAAAGTGCTCAACTAATGAAAGTTAGATAATAACCTGGGGAACATGCACAAAAATTGTCTGCTCAAAATAACGTTCTGGCTATTTTTAGGAATTTTTTTAGTATTAGTCCAGAATCTGTTTTTTAGACAGCACTTCCCCAAATATCATCTTCCTTATATTAGAGGCAACCATCGGCACACAAATGAAATAAAAAGGTAAAATTAAAGGTTACTACAGTAGTACCAACCTTCAAAAACTAAAATAAGAACCTACTGAAATAAAAATAACCGAAAGAGAAACAACCAAAAGAAGCGAAACAAGTATATACAAATGACCGACAATTGTAATATGCAATGAATGAGTGATGCCGGCATACCTCCCCCCAAGCTTAGGCTTTTGGCCTAAGTGGAGATCAACCCCAGCGAGGGTCAGGGTTCCACGCCGGTGGATCATACATGGCGTGGTCATAATAAGATCCCTGTGCAGAAGAAGAGGATGAAGGCTCCACATGCCCAAAATGCTGATGTGAAGAACTTGCTGCGTCGGATGACAAGTCGAGGGGTTCTGTAATGTCCCAGATTTAGAGACGATCGAGGGGTAGATTTTAGAAAGGGATGTGCATTGCATTGCAAATTCTGGGGAAATTTCGCGCTTTTAAACAAAAACTGCATCGAAGGGGGACAAGTTTTTCTCTCGACACCTTACAGGGTTAGGGTTTCGAGAGTGCGACAAACCTGTTCCTTATTCAACTAAACTAGGGTTTTGAGAAGAGAGGGGAGAGTTTGCATCACAAATTTAAGTTGCATGATTGAATTCTAAATTAAGTTGTATGATTGAATTCAAACCAAATTTGAATTTGAATTTCAAATTCAAACATCAAATGAATATCACATAATTCAAACTTGAGATAATTTAATAAACAATTATCATTAATCAAGATTATAAATAATACAACAACTAAGTAAAGCTCATTAAGGAAAACTTGAGCTTTATTAATAATCACACAAGATACATTGTCAATTACAATATTCAGAATTGGAACAAATGAATTATTACAACACATTACACAAATGGGGAAAAATAGAAAATGAAGATAAAAGAAAAGTACAAGTATGATTCTGTCCTAAATACTACAATGTGAATATCATCTGATCTTGGACTTGATGATCTTCATGTTCATCATGATCAACTTCTTGATCCCTGCACACAAGCAAAACAAGAAGAGTATTAAGCCAAGTGGCAATGCCACTTGGCAGATTAGCAAAAATAATGAATCAGGAGAGGATATGACCAAAGCTGCCGAGCTGACCAGCTCACAGCCAAGTCCCAAGCCAGATGCAAAGCATCAGTATACACACACACACAGCCTGCTCACAAGGCTGTGTGCATGGAGCACAGCACACACACACAGCTAGTGAGTCACCAACACTTGCCAGGCCTTGTTGTCGACCAGAGAAGAAGAAGAAGATCACATAAAAGCCTCCACAGTAAACCCTAGTCATTCCATCGACAGGACTGCACTGGGTAAGTTCATCAGAAACCCCAAGAACTCAAGAACAGGAAGAACAGCCACTGCTGTTCAACTTGCTCCAACAGCCACAACACTTAATCAAGCACCACAGGCTTGCCAGGAGGAGCAGGGCAAGCAAATCAAGCAACCATTGAAGCAATCCTCTACACCAACACCAAATTCTAGGAGCTGGAGTGAGGTATACCACACAATAGCCTGAGCAAGATCATACCTTGCTCATACATAAGCATGCTTTGCATCACAGGAGCACAGAAGGGGAAGGAAAACCTGGATGTATCATCATTTGGATGCAAAACCAATTGTTGCCAGCAAATTAAGCAAGGGCTAGAAGGAAAACAACCCAGGGAACACTTGGTTGTGTCAACACAGTGACACAACCAGAGAAATCCATCAGGGTTTTGATCCTAGATAGCCATCCAAACTCTCCTAGCACTAACTGGTTCACTAACCATCAGACAATAGACAAATTCATGTCTATTTTGTTTCTCAACAGCAAAGGCTACTGGCTATTCCAACAAAAAGGGATCAGCCAGAGAGCAGTTGTTCATCCACAGCAAGCCAACAAGAGGAGGGAGCTTCCTGAGCAGCCAAGAGTAGCTGCTGAGGCCACCTCAACCATCCAAAACAGTCAAACCACCAAGTCCAGCACAATCATCATCACCCAGGTGGGTTCAGAGTGGGCTAGGGTCCCCAAACAGTGTTGGCATCTTTCTAGCCCAAGCAAATTAAATTGTTATGATCATCACTGTGTCACAGTTCACATCATTTATCTTTTTAAGCAATCAGAACTACACAGATAAATGAAATAGTCAAGCTACTTATGCACAGAGTCTTGCTGATGATCCAATGGATCATTGCAAGCATCCACTGATGCTTGGACAAGCACCAGCATACACAGGCCAAGCCTGTGTAATACACACACAGCACTGAGTGGACCACAGTGAAGCACTGACAACAAAGAGCAGATTCTACAAGCAACTGGTGATCATATGACCACCAGAAGCTTGCAAGAGCATGCTACAGCATGCTAAACATCAAATATAGCATCAACACATGGCCAGACAATTGAATTGATCACAGAACTGAAACAATGGCATAGCAGATCATCAAACAAGCTAGATATAATAGTATCCAGTAGCAGTTCATCAAGAGATTTAGCTGTGCAAGCACAGCTATGCTCAATGGAGCAGTTCCATGAATTATATCACACAGAAAAGCACACCAGAGGCACTGACTCTTGCAAACTTGCAAGGATTGCACACTGCAATCAGGCCAGTGCAGCATATATGAACACACTTGAGTAATTGGCAGGTACAACATCAAGAATAGAAGCACAGAGAAGCAGCAGCCAAGCACATGCATGAATACAGAAGAAATGGCCACAGCAGCAGCACACGCATAAGCAGTAGAGCAGCATAGCAACAGCATGCGCATGCCAGCACAATCACAGCAGAAATGGCGTAAGGCCGGAGGAGCATAGCCGCAGCAGTACACGGCAAGCATCTCTACAGGGAGAGCAGGCCAGCGACGGAGCTAGTCGAACAGGAGCAGAAGGAGAAGAGTGAGAGAGAGAGAGAGAGAGAGAGAGGAGGAGGCGGTAAGAACTTACAAGTCAGACGGAGGAAAGCACGGCCATGGCGGCACGGCGGCACACGTCGGGCGAACGACGGCGCCAGGCCATGGCAAATCCAGGAGGTCGCCGGGGCGCAGGGGCTCCAGCGGAACCACGGCGGGGCACACGGCCACGCCACGGTGCCAGACTCGTCGGCAACGACGAGATCGCCGCGGTTTCCCCACGGCCATGTCGCAGGGGTGTTGGGGAAGAACGGTGGCGGCGAGGGAAAGCAGATCGACGCGGACCAATCGGTGCTCCGTCGAACAGTAGTTCGATTGGCACCGATCTCGTCGCCGGAGCTGGCCGGAGACGGCCGGTTTAATTCGGCGACGGCGAGGCGACCACGGCGTCGCTAGAGCGAGAGAGAGAGGTTAGGGTTTCTGCGCGAGGAGAGAGGAGAGGACGAATGGGCCAACCGAGCCCAAAGGGTGGCTCGGGTTCGACCTAACCCGTTGGGCCACCCTGACAGGTGGGGCCCAAGGGCAATTTGGTCATTTCACAAAACCACTTAATACAGAAACTTTGAAATTTCATAAGAAATGCTTAAAAGCTCTAAAAAAATAATTAAAAATATGAAAATAGATCAGCATAAAATTCTCTACCTGAATAAAATATCAAAGAGAATTTTTGAAGACA
This sequence comes from Lolium rigidum, assembly GCF_022539505.1. NCBI lineage: Eukaryota > Viridiplantae > Streptophyta > Magnoliopsida > Poales > Poaceae > Lolium > Lolium rigidum. Next base: position 71,191,947 of record NC_061510.1, on the reverse strand, counting down.
ATTAAGAATAAGTCTTCATTTGATGATTTAAATAATCATTTAAATCACATATATAATTTTCAATAATAAAAATAATTCCATTAATGCATTAGGACTTCAAAAACACCTTGACAACATTTCAAGGTTGTATTTTACTCTAAATAAAGTATCCCCAAAATATTCTTAGTATTAACCTCTTACATGAAATAATAACGACATCGGAAGGGGGGAACAAACCCTAAAACTGGAATCATGCATAATTGCTTCTTTAACCATTGCCCTTATCGGACAATGATGCTATTTTTCAGAACTAGAAGACAAGGGTCAGTCCACACCATCCAACTGCAAAACTTTGCAGTGTTCAGGCAAGTTCATCGCTTGCTCATGTCATTTGAGTATCTTTATCAAATTACTAGTTGAATGCCCGTGCGTTGCCACGAACAACGGATGATAAAAATATTGACAACTCAATCAAGAGTTGGTTTAGTTCCCATGAATCAAAAATGAGATGTGGCAATTCAAATATTGAATCCTTTTTTACTACTTTTGATACTCAACATGGGATAACTCCAATGTTACTATCCTATTATAAGGGTGTCCAGAGATTTATAAGTCACGCAATTATTAACCTTTTGACAACACATCTCTTAGGCTTCCTAGCTAGTAGGGGGTTCTCTTCTGCTCCCTCTATAGCACATGAGAAAAACAAAACAGATTAACACATTTAATAGAACATGAACATGTCAAAAAAGTGCATGGGCACGTCAAACACATCTAGAAGATCTGCGCAAAAAGAAAACAGAACACAAGACTGGGTGTCAAACCTCTTAATCATCCGTCGATGCATTAAAAACATGAAAATGTACTGCTAAGACAAACATGAACAGAGAGCTGGACCAAATAGCAAGAAGCATCAGCGAACTCGCATCAGAGAAGACGAGAAATACACCATCAGCTGTCACCGCGTCTGCCACCTCCAGGTCCATGTTCGCCCCTCGCCCTGATGACCCTTCCTCCGTCAGTGCCGGCTTCATCTAAGCCCTCAACCTTCACCCTCTGACACATTGTCCTGCTCTCTTAAACAATGAATTTAAGATTGTTATTCGACATGTAGTTCAAATAATATGGTAAGTTCAACCATTCAATGCTAAGCAAGAAATCAAATTAAATACTTCTGGTGTGAAGCACATGAAAAATGCAGTTCCATTTGAAGGCAATAACAACAGTAGTTTTTATTTGTGCAAATAACAAATGTTTTACAGAGTACATATGGCAATCAGTTTGGAAGTCTGCTTACATAGTACATACACAACCATCCATATGATATACTCAAGTTACATTGTTCACAATATTAAGCATGACGAGGATCATGAACAATAAGAAATTGTCCAAAATATGATTCAAGATAAAACAAAACCAATATAGCCTAACAGCTGGTTGCCGATCAGTGTAGTTTACCGAAAAATAATAACCACCTTGGTATCAGAGGAAGTGCATGCAGAATTGGCTAATTATTAATATCAGCAATCTCTACGGATGAAACTTTATTAATTTATACACCGATTTCTGATGTCTGGCGGTATGTGAACGAACTGAATATTATTGCTATGCTAATTCTGACAGAGGCCAACTATCTATCTGTAACTCTGTAAGGCAACACGTGCACACATAATATAGCAGCAATAACAACATTTTACATATACAAATATGTAAATTAATTGGTCAATGAGCTATTGTCATGAAGCATACTTACTAAGGACATGAATAACACTTAGTAATTGCAGAGTGCTAAGAAAGGAAAGTGTGCGCCATGGTAGAATCATGTATACTGATAAGAGTTTATACTAAACATTTTGGTAAAGCATACATCATAAAAGAGGTAAGTGTTGATCAAAGAAACATGGAGAATGGTCTATGCCTTTATGAATCACTGACTATGGGCCACGTGCTAATTCTGAAAATAAGGATCATAAGTGCATTACGTGCTTTGTTTCATATAAGTGACCAACTATTGATTTATTCTTGACATAGCTTGTATCTTCGCGTAATATAGCTGTCATCACTGTAGAAAAGCAATCCATAACTCAAGTGATCATTTAAACATCTCTTGGTTTTCTTGGTCATAAAAAATAATTAAAGCTCTTGCTCCTCCTAGAGTCCCAGCAGGGGAAAAAATTACCAACATATTTCATCATTATGTAGGGTGAATTAAATATATCATTTTAAAACAGATGTTAAATGGAAAGTAGCTTACGAAAAGGTTGCAGTTTGCACTTGTTCTTACTTTCTGTTTCAAAGAATGGTGTCGCATGGAATGTAGCCTATGACTTCTGACCACAGTCACAAATAATAGGAAAATAACCGGTATAAATAGCAGCTGACCAGACATATCTGTTTCCTGGGAAAGGTTCAAATAGGAAGAGAGCTTTTCATTAGTAACTCGTTAAAACCACCTAAGTTCATGGAGTGCAAATATCTATGCAGCATTGATATCCTTGAATACAAACTTTCTTGAGTTTTTAATAGTGATTATGAACATGTTAAGACTGAATGAAACAACAGCACATTTTCACTATGAATTCTTCTTATTGGTGACATGGTGGTCTAAATACAAAGTATAGTGCAGGTAAGCCCTCCCTGTCCATGCAAAAGATGCAAACTTAAGTTTCCAACCTTGCAGTACGTCCAAGAATTTATATGATGTCTTTTCGATCTTGTCAACGACCAGGTAGAGAGCAACAACGAATCTGATCTCATAATCAACATGAGACGCAATTACGGTATTGGCCTTGAATCTGAGAGTCAAAGCAAAGAAGAATCTTACCGGAGGCAGAGTGAGCAAGTCACAAGGTGCGATGGACAGCATCATGACTCCTTGCAGTCGCATAGGGCTGGTGCACATCGCCTCGCCCTACAGCCCTTTCTTATGTCATAGTGTCGCATGCCGCCGTGCTCCTGGCCTAACACCGACCCTACATGTGAAGCAACCAAGAAACTTGAGTTCACTGAATATTGCATCAGATAAAATCCATGCCATAATGTAACCCCTTCCGATGTAATGTAAACTGGGCACCGCAAATGCACTACTGCAGGTTAGAATGAACAAAATTTGGAAGAAAAAAGGAACACAACTGAGGAATCAACGTCTCTCCTTGCCCGCTAGCCATCGGACGTGCCCTCATCAATCTGACTCGAGCCACCCATTCCGATGTCGAGACGACTCCTGGGAAACAGTTCCTCCGTTAGGAAATCAGCTAGTGTCATGGATTTTTCTAGATCGGATGTATCTACACACTAAAAGACATCTAGATACATGCAAATTTAAACAAATATGCGACAATTATTTCCAAATGTAGGGAGTAATATAGGATCAACTGTAAACATAAGTTCCAATACAAATGAATCGAATTTCATTTTATAGAACTGTAGCTTTAAATTCAATTCATTGCAGACAGAGACAGATAAAGAAGACCACCTCATTTTCCTGAATCAACTGGAAGTAGTCTCTTTTGATTAGACCTTCACTGCTGTATGACTTTGCTACTGGATTTGATCCAGTCTGAATGAATAACCTGCAGTATCATAGAAGTAGATCAACGATTTTCGCTCGAGTATTTAGCTGTTAGATCATGATTTTTTTCGAGCCTGACAGAGTAGTGTAGTAGTAGTACCTAGTGTAGTAGGAGAGGGCCTATTGACTTCTCAAAACAATCGTTTCTGGTCTGAAGCTGTTCCAAGAATATCAGACTCAAAGTGTAATTATTCGCAAAAAAAAAGACTCAAAGTGATAAAGAACAACATACAAATTTGTTCTCAGAAGAGATAAAGAAAACTTGAAAAAATGAATTTTCTATACAAAGTGTAAATAGTTGTTGAATTCTATTTTCAGATGAGTAAGTCGAATTATATAATTTAAATCTCAGTGATATTATTTCTATTATTCTTGTACCAAGTGGCCTCCTGGCGGTTAATTTCAGATGGAGAGGTTATTCGGTCTGTGCCTTATGCAGATATTTTGGCAGATTGCCAAGAATTTAAGGACCTTGTAAATGCCCATAAAGATACAATTGGTGTTTGAGACTTTAATGACAGTATAGCTCCTCAAAGAACTAAGGAAATGCCAAATAAACGAGAGTGGAGACACATGGTATTCATGGAGCAGATATCGATTCTGTAAAGCCATCACCATCAGATCAACTGATCAACAAAGAAGAAAGAGAAACGGGGGATGCGGGTGTTAAGCCTTATATGCTTTTCCTACGCCAGAACTAAGGCGTCTTGTAACCCTCCTTTTATGTTACTTTACACATTTACATAGCTGGGCAAATATCACAGAATTCATGGATGGCTGCTAATGTCCAAAATCCTCATGTTAGTACGCTAAAGTTAACTTCAGTGTACATTATTGTCGGAACTTGAACAATGTTCTTCTTGCTATCAAGATCTTCATCAGTCGTTGTTCTTGGGATCGAGGCATGAAGATCCTTATTTTCCTAGTTACTCAGTTTGTTGTTCCATGCACCAATGTCCTCTTTTGATTCTATTCCAATAGGAAGAATTCTTAGCCAGCTAAGAATTCTTAAACAAATGGCATATATGACAAACCTATGTTCTGATTTCTATTCAGAGATTTTATTACAATGGTTTAACTCGTAAACGTTTAACAACACAACTCCAGCACCTCTACAGGTTTATTAAACTCAGAGAAAAAACAGGTTTGGAACTTGAACCGTAGGAGAGAGCTGATCAGCTGACCAACCTGCATTTTGTTGTGTGCCAGAGCACCGGGGGCGCCGGCCCTGTAACATCCACGAGGAGGGCGCCGGACAGAGCCACAGAGGGGACCAGGGCTGTCTCATCGACCTCGTACAACGACGGGTAGGGCGCGTACCTCCCCCTCAAGTGGCAGCCCGCGCCGCCGCCGGGCCAGCACGCCCCCTCCCCGACGCCTTCTTCTTCTCCCGGACGCGCGAGCGTGCCTCTCCCCCTCCGGCTCTCCATAGCCACGCTCCATCCCCACCACGGTCGCGCCTGACGCTCGGCCCTCGCGCTCCTGCTTCTTCTCGGCTCCGCCACTATCTCGCTCACCAGTCACCACCAGCCTCCGCCGTCGACCAGACCGAGGCGGCGCTTGGGCAGCGCGCTCCCTATGGATTGGAACCGTACAACGATAAGCAAGCCACGCACCAGGCCGAGGCAGAGGCGCGAGTCGCTACACAAGGCTCCGGCGAGCTCCGCCAGGCCGGTGGTTGTCCCCCGCGGCGCGGCAGGATCTCCTCTCTTCTGCTCGAGTAGAAATTCTGACGACACGAAGACGGATGTATGGTCGTGGGAGTCGTGGGTGGTTAGGTGGGGAGGAGACCGTGCGTGGGGCACTGGGACCTCATGCGTGGTTGTTGTTTAACCGCGGTTTAATTCTTAATCCTATTTTCGTTCGCGTTTTTTATTTGCCACAGCGGGTGAGCGTAGACGGCGGGACGCAGCATGGACGACGTACCAACCAACCATCCTACCACCTCTAGCCCTTTAATATAGTAGAGATTACTTGCAAAGTACTATGATTATCACTATTGCATAAAAACCAAAACCACTATTTTCATAACTATGAATATGACTATGTGGTGGGCAATGGAATCATGGATTGTGTTGATATGGTGGAGGTTCCATTGCAAGGGTTTATATCCATCTAGGATTAAACAACAAATGTCGTCCAGTGATTCTTGTGCCGTAATACCCGTGTTAACCATAAGATCCGAAGTGGGACGGAGTAGTCAAAAGTGTTTCCACCTCTCGTTCATCAACGGATGCGCTTTACCGTAGACACTTGTATCTGTCAGGGCAAGCGGTTGGCTGGGGAAGCCTTAAGTCCCCACGGCATAGTCCGTAGACACTTGTCGCTCGAAGAGCAAGCGGTTGGCTGGGGAAGCCTTAAGTCCCCACGGTATTGCGGTCTATGATGGGTTGCAGCTACCGGCGAAGGAGTTTGGTTCGATCCCAGACTGTCGTCGTGGTCGGGGTCCACCCTGAAATCTATGGGAATAATGGGACCGACGAGGACCCAGGGTTAGGGCATGCAACAAAGGGTGGGTGTTTGAGGTAGCGGAGGAACATGATTGGCTAGACCTTATACCGGGCCTCACACCATAGGAAGTGTGGACGGGAAAGCTGTCCGGTTGGCACCAAGGTTAAGATCTCTTATGGGTAAAGCAACACACCTCGCAGAGTGTAAAGAACCGTGACCTGTCACTCCCTGTTCCGGGATATGGAACTACGAACGCGGCCGGAAAGGAGCTCCATGAAGTTCTAGTAAACCGGTGAAGGCTGACGGACATAGCTCTTTAAAATAAAAGCAATCTCTTGAAGAAATGTTTATCAAAACCTGGATTGGTATTAGAATTTCTGGTCTAATATCGTAGCTAGTGCATTAAACACCTCTTATCTATAATGAACTTGTTGAGTACGCTCGTACTCATCCCACTCTTAAATCCCTTGCTTAGATTGTCTGAATCGTCTGGAGGAGGACTACGACAACCATGAAGAAGCCGAGATCATCGGCTATGAAGAACCAGACCTCTCTGGAGGTATTGAAGGCGTAGACTACCTCATAGTCTACGGAACCGGGGAGGCTTCCGGAGGAGATCAAGCCTAGAAGCACCGAGTAGTAGTAGTAGCCGAGCAGTGGGAACTCTTAGTATTTAGCTGCTCGAGGTAATAAATGTATAACCTAGTGAAACTTCTATATTGTAAGTTAAGTTGGGTTCGCCTCGAACCCAGGAGTATCCCTCTTAGGACCCAAGAGGAGCTCCAAGACAATATATGTTTGATGCTTGTAATAATAAGTGAATGAGTTATGGACCCTGCTATGTTCTGTTGTACTACTCTGAGGGATGTAATATTTGCGGAATGGTACTTCGTGAATGTTATATCAACGACTGGCATACTACAACATGCAGTGGTATGCAGGGTCACCACAGGTTCCTCGGCCTCCTCCATGCCGTCCCCTTCGTGATGGCCGCTCCTCTCTATGTATGCATCAAGTTCATCTTCTGTGACCGACCAACTTTCCCTGGAATCAAGGTTAAACAAAGCAGGTGCATGCAATCCAACTAGCCTTTCAGATTTAGTTACTCTCCACTTTTTCTTGAAGAAGTTTATCTCATAGGACAGGTTATTCAAATTAGAGCAATTAGAAATAAAGTCATGTTTTATCATGGAAACAATATCAAGTTTCTCTATAGAGAGCTGAACATCAAGAGAGTGAGGTTCTACACCATGCATAGCTAGCAAACGAGAGGCAATGAGACCTCCACAAATTCCTCCTTTATCACGGTTAGTAGCAAGCCTAAAAGCTATCGAAGCACCCAAATTATAAGTTCTATCACGTTGCAATGCAACAGCTAAGAAAACCAAATCATGGATGGATAACTTATTTGCATTCTTTCTAGCAAGAACACACTTGGTGATAAAGTAAGCAAAATAGCGAATAGATGGGAGTTGAATACTACGAATTTTACCACTCTCATCCGAGAAGCTTCTCCCTTGATAGATCATCTCGTATAGATTCAAGAGTTGCCGTGGCAGCCCCCTAATCTTCTCATGTGATCCCCACTATGGCACTTTAATTTTTTTTTTGAAAAGGGATAAACCCGGCTTCTGCATCGTGATGATGCACACAGCCTTTTATTAAAAACCAGCATATTTTGTTCATAAGTACTTATTACATCTCAAGGTTCGCTTAAAGTTGATACAAAAATCAACCAGCGAAAAAAGGAAAACATCACAAAGTGACTAAGCATCCTCTAGTCGACTAATATGCTGCCAGCCAGCCCGGCACAAGATATCCTGAGCGACCATCTGGAGCCGTGTGCATCCAGAAGCCATGACATCCCGTTGTTCTTGCGGCGAAAGGAGAGCCCAGAGTTGGATCCAATGCACCATGGAGAAGATCACCTGTAAAAAATTAAATTTTTTCTTGTTGTTAAAAATTATATCATTACGGCATCTCCATATTGACCAACATAAGGCTGATACGCCAATGCGAATTAAAACCTTGGATTGTTTGTCAACACCGTTTAACCAATTTCCAAACATATTTGTAATATTGGTTGACGGAGGGAGATTATTAGTGAAATTAACAGTTCTCCATATTAGTTTCGCAAAGGGACACGATAAGAATAAGTGTTCCACCGTCTCTTGTTCTCCGCAAAAAACACATTTAGTACACCCATTCCATTGTCTTTTTGCTAAATTATCTTTTGTTAATAGCACCTTATTACTTAGGAACCACATAAAAATTTTAATTTTTAGGGGGATTTTCATCTTCCAAAGATATTTCCGCAAGTACGTTGTATGATCATTCATAAGATCCTCATACATAGATTTGACTGTAAACAACCCATTAGTTGTTAGCTTCCACATAAAACAGTCGGGTTCATTATTTAAATTAACCATCATTAATCTTTGGCATAAGTGTAACCACGCTGTCCACTTATTACCAGATAGTACACGTCTGAAACCAATATTCAGCGGTACGTGTGCTAATACGTGAGCCACCAACACATTCTTATGGTTCACAATATTATATAAAGATGGGTATTGACTAGCTAAGGAGGATTCCCCTAACCAAATATCTTCCCAGAATCTTGTCGATGTACTATTGCCAATTTTAAAATATCCTTTAGTAAAAAAATCGTTTTTTTACCCGCATGAGCCCCTTCCAAAAGGGGGAATCAGTCGGTTTTGCTTGTACTTCTGCAAGTGTTTTTTGGCTTAGTTATTTGTTATGTAGTAATTCTTGCCACACCCCTTCCTCATTAAGTAGTTTAAAGAGCCATTTACTCAGTAAACATTTATTTTTGAGTTCAAGGACTTCAATACCTAAACCTCCTTGATCCTTTGGTCGGCAAATTATATTCCATCTTGTGAGCCTACATTTTCTCTTATCTTCATCCAATTGCCAGAAGAATCTAGATCTATAGAAATCAAGACGCTTCCTTACCCCGACGGGTATTTCCAGGAAAGATAACATGAACATTGGAAGACTTGTTAAGACAGAATTGATAAGTACTAATCTATCGCCATACGATAGTAATTTTCCTTTCCAGCATCCCAATTTTCCTTCAAATCGGGTCTCTACTGGGTAACTATGGCACTTTAATAGCTGCACAAAAATCATCAAAGTGCAAGTTGCTAACCTCAGATCAACGGCAGTGACTACCTTCATAACGAACCATTCAGCATTGCAGACTTATACAGAAAGAATATCTCCATGCAACAACCTTGATCGCATGGCTGAAAGGCTCTTTGGGGCAGCGTTATCTGCATGTCCACCATCGAGAATGTTCCAGCTATGAACACAGTTTTGAATTATGGTGCAGTCTGGGATGAAGCTACACAACAGTTATTGACGACATATTTTAATGATTGCCGAGGATGTGCTTGTTTTGCAAAAAACTTCTTCAAACATGCTCCTACTAATGTTAGTATACTACTTTGTACCAAAACACCTCCATATTATTTGTAACATATCTGCAACTAATTCTGTGAATACTTTTGCCTTGATAGATCCATATAGTGGTACTCGAGGCTGCCTTTTCTTTGGCTATGTCTGGGGATAACTTTTTGCCAAGCATGTTAGAAGAATTGGCAATTATAGACCCCCCACTACCAGCTGCCTTTGACGTTGTGAAAGTGTAAGTTCCTACTTTCTCTTTCTTTCTTCAGGTTTTATGTATATCAATATACATTAATCTGTATACTGCACATGCAGACTTGGAAAGAAAGTCATGAACTGTTGACAACCTATGGTGAGGTAAGATATAGCCGCACATTACTAGTTTTATAGTTAAGGCTTCTGTTGAATATTGCAGTTCTGGATGGTTAGCTGCCTTGTTAGTTTATCCATGTCACTTGTTCCACTTTTGGATTATACATATTAGTATGGCATCCTGCATTCCTATAAACATGCATTCTGATTATTTTTGCACCTCTTGAGACTCAGTTGTTATGACTGATATAAGCCCTCATGTGGCATGGTAGGCTTGCGCTTCTGGGACAGCATGAACCTTGGATAGGAAAAATTGACATGCGGCCGTTTCCTTATCAGCAAGGCTGCAAGGACGTAGCAGAGTTTGGTGGATGTAAGAAGGCATTTGCATCACCCGTATGTAGGCAAACTTAAGCCAAGCCTATACTAAGAAATTTTGGATATTGTCTTTCTTATACTGCTGAACAAGATATTCTGAGTGAAATCATGTGGCTGATATGTTCAACAAAATGGTTCTACTGCTGCAAGAGCTGGACGAATGAGTGGATTTGAATGTCCGACTATATGAACTAAAGTAGTGAATAGGATCCCGTTTCCAGTAGAACAACACCTCCAGATTGAGTACCCACTATAGACAAAACAAAGAAGTCTGTTGTTTTCTAGGATTTCCCCATTGCTCCAGCGACTGTGGTAACCCCTGATCTCTAACTCCGTTTGGTGACGGCAAACTTCATCGCCCTCGCCCCACCTCCTCCCCCACTGTCCCTACCCTCGCCGCTCCCCTGCCCACGCGGTCTCTGTGCGCCATCATGAATGGCAAGGCGATCGTGGAGGGAAACAAACAACCCGATCCAAGGGTTTTGGATCGGAACCTGGCGATCACCGGTGGCTATCTGCCGCAGCGCGAGGCGTCATCGAGCTCCCCACCTGTTGATGCGACGTCGGGTGATGGCGTTGCGGAGATGATGGGAAACCTCCGGCTCACATCGCAGGAGGCCGATGCCTTTGTCCTGGAGGATGAAGGAGATGACGATCTGGGCTGCCCTGAATGGGCTACCACATCTCGACGATCAAGGTGGCTCTCCGTCCTGCATGGGGAAACCCTAAAGGTTTGGAGATCCGGCACACAGGCAGGAACACCTTCATGGTGGAATTTGCGACCAAAGCAGACAAAGCTCGGGTTATGGAGGGTCATCCGTGGACTGTTGGTAATCATGTTGTGCTTCTGAATGATTTTGATCCCAGTCTGACACCGAGTGATGTTCCCGCTTTGAGAAGTTAAGCATTTGGGTGCGTATTTTTAATCTCCCCTATAGCCTCATGAATGATCAACGTGGCAAAGATCTTGCAAGTCGTGTAGGCAAGGTGGAGAAGATGGATGTGGATGAGAAAGGCAAAGCGTGGGGTGAGTTTCTGCGGTTCAGAGCAACAGTCAATATTACTGAACCCTTCATGCGTCGTGTCTCCGTTTACTCTCAGAAGAGGCAAGCGACATAGTTCTTCTCTGTGATGTATGAACGGCTACCAACATTTTGCTTCTCTTGTGGCTTGTTGGGGCATTCATCTACTGGTTGCCCTTCTCTAGCGGAGAGGGATGCAGATGGCCTTCTACCATATCATGGTCCTCGTTTGTGTGTGCCGGATGATCGTAAGAAGAAAACAGCTGGTACACAATCTATCCAAGGGTCCTATCCGAGTGATCAGGGTTCTCGGCACAGCATGGGCAAAGATGGCCCTAAGGTGCAGACGAAAAATGGGTCTGCAAATATTTAGAAGGAGAAGGATGGAACAGGTGAGGAAGGTGAGGACCTCAACGGCTCCAGGAAAATGCTGGTGGATATTCCCACCAGCCAAAAAAATGTTCTCAAAGCAAACAAAAACACGAGCAAACGCCTATAATTTTCACAAAGCTTAGAAAAGCACAAACAAAAGCCTATATAGGCTATAATTTTCACAAAGCTTAGAAAAACACAAACAAAAAAATATTCTCACCGTGAGGTTGCCTTGCCGTTTAAGCCTAAACCGAGGCAGCGTAAACCAAGAGATACGGCTGGTGCTGCTACAGATGTGGTGTAGGGAAACAACTCACGTGTCAGTGGCCACAAACGGAAGGAGTACAGGCCAAGGGCGCCGGTGTTACAGAAGACTGATGTTGTAGATGTACCTGTTATCGTGGTGCCCACATGGGCTCTGATCTTGGCATCCACCGTTGCAACAACCATAGGTGACGGTGGAGATGGCCAAGTGGCAGACTCGGAAACAACAACAAACAACAAACCTTGATCGGCGGATCCGGCGGCGACTGCGGTGCAGTCCTGCCTGATGCAATGAGTCTCTTATGCTGGAACTGCCGAGGTCTTGGGTTAGACTCGGTAGTAGGCGAGCTCCGCTATCTTGTGCGGACTTATCGACCCTCCTTCCTCTTCTTGTGCGAAACGAAGATGAAGGATACCAGAGCCCAGAATTTTATGTGGTCCTTGGGCTACGCGGGTAGTTTCGCTGTGAGTAATGTTGGTCTCAGTGGGGGCCTTGCTTTGTTCTGGTTGCTGCAGTACACAGTTTCTCCCAAGGGTTTCAACGCTCATATCATGGATGTTGTTGTGTCATCGGAAGGAGGAGAACCGTGGTGTGCTACCTTTGTGTATGGGGAGCCAAAAAGAGATTTGAGGCACGAATTTTGGGACTTGCTTCGTCGACTTCGGCTGGAATGGAAAGGACCATGGATTTGCTACGGAGATTTCAATGAAGCTCTTTCCAATGTTGAGCATGTTGGTGCTCGTGGCCGATTTGAGGCACATATGTCTCTCTTCCGTGAGTGCTTGGCCGATTGTGGACTGTTTGACCTCGGTTTTTCAGGTCCCAAATATACATGAAATAATAGGCACTTTGAAGAAGATCATGTCAAGGTTAGACTGGACAGAGTTGTTGGTAATGGGGACTTCACCGCCCGTGATGATTGTTCGGTAGAGAATATCATCACAGCAGCTTCTGATCATTTAGCCATTCTGATAAACCTTTCTACTCTTAATCAACGGGATCGTGGTTGAGGGCACCAGATTACAAAGAGGCTTTGGAGAAGGCTTGGACAGAGAATTCCGATGGTGATGTTTCACTCCAGTCTACTTGGTCCACGCTCCATCAGGTTGCTGGCTCGCTTCAGTCTTGGAGTCGGGAGACCTTTGGGGCCATTCGCCAGAAGATTCGCAAGATGGAACAGAAGTTACACCAGTTGCGGCTGACGACGTCAAACGAGGGGGTCGATGAGATCCGCAAGATTGAAAAGGACCTCTGCGAGCTCTTTGATTGGGAGGAGGTTTTATGGCACGCCAGCGCTCCCGGGTGGAGTGGCTGCGGGAGGGAGAGCGCAACACTGCATTCTTTCATGCTCGGGCTACTGCAAGGAAGCGGGCAAATAAGATAAAAATGTTGCAGCGACGGGATGGCTCGAAGTGTGATGATGCTTCTGAATTGAAAAGTATGGTTCAACATTTCTATGGACATCTCTTCACGTCTGAACCTACTATTTCTACACGGACTGTTCTTGATGCTATACCTCGCAAGGTATCGAATGAGATGAATGCCGATTTAATCAAGGAGTATACAAATGAGGAGATCAAGACATCCCTTTTCCAGATGGGTCTGATCAAGGCACCGGGCCCAAATGGCTTCCCGGCTGTTTTTTACCAAACCCACTGGGATTTCTTACAGGAGACGATTCGCAGAGCGGTTAGGAGTTTTCTCGATGGGAGCCCTTTACCTGATGGTTTTTGTGACTCTGTTATTGTGCTGATACCGAAAACTAAAAACCCGATTGATCTAAAGAATTTTCGGCCTATCAACCTCTGTAATGTGCTTTACAAGATTGCATCTAAAGTTTTGGCGAATTGTCTAAAGCTCATCTTGCCGATGGTGGTGTCTGAACATCAAAGTGCTTTTGTCCCGGGGCGTTTGATCATGGACAATGCACTTATTGCCTTTGAATGCCTACATACAATTAGACAACAACAAGCTAAGCGGCCATATTTTGCTCTGAAGGTGGATATGATGAAAGCTTATGATCGAGTTTAATGGGATTATCTTCTCGGCTGCCTTCAGAGGTTGGGTTTTCACCAGAGTTGGATCAACACTGTGATGAGATGTGTGACAATGGTGAGATATGCTGTTCGGGTTAATGGTGATCTAACCTAACCTGTTGTCCCCACCCGGAGAATTAGACAGGGGGATCCCACCAGTCCCTATCTCTTCCTTCTCTACACGGAGGGTTTATCTTGTCTTCTGCAATGAAGGGAGGTCCAAGACGAGCTACAAGGTTTATGTAATGCAGACTTGGTCCCCCTATTTTCCCTTTACCGTTTGCAGATGATAGTATATTCTTCGCCCGCAGCGATGAAAGAAGTGTGGACACTTTGCAGCAAACTCTGAAGAGCTATTGTGAGGGCTCCGGCCAGAAAATTAACCTTGATAAGTCGTCAATTTTCTTCAGAGCTTACTGTCCTGCTGCTATCAAGGCTCGAGTTATGTTGAAACTGGGTGTCCAAGATGAAGACTTGCAAGAGTTCTACCTTGGTATGCCAACGGAGGTGGGCAGGTCTCCTGTCCGCACTTTCAAGTTCCTTATCACACGTATGTGGCAGCGTATGAGTGGTTTCTCCGATCGTCCCCTCTTCCGCGCCGAGGCTGAGACGTTTCTGAAAGCGGTAATTCATGCAATACCTACTTATATGATGAGTTGTTTTCAATTGCCAGTTTCCACCTGTGATTCCATGCGACGTTCGATTGCAAACCAATGGTGGGGAACAGAGAATGGCAAGAAGAAAATCCACTGGAGATCTTGCGAATGGCTCTCAACACCGAAGAGCATGGGAGGCTTGGGTTTCCGCGACTTGGGTCTGTTCAATCAAGCCATGTTGGGTCGTCGGTGTTGGCGTTTGTTGACATAACCATCATCTCTATGTGCAAGGGTACTGAAAGGCCGTTATTTCCCTAATTGTGACTTCTGGGATGCTCCAAAGCCCCGCTCTTCTTCGTATACTTGGAGAAGCATCCAGTTTGGTATGCAGCTACTGAAGGAGGGTGTTCGATGGGGCATCGGTGACGGGAAGAAAACCAAAATTCTCACAGACAAGTGGATACCGGAGGTGCCTCCTTGTATCCTACGCCCTCGGATTCCTCTGATGCCCGATCAGACAGTAGATACGCTGATGTTGGATGGAACATACACATGGGATTTAGAGCTCATCCGAACGATCTTTGATGCTGATGTTGCAACCAAGATTCTGCAGGTACCGATCAGCTGTCACGGTGGTGAGGATCTCGCCTCCTGGCCCTGGACTCGGTTTGGAAGCTATTCAGTGCGGTCAGCATATAACCTTGCTAGGTCGGAGCGGGTGGCTACTGATTGCAGCAAACATGGGCAGGGTTCATCTTCAGCTGTGTCTGATAATTCCAGTATTTGGAAGAAGTTATGGGCGAGCAAGGCGCCAGGAAAGATGAAGATCACACTCTGGAGGTTTTCTCATGACTGCCTCCCTTGCGGTCATCAACTCCAGAAGCGGCACGTCCATGTCGACATGTATATACCGAAACAAACATGAGACAGTCGAGCATGCTTTGTTGTTCTGCCCCTATGTCGATGAGGTGTGGCGAGAAGTGAAATCTAACTTCAATATCCATCTTAACAGGAAGGCTTTCATTTCTCCTAGAGTCTAGGCTCTTGATTTTATTGAGCGCTGCTCCGATCTAGAAGCTACAACTCTGATGGTGTCTTTCTGGCACATTTGGGATGCTAGAAATAAGTACCGTGAGGGTGAAGGTATGATGCATCCTTAGTCTATTGCTGCTAAGATCAAGGCATACATTGATATGATATATATTCACCTGTACAAGCCGAAGGCTACTATAAGGCGTGAACCTTCTTCATCAACACCAAAATGGGTTCCGCCGCCTGCAGGTATGGTGCTTGTTAATGTGGATGTAGCGACTTTTGCTACCACGAGACATATGGGTATTGGTGTCATTGCTCGTGATCAGCAATGGACCTTCCTTGCTGCTTGTGGTGAGCGCCGAGACGAGGTGATCAATGTGGAACTAGCAGAAGCCTTGGCATTGCGGCGTGCTGTTGCCTTTGCATGCGATGAAGGTTACTCCAAAGTCATTTTTGCTTCAGAGATTGCCAGTCAGTGATCAATCGCGTCAATGCTGAGATGATGGATCGGTCTTCCTGTGGACCGGTGATTGAGGATGTAAATCGTCTAGCAAGATCCTTCGTTTTTTGTTCTTTCAAACATGTTTACTATGTGGTCAATGTTGTTGCACACAATTTAGCTAGAAGGTGTGAGTTTTCAGTAGATGCCGTGTGGCGTGGTTCACATCCGGAGGAGTAAATTACACAATTCTACCACAATTGGGGCAGCGGTTACGAGTCAGTACCATTCTTGAATTTTTTTTTGCTAAAAACTACAACTTCTGAGACATAGCCTTACAAATCGAGCAAATAGTAACAGCAACTCTGACCACTGGGACCCATTTGTAAGGATGAGTTGGCAGCACACATGGACTAGGAGCTTAGGTGGACATCAGGCCCACATGTCAGCCTCCCATCATCCTTCATCATCTCTGTTTTTTTCCTCCTGTATCTCTTCGCCGCCGCAATCCAATCCTTTGTTGGGAGGGAAGAGGTCGGCCCGCCTCAGTCGCGGCGGCGGCGACCGTTTGTGCCATCCTCAGCCGCGACGGGGTGCGTGGATTCGGCGCCTCGGTCGTCGACACGGTCCCCGCGCGCGCGCTCTACAAGGCGGCGCTCCAGGCCACCGAGAGCTCTGCCGGGTCCGCCGCCGTGCGGCTCAGCGTCTCAGAGCCGGCGGCCTCAGCGGTCGCCTCGGCCGCCGCGGGCGTCTCCGCCGACATCGCTGTGCAGGTCGTGTAGACCCCTGTGGACATCGTCAGCCAGCGTCTCAGCGTCGGCCGCGTGCGAGCTCTGTGAGGGGGGCGGCCGCAGGCAAGCTCTGTGACGGGAAAGGCCGCCGGCGCAGGCGAGCTCAGGGCCGGACGGGGCAGCCGCGGGCGAGCTCGGGGACGTGGGCGACCGCCGGCGCAGGCGAGCTTGGGGAGGGCCAGGGACGGCCACAGGAGGGCGGGGGCGGCCGCGGGCGAGCTCGGAGATGGACGGGGAAGGCCGCCGGCGCAGGCAAGCTCGGGCCGGACGGGGGCAGCCACGGGCGAGCTCGAGGACGGGGACGGCCGCGGGCGGGGACGGGGGCGAGCGCCGGCCAGGGACGGCCGCCGGCGGGGGCGAGCGCTGGATAGGGACGGCCACCGGCAGGGGCGAGCTCGGGGAGGGCCAGGGGCTAGCTCGCGAGCTCAGGGAGGGCCAGGACGGGTCAACGCCAGGAAAATAGAAGAGAAGAATAGTGGAGGAAGAATAAGGGAAAGATTTGGGGCTGACTGGTGGGCTCCACGTCCAGCGCATCTTCTTCTCCATGTGTATCGCCAACTCAGCACTGACAAATGGGACGCACCGGTCAGAATTGGTGTTAAAATGTGGTTAGATGATTATTTGCTCGATTTTAACGCTATGTCACAGAAGTTGTAGTTTTTAGCAAAAATTTCCAAGAATGGTACTGACCCGTAACCACTGTCTTAATTGTGATAGATCTGTGTAATTTACTCCCTCCGGAGTGTATCCGTGAGGATATTTGTAATAACATTATGGTTATTTGATCAATAAAGCTCACGGTTTTCTGTCAAAAAAAAGAGATTGAATACCCACTTGATTTTACCGCACAAGAGCTATCTCAGATGTAATTTTTCCTGTAAAACACTTCAACATCCCCGCACTGGGGTGTGCGGTAAGTGGTCCATCCGTGGAACCAGGTCGGTGGATAGGACCTCCCCCTATCCTACCTATCTACCGTCCTTTGCCTATTTTCGATCTCGATCGCTGTCCCTTCTAGGGCTGTCAACGAGCCAAGCTCGAGCGAATACTGCCCGGCTCGGCTCGAGCTTGTTTTGTACTTTGAGCTTCCAAGTGAGCTCGGGCTTGGCTCGCGAGCTTACAGTTGGATTTGAGCTCGGTTCTTATGGCTCGTTAGAGGCTCGCGAGACTTTTTTCCTGCTACGACGTTTTCGCAGCAGGCGTACGTTATTATCGCGCCTTCAGTCAACCTGGCACACATGCTCTGTATATATCCAGTATCCACCACGTTTTTCACTAGCTAAGCGATGTGGTACTAAAGAAGGTAACGAAGCTACAGCCTAGAGCGTAAGCGCACAAGAAAATAAGGTTGGGCCTAATGAGTTGCACCGTCTTTGGGCTCTCCACGATACTTGGGTCAAACTTCAGAAGGGCATTTTACTTGTTTTTGAAGATACGGGAGTATTTGCAATCCAGACAATCGTGAGCAGCCCAGATTATACAATATTCAGAGGAAAATGACTTCATATACGAGCCTTATCGAACTTTTTTTTTTTGACAGTAGCCTTATCGAACAGTTCGTGTTCGAGCTCGCCAAGCTCACGAGCCTGAAGCAAAGTTTGAGTTCGGCTTGTTTATGTGTCGAGCCGAGTTCGAGCCAAAGCCTATAACGAGTCGAATTCAAACGGTTTGTCGAGCCCGAATATTGTTGACAGCCCTAGTCCCTTCCCTTGTCGGTCCTTTCCTTGACGAGTTGCCGTCTCTCTTTCTCTCGTTCCTTCCCCTCTCAAACTTAGATAGATTCACACTTCGCCAAATCAACTCCATCCTTGTCCTTGTCCTTCCTCGACCCGAATCGCCAGTGACCCTCCCACCCTCTTTTCTCGACGCAACCCTAGCTGCCATGGTCCCTGCTTGGGTCTTGCTCAAGCGCGAGATTCTCTTCGAGCACGACGCGTCAGCTTTCGACGGCGCCAGCCAAGCAGCACAAGACTCGATGGGCGGCCCGAGCGACTCGATGTGCCGCCCTAGATCCAGCGAAGAAGGAGAAACAGTAAAGGTACCAAGCCGCCAAGACATCAAAGATGCCATCCTCGTCTACCTGCAGAGCGTCAAACCAGATGCACACTTCGCCAATCCACCACAACTATCCTCCCTGCGCTTACTGCGGCCGACCAAATCCATCCCGCAGCTATGCGAAGACATCTTCTCTGTTGTCATCGCAAGCGCAGACAAGAATCTGGTCGCCTTGTACGCTGGCCCTTACCGCCCCGGCAACAATTTGAAAGGAGGCTATCTGATCTATGACACCAGCAAGAACTCCCTCTCGGCGGTCCCCCAGCCCCCTTATGACTACTCCCGTGCAGACCTTGGGCTTGGATCTGTCGTCCTTTCCCTCAAGCAGGAGGGCAAGGAGGACACCTACCTTCTTGCTGAACTCACCAAGAAAAGAGGCTGCACCCCCCCTAAAGCTGCACTCTCCATTTGGCGGCCGTCCGCCGCAGAGTGGGTCATGTATCCCGCCAGCTTCCCTCCTGAGCTTTGTCTGCCTAACTGTGTCTTCCAGGCCGACATGTGCTTCTCGTATCGAGGCTCAGTCCTCTGCTGGGTTGATTTGTTCAAAGGCATGTTGATTTGTGATTTGATGCTTCACATTGATGGCCATCCAAAGTTCCGCTACATTCCGTTGCCTCAGCAATCTATGGCCTATGACCGGTTTGAACATCCATTACGGGCAGAGGAGTTCCGTTCTGTTGCCTGTGTTGATGGCAGCATCAAATTCGTCACCATGGATGGCTATGGTCACCGGCCGGGCAATGAATTATCATTGACCGCCTGGACACTGTCGGCAGACCTCTGTCATTGGAATAAAGTCAATGAGTGCTTTGTGAGGGACATCTGGGAAAGCAACAACTACCTCCAGTCGGGCTTGCCAAAGATCTTGCCGTTGTTCCCAGTGCTGAGCATGAACGAAGATGATGTTGTCTACCTAGTCGTCACTCGTCGGAAAGTGGTTGCTTGTCAAGTGGAGTACATGGGCCAGTATTTGCTTAGGGTTGACATGCAGCATCACAAAGTCTCCTTCTGCCCACAAAATGCAGAACAGATACGTTCCCAACCCTTCGCCAGCCAGTGCAGTGCATACGTAAGCGCTTACCACAAGGTAATACTACTAACTACCGATAACCATGTATGTCTTGTCTGCTTAGTACTGTCATTATACATCTGTAGCGTAAATTCATTCATTGGCATATGTTGCATGTTTGCCACATCCAGTTAACTTGATTGTTTGTGAAAATTAACATATTTGTTTGACTCCAGAAACTGGCACTCATTAGCAGTCATGATTTTGGAATTAATGCCAAATTACTATAACCCGGTGTAGCACTAGTACTCAAATTCGTCCATCTCAGGGACACATATTTTACATGTTTCACTGCATTTTTGTATATATATGAAAAAATGTAATAGTTCTACTTCTCCACTTTTAAGCTTTTGGAGAACATGCCATATTCAGTGAATATATAGCAGGATGCATGTTGAACTTCAGTAGTTAAATTCTGAATCGGTAGCATAGATTCATTGACATATGTCACTTGCGGAAGGATAAATTCAGTCTAAAACTGGGCGCGGCAAAGGTTTGAAGTGAAACACGTGAAAATTACAAGCATTATCCTTGCCACATGTCGCTATTTAAATTCAGTGCCTTTTTGAACTGACCCGAGGCAGCATGCCATTGTATATTTCATTATTGGTGGTGCTCATTAATCAATTTGGAAACTACAGTGACGGATCAAACAGACTAGATAGGCATAACCATATTCCTTGCAGCTGTACACTGTCCCTCCATTTTTTTCTTATTCAGAAAACGTTTTAAGCCATTTTCTCCTTGTATTTTTTTTGTATCAGCATTTCGAATCTGCTTGATTAATTTGAAACTATTATGTTTTTCATATATTCTATGAATATTCCTTGCCTCATTTTGACATGTCTTGTGATTATTATGAAACTGTCATGTTCTGACATACATTTTATGAATGTTGTATGAGTAATTCAAACATGCCTGCTTACTTTGAAACTATCATGTTTGACATACATTATGTTTGTTTTGCTAGGGAAAGGTGAAAGCAAGAAAGGTGGAGGCATGCAAGGATAAAGAGTTGATCTGGTGCACCTAATCGTAGACTAGCCGTAACTAGTTGACATTCAAGTGGAAAGTTGGTGATGTGTTGAGATCTTTGCTACATGTTATGTCGAAATTTGGACTAAGCGTCCCCTGTTTCTGCTTATGCAAATGAATGTTAGAAGTTAGACTGAATGAGCTTCAAGATCTCTGAGTTGGTGATTTAGCTGCAAGTTTGATCCTTATATGTTAGTAGTTAGACTGAATGAGCTTCAAGATCTCTGACTATGTCATGTGGAAATTATACTCTAGTCGTGATTTAAATTAAATGGTGACTAGTATGGGTATCAATGGAGTACATTTATCGTTGCTACGTGGCTACTTTTGGATTTGAATGCTGACATATTTGCTTCTTTGTTTTAAAACTTTGCGTTTTTGTTTTGAGGCTTTATCTTTTGAGTTTTTATGATAGTTTTATAGTTGACCAGAAATTTGAGAACTCAACTTCAAATCTACCCTAGCTTTTCATATGTAGGTGGAATGTTACATGTCTGGAAATGTTATTACTCTTGATATTTTAACACATTCGTTAGCAATCTCCTTGTGATGATTCTTGTTGCATCATTGCCAGGTTGATCTTTTCTTAGTTTAGTATTGAGAAGAAACATTCCTCCAGGAAATTACAGCTTCCCAGGCCACATGTGGACCGTCTGTTGCGTGCAATCAATTCCTAGGTAAAATCGAAAAAAATGACCATACAATGAAACAGATTTGAAAATTAAACTTTTGAAGAAACAATTTCACAAAACTAAGCTTTTTAGCCACGCCGGTGTCAAGGACGCCGCAGGCAGCATGGACCGGTAGGCCCCAAGGTCACAAGTGTGGCGTCCTTTTTTTTGCGTCCTTGTGCTCGTGTTACACTGTGATGCGCCACGCCGTACTCTTAGGCGTGGCACATCTTCTTCCTCTAGTCCCTGCTACAGTCTCTAGTCTATTCCCTGCTGGTGCTACCACATTTGCTCTCCCTCTTCCTCATATAGCAATCAAACCACCAACGACCAGCTCCACTCCCCTCCCCTACTCCCCCTTCCAACTCCTCCAGTTCATGTCCTGCTGCTTCCCATGTCAGCGCCTCTCGAGCTCGACTACATAGGCCTCTCAACTGCCGCAGGTGGCCGCGCAGATGACGACCTGGAGGGCACCAAGCCCCGTCTCGGACTTCCTGGCCGCGAGTCGCTTGACCGTTGTCCAACCGCCGCCGCCGCCACCGCCACCGCCCTGGAGTTGCTGCCTGCCAAGGGCGCCAAGCACGGGTTCTCCAACGAGGTCGTGCCGCCTGCACCGGCAGGAAGGGCAATAACATCAACATTAATACTTCCGGAGGGACAACTGCAATAATCCTATTGCCTGTCAGGTGTTGGATTGATGCCCAATGGAGATGATAAAATTGCATTCTCAATAGACTTCATTGTCTGTACAACGGTAAATTAGAATCAGTGCTAGAACTTTCAGCGATCAATAGTAAGGTACTCAATAATTAAGGTTGGGCACATCTCATTGCCGAAACTCTACTTATCCTATAGAGGGCGTGCAGATCTAGAGTGTCCGAGGTCACCAATACCACTGATGTAGGTGCTGCAAAAAAATCCTTCGCTGATGTCCGCTAAGCACCACCAGACGAAACCGCCTCATAGAACTACAAACACATCATAGGCATGCTGCATATACACAGTAGCTAAGGGCCTCATTGGTTGGTCACATCTCTTTGATGCATCGGGCGAGATTTTCTCCCTAAAGCCATGTTTAACTGGGCCAAAGCCATATACCTGAAGAGTTTGATTGGTTGCCAATAAAGTTTTTTCAGCCCAATTGTGCGCCTTATTTGGTTAGCAAGAAAACTGCAATTTGCGTCTCAAGTACACATTTTGCCTGTTTGGTTATGTACGGGACATAGTTCTAGTTACCATTTCTCCTAAATGGTGACATTACCCCTCATCAACGTTCAATCCTAGCTACTTACAAATGCAGAACAAGTTAGACCCTAGCTAATCACAAATGGTAGTGAAGAGCGCACAAGTAGTTCATGACATACAACATGGAGTAGTTCATGGGACAACACACATCACGGGAATGCTTCTCTTCTTCTTTTTCAGATCCTGGTGTGACCTCTGTCAGCCCACTCCTGCCTCTTGCTCTTTCAAGCTGTGTTATCTGTCGCAGCAACACCACGTCAAACATCAACCTCATCAGGCGGTGAGGCTACTTTGCGTGCCTAAACGGGGAGCTTCCCCCTTTTCCGCCGTGTTTCCCTCGAGCACGAATCTGACCGATTCGCGCATGCCAGCTTGTGTCCCCGGAAAAACACGACAGAATCAAGGGTTCCTCGCGGGTTAACCTTTGGGCTGCTTTAAAGTTCGTGCGATGCAGTTTTTTCATGCGATCCAGCCAACCAATCGACCGATTTTGGGCCCAGTGAACGCGAGAAACGACGTTCCGAGCAATCAAACATGCCTTAACGATCCACCGAGTGCTAGTATCATAAGCACAAGCACAGTGAGAACATAATTATTGTAACCAAATAAATATAGAATAATAGCAATGTAATTCCTATATCAATAAATTAGCCAATTAGTGAGCACTTTTGTTTCAACTCATGGGTGTGGCGCAAAATTATTTTTCAAAAACAGGAGAACCCACCCTCTGCATTGGTACGACTAGCACTTTTTTAAGAAGATATTTTGTTATGACTAACATCGGCTCTCGTGTCATAGGCTTGATTGGATGGACCAGAATGCATATATCAAGAATGTGAGGAAGGATGAAGTAGGCAAGCAGGAGGGACCACACATATGTGAGTGAAGTTGGAGGAGAGACTTTCTTTTTTGATAGAGAAAATATATTAATATTAGAAAGATACCAATTACACCTAGTCTAAGGGATGCATACAACCAATACAAAAAGTGAAAAGAAAACCAAGACCCCGTCACAGTGTTGAATCACTCACAACAGTAGCAGTCTAACCACAACGGAAGACAACACCTGTACTACAAATGAGATTCTTCAAAAGCAACATCTCCAAGCAAACAATGCACAATTGTTGCCATCGTCCTAGCGAAGATCTTGGGTTTTTCATCCAGTAGAAAGTCCGAGTTTCTTAAACAATGCATTCAACAAGACCGTTTTTAGGTACAACTAATAAAGACCAGATCTTAGGTTTCAACCCTAAAATCGTGGTTCGGTACTCGAGGAACACCACCAAGAATGCAATCCACTTGTGCTACGACCCCGTCGCGGGCCGTACAAGAGCGATTTCGGGAGGTTTTCCGAAAACGAGCGGCAGAGATCCAATGCCAGATATACTCTACCTTAACTAAATTCCACGAGACCTAGTCATGTGGGATTAGTTTTTAGAACGGCTTATTTTATTTTTCCGAAGTCAGCTGCTGACGGTGTTAGGCCCAACAGACTTGATAGTTTTAGACAAAGAAATTCAGATTTTACTCTGGTCTGATGCAAACAATGGAACACTCTTCCTTTAAAATGTCATGTCGAGGAACTACAAAGAAAGGAGTACCAGCCGTGGAATGGTTATCGCACTATCCTAAGAATCCTTCCACAACGATGACATGTTCACGCAAGAAAGTAAGAGAGATGAAGAAGAATTTCATTGCACACAATTGAGCAATCATGTTGATTCCCCAGCTACTCTGCTAGTAGGATCAGCAGTAACCTACCATAATTAAAGCACAGTTTAACTGAAAGCCTAGTCATTAGTGTCGAAGAACTGAAGACAGGAAACTCCATTTTCCTGATCATTCTGGGATGCCGGCGATGGCCACGCCAACACGGCTTATCAGTGCACGAAGGTGCCGTCTCGCTTGCGCACCTCCACCTTGAGCACGTGTTCCTCGCCGCGGCCGGCGTCGCCCCCGCGGAGCGCCCGGAAGAAGCAGGTGTCGCCGACGTCGAGGTGGTTATCGACGAAGAACTGGTGCCACCCGTATCTGAGGGACGTGCGGGGATGGCCGACCGACCGGTGGTTGTGCTTGAGGTTCACCGTCCACGACTTGCCGCGCATCCGCAGCACCACCTTGCTCCTCTCCGCGTACCCGTGCGCGACCTGGAACTCGGCCGGCACGTTCTGCCCGGCCGGCGAACAGCGGATGGGATCAGTAACTGAATATCTCACGGAGAGCTTGACACACACAAGTACAGCTAGTGATGCTCGAGCATGAACGCACTCACCAGGTACTGATTCTGCTTCGCGCCCAAGTGGCACTGCCTCATCATGACGGTGAACTGCGACGTCGGCGCGTCGTCAACGTCCATCTCAGGCGAGCTGCTGTTCTTGCTGCCACTGTCGGTGCTGTTCTTGCTGCCAGTGTAGATGCTGTTGTTGCCGCCACTGTCGATGCTGTTGTTGCTGCCACTTTCGCAGCTGCTCTCACTGGCTGGATCTTCTTCTTTAATCGTCACGCTGTCATAGTCGTCGTCGTCGTCGTGCTTGTAGTGCCTGCGGCACATGGTTCCGTCGAACACCTTGACGGCGAGCACCGCATCGCCGTCGTAGCTGAAAACGAGGAAGTGCCCACGCTGCACGTCGTACTCGCGGGCGAACTGGTCCCAGCCTCGCCCGAGATACATGTGACCCTCGCCGTCGAAAACCACCTCCACGTCGCACAGCAGACGCCCCCCGCCGGCCTCCCGCAGCTTCAGTTCCCGGGGCTCGCGGCCGTCAAGCAGGCTTGCAAACTTGTCAGGGAGCCTCTGCAGCAATGATCAAGCAGTGATTAAACCGGTCAAACAATAGGAAGTAGAGTGATAAACAGATGGGAGAAAACACAAAAAATGAGATGTATTGTATACCAGCTTCCGCGAGCCGTCTTCAAGTATGATCTCGAAGAACTCGAAATCTGCCAAGTCGTCCATTCCGGTTATCTCTGCATATACAGATAGCTTAGCGCGTGGAAATATACAGATGGCGAGGATTCGAATCGAATTTACATACGTTTCTAGCTAAAGTATGAGTTCTGCAACAAATATCAAGGACCTGGACAACATATGCATCAAAGGTACACCATATATCTCTTTTTTTCTTCACAATATATTCATCGCTATTTACTCGGTAACCTGGTTCGAATTTTGGGAGAGAAATAAAGGGACTTTTGCACGTTACTGCTTGATTCAGATTGATTTGACGAATCCAAGAGTTTGTACCTCGTACTGCATTTTGCTAGTCTGGCAGGATGTAAAAGGGTGCGATTTGGGGAAGAACCGACATGGTGGTTAGTTGAAGTATGAGTGCTGATAAAAGGACGACAAGTTGGCAAGGTTATTGGAGTTCTTTTAGTGAAGCAAGAAATTCGACAGCTGAGCTAAAGTCTCGATTGATGTAGATCGTGCCCGTAGCAGTCCAGAACAAAGGGAAGAACAAGATGCCGCGGATTTCACATCTGTTGGACCCTAAACTCTGGCACTCTGCCATAAAATCTTTTCCAAAATGATGTTTGCCATGAATCAGATACCTTAATTCAAGCTCCAATACAATAACAACAGAGAAAACCCACTCCAAATTTACAATGAGAAAGATCAGCCGATGGCACACCCCTGATAACAACTCGTCGTCGCCCTGTTTCATGCTCAACTTACCTTGCCTGACGGCTGCCGGCGGACCACCGGCGTGGCAGAGGACGACCTGAGCGGAGCCGGCGACTGTGGCCTCCTCACTCTCGACGGAAGCCAGCAAGCAGATCGAGGCTGGAGAAGGTAGGTGGTTGATGGTCCAGCCAGGGCCTAGGGGCGCGTTGGCTTTTGGTGGCCGGGCAGGTGAGCAGAGAGGAGGTACAAGAATAGCCTTCCGGTGTGAGGAGGAAGAAAGGGACTGCGCAATGATCATTCTGCCATGTTCCATTTTTGGCTTCTTGGATTATTTCACTTCGGGGATAGCAGCCTCGCAGTGGTGCATGTGAAGCGTGTTGACTGCAGATATGTGATGGTGCTAGTCCCTTGCTGCATCAGCATGTCAGAGATACGTTTTCTGGTCTTCTCCATGAGCTGGGAGCCTCATAGGGCATGCCCAATGCACTGCCCTAGAGATACTGCCTCACAACTTTAGTTAGGTTCGGGTGGTCCAAAGTAGGTTCGGATGAGGAGGTAGCCTCTTCATCAGGAGGCAGCCTCTTCAGCCATAAAGTGAAAACTGAGTGAAAATGTGAGAGAGAAAGAGAAAAATCAAATCAGCTTTTGAGAGAAAAATATATTAATAGGACCATAACATGATATGCATATGTCAAAAGTTTTATCCAAGCCTAGTTGAACAGCTGCCTCCATTGCTCATGCCCTTAGGACATGCCCAATGCACTGCCCTAGAGGTACTGCCTCACACCTTTAGCTAGATTCGGGTGGTCCAAAATAGGTTTGGATGAGGAGATAGCTTCCTCTTCAGGAAGTGGGATCTTAAGCCTTAAAAGCATTTTTTTGGAGAGAGAAAGAGATACATAGTGTCATATTTGTGGATCCCTTCTCTCTTTTTTCTAACTAAAGTTGTAGCTTCCATTGGAGAGATAAAATTCACCATGTTGCTTCTAACAACTTTTTTACATGGAGCAACTAGTTGTGTATGCCACCATTGCTCATGCCCTTAATCTCTTTGCCTTCTCCAGGAATATCATTCGACTAGCTTTGCTGTTTTCCAAACATAGTAGGCAACGTTGTTTATCAGCACGGACAAATAAAGCAAATGTGATCATCGTCCCACTTATGATAATTATTAGATTTTGTTAAGGCCTCCTAATTTCTTGACTTGTATCAATGCCTGAGTGGTCTGTAACCCAGTGGGATTTGATTAAATATCAAACTGGTCTCATCTTCGTAATTTTTTTTTCGAAAACATGCAGGAGATCTACGTGTTCTTATTTCTAATTATCATTACTTTCATTCTCTGATGAGCACATTATAGATAATGCTTTGTCGTTGGAAGTGTCTTTGGGAAGTTCTTATTTGGAGTCTATTGCATCGGCTAGGCTAATTAAAGATTTTGAGCTTCATCGTACTTCAACTTTGTTAAAAGATACTGATGATCCAGTTGATAATAATAAAAACACATCTATTTGTTGGCGGTTTCTCGTGCTTCCAACCTTAATTTGTGAGGATTTGGAGGATGATGATGACTTAGAGCGAGATGAAGCTCTTTATTTACCGCCCTCTATTTCTAAGGATAGAAGGGTTCGGAAAAAAAGTCTTGCGATAAGAAAAATGTGCAGAGGAGTAATCGTATTAGAATCAAAACCTCGAAATCTTAATGAAAAATTTAAAAGGATTAACGTGGAATAGTTAAGGGTTTAAGGATTCATGAAAACATTTTTTTGTTAAGAAGTCCATTAGGGAGTATGACCTCGATTTTATTGCTTATTGGAGACACGACGGTCCAATTTTGATGTACCGTTTCTCCGGGAGTTGTCTGCCGCCAAGGATTTTTCTTGGTTTTATTTACCGCCACATGGGCGGTCAGGGGGGTTCTCGTAGGAATTAATACGACTACGTTAAAGGTGAATAGAGTGGATAGTGGAGAATTTTGTGTTAAATTGTCTGTGAAATAAAAATTTGACGGGTTTGAGTGGCTGCTTGTGCCTGTGTATGGGGCGGCACAAGACAAGCACAAACACAAGTTTCTTGCTGAATTGGTTAGGATGTGTGAGTCAGAAACCTTACCAATGCTATTGGCTGGGGATTTTAATATTTTAAGGAGACCAGAGGAGAAAAGTAATTGATGAAAACTTTAATCCTCGCTGGCCTTTTATCTTTAATGCAATCATTGAAAATCTAAATTTACGAGAGATTGCGTTGTCAGGGCGACAATTTACTTGGGCTAGCAGAAGAACAAACCCTCCTTATGAAAAGTTGGATCGAGTCCTTGCTAGTGTTGAATGGGAACAGAAGTTTCAATTAGTTTCGGTCCGGGCTTTGACTCGCTCTGGATCGGATCACACACCGTCGTTGATTGACACATGTCGTCAGACACGTATTAGTAATAAAACTCGATTCTCGTTTGAGTTATCTTGGCTTGAGCATGAGGGTTTCTATGATTTGATTGCAGCTGAATGGGTTACAGCCCCCATCGGGAAAACTCCTATTCAAACATGGTAAAATAGGATTAGACATTTGCTGGGCAAAAAAATTAAGCAGAAATTATAAAAAATATAAAAAAGAACGACTTCTTGTTATCATTGATGCTTTAGATATTAAGGCTGAGACTACTCCATTATCGTTGGATGAGCGCAATGATTTCAAGATTGCTAATGAAAAAATAAATAAACTCCGACGAGAGGAAGAGATGAAATGGGCGCTAAGAGCTAAGGTGAAGTATATTCATAAAGGGGGGGGGATAATACTAAATACTTCCACCTAATCACCAATGGAAAGCATAGAAAAAAAATTACAAGTTAGAGCAAGAGGAGGGTACTATCGTGGGAGACGAAATCTCAAAGTCTACATCATGGAATACTATAAAAAAAAATATTTGGAGACCCAAATCCTAATTCGGTTGCGTTGGATGAAGATAGCATTTAGGATATTCCGCAATTGTCTGCGGATGAAAATAGCTTTTTGATTGCGGATTTTTCAATGGATGAGGTCCGTAAGGCTATTTTTTAGATGGAACACAACAAATCTATGGGTTCTGATGGCTTTCCGGCTGAGTTTTATCAACAATTTGGGAAACCATCAAAACTGACTTGATGGCATATTTGAGTGCTTTCAAAAGAGGGTATTGCCTTTGTATAAACTGAAAATTAAGATATTTATGTGGTTCCTTAGTAACAGGGTGTTCCTTACTAAGGATAACTTAGGAAAACGGAAGTGGAATGCATGTCAAAAATGTTGTTTTTGTGATTCTGCATAGACCGTTAACCATTTGTTCATTGGTTGTCCTTTCGCAAAAATAATTTGATGTATGATATATCTCTCTTATAACATTCCTCCACCAGCTAATATTACTAATATGTTTGGTACTTGACTTAATGGAGTGCTAAAGACCGATAAACAAAAGATTCGTATCGGCGTTTCTGCACTTTGTTAGTCTATATGGAGAAGTCAGAATGATATTATATTTAATAAACAATCTGGAACTAATTTTTTTGCAGGTTATCCGGCGCGCGCTGCTCATTTGATTCAACAATGGGTTTTTCTTCTCCCACCGGAGCAGCGGGAGGATATGGTTACTGGATGCAACTGGATGCTAGTGATTTCTCATGACTTCTTTGTCCAAGCTACTAGATGGCGGTATCTTAATAGAACAGCAAATGGATAGCTTTTCTGTCTGCCATATTTTCTTATTGTTGATACATGTATCGACCTTAGCTTATCCTTGAATGTAATAGCTGAATTTTGGTGAACTCATACTATGTGTTAATAAAGCAAGCCGTGTGCATATATTGATATAGAGGCCGGGGCTATGCTCCTTTATCTAAAAAAGGAGATATGCGTGTCATTATATTAAGACTGCAAGATGGCCCAAGATGTCCAAAGCACCAAGCATACAACCTTGGAGGCAAACTCGGTGCACCACCAGCAACAACCCTTTGGGTGTTGCTCACGGCCTAAGGCTAGGCTAGCTAGGTAATATCTCCCCTATGTCTACCTCTACAAGCCAGCCAAGATCGCCATTCATCGAGGATAGCATTGAGGACCGAAACCATTGGCGCACTTCTTCCCTCGAAGATCCTGGCATTGCGTTCAAGCCATATCTAACGCAAAGCAACCATGACCAAGGAATTGGCTTTCTTCCTCTCCGCCGCCGCGAAGGAACTGTCCGCCTGGATCCACCACTCATTGATCCCCAGCCTAGGCACCGGAGTGATGCTTGGCAGGCCCAAAGCGACCACCAGCCCACCCCAAATCACTTGGGCAAAGCTGGAATGAAGGGAGATGTGGTCGAGTATTTCATCACTGGCGTCACAGAGAGGGCATAGCGTGTGGGAAGGAAGCCCATGGCGCAACCGCCGATGCGCCATCCAGCAGCGACGCTGCAATGCTACCACGCATGCATCTCGAACCTGAGCGGCGCGCGGTGAGTGGCGCCCCGGGAGCCCAACGATGTTGTGGAACTTTACACGGTGGGCCAATTTGGAAGAGAACCGACCGTCCTCATTCCACTTCCATGCGAAAGAATCTTGGACTCCGCTGCGGGAAGCATCCACGTCCTGGATCGCCGCCCACAGCCTCAGGTACTGCACCACCGCATCGACCGATATTCACCTGAGATGTCACCGGCCCAGCTGTTGCCCGCGAGCCCATCATGGACGGTGCGCCTTCTGCGCAAGCCTGGCGAACAAGCTTCAAGATGTCCGGTGCAATGGCCTCCACCGAGAGTCCACGGGCCCACGCGTCCTCCCAGAAGAGAACAGAGGCCCCATCCCCTATGGTAATAGGCACCGATGCGTGAAAGAGAGCAGTTGAGTTCTGACCAACCTGTAGGTCTAGGCCGCTCCAAGACTTCACGCCATCCGCCTTTTGCAGCTAGAGCCACCGGGTGCATAGAGCGGTGTTCATCAGATGCAAGTTGTGCAAGCCGAGCCCCCCTCCCCCCCAAGATCTTCAGCTGGTAGACGAGGCGCCACGTGGCGGTGCAGCAACCGCCCTACACATCCTCCTTCCTAGCTGCTCCACTACTTTAATGAACCAAGGGTCAAGGTCCAAAGCCAACATCTGGTAGACAACCAAGGCCGTCATGACCACCTGCACATAGACGAGGCGCCCTTCCCTCAACATGAGCCTTGCCTTCCAAAAAGGCAGCTTGGCAGCTAGCTTGTCCAGCACCACGTGAAGATCAGACTTGCGCGGCTTGGAAAGGGAGAGTGGCAGGCCAAGGTAGGTACAAGGTACGGGTGTTGTCGAGCATGGTAGCACCGTTGCCGCTGCCTGAAGAACTTCGTCAGAGCATTGGATTGGCGTCGCGGAGCTCTTGGCGAAGTTTGTTTTGAGCCCTTAAACCACCCTAAAATAGTCTGACACGCCTCAGACCGTAGAGATCTCTCGCACATCAAGCTCGGCAAAGATGACCACGTCATCCGCCTAGAGCAAAGCCCGGTGCCTCAATCCGACAGAGGCAAGATCGGAGAGCACCCATGCATCCTCCTCCACCCGAAACATAGCCGAGAGAATGTCCATGGCTATGACAAATAACTAGGGGGAGATGGGATCCCCTTGCCTCAACTCCCTCCCGTGCCGGAAGGAGTTCCCAACGCAAACGTTGATGAGCACGCTGGTGCTCGCAGATTGCAGCAACAACGCAATCCATGCAATCCACCTCGGCCCGAACCCTCGCTGACGCAACACACTCAAAAGGAAAGGCCACAATATGCTATCGAAAGCCTTGGCTATGTCCACCTTGAGAAGCAGCGAAGGGATTCTCTTCCAATGCAACAGCTTGGCAGACTCCTTGACTGACATGTAGTTGTCTTGTATGCAACGTCCTTGAATAAAAGCCGTCTGGTTGCCATCCACTAGATCATTCACCCAGGGGGCTAAACGCATGGCCATGATCTTGGTCAGCAGACACGTGAAACTGTGAATGAGGCTCACATGCCTAAAATCCTTCAGCTCAGCCGCGCCATCCTTCTTCAGCAACAAGGTAATTAGAGCCTCGTTGAGAGCCTCAAAACCCTGATCCCGACCAATCCACACAGATCTCAGCGCCGCCATGACGTCCACCTTAATTATGGGCCAACAATGACGGTACAACTCAGCAGAGAAGCCGTCGGGGCCGGGCGATTTATTTGCTGGCATCGCACAGATGGCATACCAAACTTCCTCCGAGAACTGGCCTTCCAGGCCGGTGAGGTCCAAAGGTTGCCATCTTCGTAATTTCAAAATGTAAAAAAACTGAAAATAATTATAGCTGTGCACCCGCACATTCTATGTCCGCACACAAATTTTCGCAAAAGAATAACATTTTTGGTGACTTGTATGAAAAAGACAATTTTCGGTGCTCCAAAATGGCTTCTCACGAGACATTTATTTGTCATTTGTACACAGCCCATAAAAAGTCTTCTCCCCACAAAACTTTGTGTACGGACACAGTATATCCGGATGTACACACATGATTTTTTTCAGAATTTTTTTGACATATTAAATTATATTTAAAATATATTTTTCATAATAGATGTATTTGGACTTATGAGCCAAAACACAATTTCCATAATATATAGCCTCCAAAAAGTCGAACAACTTTGGACAATCAGCTTCTAGATTTTCCCTATGAACATTAGACAAAATAGAATAGCCCTTCATTAAAATGAGATTTTTTTGGACAATTAGAAGTGTCAACTTTTAGACAATCCATTTTCCACTACATAAATATTCGAACAAACATCACATAAACTTCCAAAAAAATTAGAATACTATGTGGGAGCCTTCATCGACCCAGTTAAGGAATTTTGAAATGGTAGTTCTTTATCCCATTTTGTCCTTAAACCCCAAATTCTAGCACAATCAACCCTATAGTTTTATTTGCTCTAAAAAGTATGAAAAGTCTTATAAATACAAGCACACTGACAAATACTAATATAAATGGTGTTTTCTATGTATACAAAAAAGCAGCCTCTCAGTTGGTTGGTTTTTATCTAAACTGGGAACCAGAAATTTATGGGTTCAAAATTTCAAATCCACGAAAAAAAGTTTGTGTTTAAGGAGGTGACTGCATATAAGCAAATCCAAAAATGTGTTGTATGTGCGAGTTCATGGTGCTAGTGTAGGGATTCGTTGCATAGAAAACAAAAAATTTCCTACCGCGAGAACGCAATCCAAGCCAAGATGCAATCTAGAAGACGGGAGCAACGAGGGGATGATCGAAACTCACCCTTGAAGATTTCCAAAGCCTATAAGAGTAGGCTCTTATTGCTGCGGTAGACGATCACTTGCCACTTGCAAAAGCGCTTAGAAGATCTTGATCACTGTGCCACGATCGGGCAGCACCTCCGTACTCGGTCACACGTTCGGTGTTGATGAAGACGACGTCCTTCTCCCCGTTCCAGCGGGCAGCGGAAGTAGTAGCTCCTCCTTGAATCCGGCAGCACGACGGCGTGGTGGCGGTGGCGATGGAGAACTCCGGAGGAGCTTCGCTAAGCGTGCGGGAGAGGTGGAGGAGAGAGGGGGCGGCTAGGGTTTGGGAGAGGGGGTGGCCGGCCTCAAGGGGTGCGGCCAAGCTATGGCTTTGTGGTGGCCGGGCCCCTCCCCTATGCCCCTCATTATATAGGTGGATCCCCAAGTGTTGGACTACAAGTCTTCGAATAAGACCCCAACACAAGAACCTTCCATGTAGTAGGGAAACCTACCCAAGGTGGGACTCCCACCTCAAGTGGGATTCCCCCTTTCCATGTGGGGGGGGGCTCGGCCACCTAGGTGGAGTCCACCTTGGACTCCCCCCTCTAGGGTTGGCCGGCCATGGGAGGTGGAGTTCCTTCGGGACTCCGCCTTCCAAATAGATTTCTTCCGGACTTTTCTAGAACCTTCTAGAACCTTCCATAAAATCTTCCGGATGATTTTAAATCTTATAAAATGACTTCCTATATATGAATCTTATTCTCCGGACCATTCCGAACTCCTCGTGATGTCCGGGATCCCATCCGGGACTTCGAACAATACTTCGAACTCCATTCCATATTCAAGTTCTACCATTACAACATCAAACCTTAAGTGTGTCACCCTATGGTTCGTGAACTATGTGGACATGGGTGAGAACTCTCTCCGTCCAATAACCAATAGCGGGATCTGGAGATCCATAATGGCTCCCACATATTCAACGATGACTTTAGTGATCGAATGAACCACTCACATACCTTGTCCGAGGTTTGATCATCAGTATCACTCTATACCTTGTCCGAGGTTTTACTTTGTCCGAGATCGAATGAACCAATTCCCTTTGTCACGCGATATTTTACTTGTCCGAGGTTTGATCATCGGTATCACTCTATACCTTGTTCAACCTCGTCTCCTGACAAGTACTCTTTACTCGTACCGTGGTATGTGGTCTCTTATGAACTTATTCATATGCTTGCAAGACATTAGACGACATTTCACCGAGAGAGCCCAGAGTATATCTATCCGTCATCGGGATGGACAAATCCCATTGTTGGTCCATATGCCTCAACTCATACTTTCCGGATACTTAATCCCATCTTTATAACCACCCATTTACGCAGTGGCGTTTGATGTAATCAAAGTACCTTTCCGGTATAAGTGATTTACATGATCTCATGGTCATAAGGACTAGGTAACTATGTATCGAAAGCTTATAGCAAATAACTTAATGATGTGATCTTATGCTACGCTTAATTGGGTGTGTCCATTACATCATTCATATAATGATATAACATTGTTATTAATAACATCCAATGTTCATGATTATGAAACTAATCATCCATTAATCAACAAGCTAGTTAAGAGGCATACTAGGGACTCTTTGTTGTTTACATATCACACATGTATCAATGTTTCGGTTAATACAATTATAGCATGGTATATAAACATTTATCATAAACATAAAGATATATAATAACCACTTTTATTATTGCCTCTTGGGCATATCTCCAACAAGCCTCCCACTTGCACTAGAGTCAATAATCTAGATTACATTGTAATGTACCTAACACCCATGGCATTCTCGGTGTTGGTCATGCTTTGCCCTAGGGAGAGCTTTAGTCAACGGATATGCTACATTCGGATCAGTGTGTACTTTGCAAATCTTTACTTCTCCATCTTCGATGTACTCGCGAATCGAGTGGTAACGCAGCTTGATATGCTTCAGCCTCTTGTGTGACCTTGGTTCTTGTGCATTGGCGATGGCACCCATGTTGTCACAAGTAGATGACTAGTGGGTCCAATGCACTAGGAACCACACCGAGCTCTACAATGAACCTCTTCATCCATACCGCTTCCGATGAAGCCTCCGAAGCCGCTATGTACTCGATTCCGTTGAAGACTTCGCCACCGTGCACCGCTTCGAGCTTGCCCAGCCTATCGCAAGCACCATTCAATATAAACACGTACCCAGACCGTGACTTAGAGTCATCGGGATCGTTGTTCCAACTTGCATCGGTGTAACCGGTTACAACGAGCTCTTGGTCACCTCCATAACAAAGAAACATATCCTTAGTTCTTTTCAAGTACTTCGAGATATTCTTGACCGCTGTCCAGGTGTTCCATCCCCGGATCACTTTGATATCTGCTAGTCAAACTAACAACATGTGCTATTTCTGGTCTAGTACATAGCATGGCATACATAATAGAGCCTACTGCCGAGGCATAGGGGATCTGACTCATCCTTTCTCTTTCTTGTGCCATAGCCGGTCCTTGAGTCTTACTCAAGACCTTGCCTGGTAACATAGGTAAGAACCCTTTCTTACTTTCGTCCATTCTAAACTTCTTTAGAATCTTGTCCAGGTATGTACTCTGTGATAGCCCTATTAGACGTCTTGATCTATCTCTATAAATCTTGATGCCTAATATATACGATGCTTCACCATGGTCTTTCATTGAAAAACTATTATTCAAATAACCTTTTACACTGTTTAATAGTTCTATGTCATTTCCAATCAATAATATGTCATCTACATATAATATCAGGAATGCTACAGAGCTCCCACTCACTTTCTTGTAAATACAGGCCTCTCCATGACACTGTATAAACCCGAAGTCTTTGATCACCTTATCAAAGCGTCGGTTCCAACTTCTCGATGCTTGCTTCAGTCCATAGATTGAACGCTGAAGTTTGCATACTTTGTCAGCATTTTTAGGATCGACAAAACCTTTGGGTTGTACCATATACAGCTCTTCCTCAATGTCTCCATTAAGGAACGCCGTTTTGACATCCATCTGCCAAATCTCATAATCAAAAATGCAGCTATTTCTAACAAAATCCTCACAGATTTTAGCTTCGCTACCGGTGAGAAAGTCTCATTGTAGTCAACACCTTGAATTTGTCGGAAACCCTTTGCGATAAGTCACGCTTTATAGACAGTAATATTACCATCAGCATCTGTTTTTCTCTTGAAGATCCATTTATTCTCAACAGCCTTGCGGCTATCAGGTAAGTCTACCAAAGTCCATACTTTGTTATCATACATGGATCCCATTTCGGATTTCATGGCTTCTTGCCATTTGTTGGAATCTGGGCTCATCATCGCTTCTTCATACGTCGCAGGGTCTTCATTATTGTTGTCCACAATCATGACATTTAGACAAGGATCAAACCAATCAGGAGTGGCACGTTCCCTTGTCGATCTGCGAGGTTCAGTAGTTTCCTCATTCGAAGTTTCATGATCATTATCATTAGCTTCCTCTCGTTGCCGTGTAGGCGGTACATGTACAACTTCCGCATCTGCGCTACTCTGATCAACGAGTAAAGATTCATCAATCTCATCGAGTTCTACTTTTCTTCCAGTCACTTCTTTAGTGAGAAATTCTTTCTCAAGAAAGGTTCCGTTCTTAGCAACAAAGATTTTGCCTTCGGATCTGTGATAGAAAGTTTACCCTATAGTTTCCTTAGGGTATCCTATGAAGAAGCATTTCTCCGCTTTGGGTTCTAGCTTGTCCGGTTGTAACTTCTTTACATAGGCTTCGCAACCCCAAACTTTAAGGAACGACAGCTTAGGTTTCTTATTAAACCATAATTCATACGGTGTCATTTCAACGGATTTTAATGGTGCTCTATTTAAAGTGAATGCGGCTGTCTCTAGTGCATAACTCCAAAATGATAATGGCAAATCAGTAAGAGACATCATAGAACGAACCATATGTAAGAGAGTTCGATTACGACGTTCGGACACACCGTTTCGTTGTGGTGTTCCCGGCGGTGTCAATTGTGAAAGTATTACGCATTTCTTTAAATGCATGCTAAACTCATAACTCAGATATTCACCTCCACGATCAGATCGTAGAAATTTAATCTTCTTGTTACGTTGATTTTCTACTTCACTTTGGAATTCCTTAAACTTCTCGAAAGTTTCGGATTTATGTTTCATGAAATAGATATACCCATATCTACTCGCATCATCTCGTGAAGGTTAGAACATAACGATAACCACCACGCGATGCTACACTCATTGGTCCGCACACATCGGTATGTATGATTTCCAATAAGTCGTAGCTCGCTCCATCATACCGTAGAATGGAGTCTTAGTCATTTTTCCCATCGACATGCTTCGCATCTATCAAGTGACTCAAAGTCAAGTGATTCAAGTAATCCATCAAGTATGGAGTTTCTTCATGCGTTTCACTCCAATATGACCAAGACGACAAGTGCCACATATAAGTAGAATTATCATTTAATTTAATTCGCTTAGCATCAATGTTATGTATATGTGTATCACTACTATCGAGATCTAACAGAAATAAGCCATTCTTTTCAGGTGCTCAACCATAAAAGATATTATTCATAAAAATAGAACAACCTTTATTCTCAGACTTAAATGAATAACCTTCATGCATTAAACAAGATCCAGATATAATGTTCATGCTCAACGCGGGTACAAAATAACAATTATTTAGGCTAAAAACTAATCCTGAAGGTAGATGTAGAGGAAGTGTGCCGACAGCGATCACATCGACTTTGGATCCGTTTCCAACGCGCATCGTCACTTCATCCTTCAGTAGTCTTCGTTTATTCTTTAGTTCCTGTTTCGAGTTACAAATATGAGCAACCGAACCAGTATCAAATACCCATGTACTAGTACGAGAACCAGTGAGATAAACATCTATAACATGTATATCGATATACCTTCTTTCTTCTTCTTGACAAGGCCGCTCTTCGGATCAGCCGGATACTTGGAGCAATTACGCTTCCAAGTTGTCCCTTTTCCTTGCGAGTAATAGCACTCAGCATCAGGCTTAGGGCCGTTCTTAGGTTTCATAGGAGGCGTGGTAGCTTTCTTGCCACCCTTCTTGAATTTTCCCTTAGACTTGCCCAGTTTCTTGAAACTGGTGGTCTTGTTGACCATCAACACTTGGTGCTCTTTCTTGATCTCAATCTCTGCAGCTTTTAGCATGCCAAAGAGTTCGTGTAACTCCTTGTTCATGTTCTCGCATATTGTAGTTCATCACAAAGTTCTTGTAACTAGGTGGCAGTGATTGAAGGACACGATTAATCCCCAGTTTGTTAGGAATCACTATTCCCAAGTCACTGAGTTTCTTCGCATGCCCGGTCATAACGAGCATGTGCTCACTAACGGAGCTACCTTCTTCCATCATGCAACTGAAGAAGTGTTTCGATGCTTCATAGCATTCCACGGCCGCATGAGTTTCAAATATAGCTTTCAGCTCATTGACCAACTCATGAGGATCGTGGTGCTCAAAACGTTTTTGAAGATCGGCTTCCAGACTGCACAGGATGGCACACTGAACTTAAGAGTACCGAGCTTTCCGAGTAGCGTAAACATTCTTTACTTCATTGGTTTCAGTTTCTGCAGGAGGGTCACCTAGCGGTGCATCAAGCACATATTGCAGATTTCCGCCAGCGAGGAAGATCCTCACATGACGGAACCAGTCGGTGAAGTTGCTACCGTTTCTATTAAGCTTTTCTTTCTCTAGGAACTGATTAAAATTGATTGGGGACGCCATATCTACAACATATATTTGCAATAGTTTAGACTAAGTTTATGACAAATTGAGTTCAAAATTTAATTCAACATAATTAAAAATATAGGTGAACTCCCACTCAAAACAATATCCCTCCAATTGTCTTAGTGATCACACGAACCAAATCCATCACACCTAAGTCCGATCATCACGAGACAAGATGTAATTTCAATGGCGAACACTCAAAGTGTTCATCATATCAATCATATGATTCATGCTCTACCTTTCGGTATCACGTGTTCCGAGACCATGTCTGTACATGCTAGGCTCGTCAAGGCCACCTTAGTATCCGCATGTGCAAAAATGGCTTGCACCCGTTGTATGCACTTGTTGATTCTATCACACCCGATCATCACGAGATGCTTCGAAACGACAAGTCTTGGCAACGGTGCTACTAAGGATGAACACTTTATTATCTTGATATTTTAGTGAGAGGGATCATCTTATAATGCTACCGTCACGATCTAAGCAAAATAAGATGCATAAAAGGATTAACATCACATGCAGTTCATATGTGATATGATATGGCCCTTTTGTCTTTGCGCCTTTGATCTTCATCTCCAAAGCACGGACATGATCTCCATCATCAACGGGCATGATCTCCATCATCGTCGGCGTAGCGTCAAGGTCCATGGCGCCGTCTTCATGGTTGTTCACCTCATGTAGCAACTATTACAACTACTTTGAAATACTACTCAACATGAAATTTAAAGACAACCATAAGGCTCCTGCCGGTTGCCACAATACAATAATGATCATCTCATACATATTCATCATCACATTATGGCCATATCACATCACCAAATCCTGCAAAAACAAGTTAGACGTCTCTAATTTGGTTTGCATATTTTACGTGGTTTAGGGTTTTCGAGAGAGATCTAATCTACCTACGAACATGAACCACAACAGTGATACTAATGTTGTCAATAGAAAAGTAAATTGAATCTTCACTATAGTAGGAGAGACAGACACCCGCAAAGCCTCTTATGCAATACAAGTTGCATGTCGAATGAGGAACAAGTCTCATGAACGCGGTCATGTAAAGTTAGTCCGAGCCGCTTCATCCCACTATGCCACAAAGATGCAAAGTACTCAAACTAAAGACAACAAAAGCATCAACGCCCACAAACCATTGTGTTCTACTCGTGCAACCATCTATGCATAGACACGGCTCTGATACCACTGTAGGAATTCGTTGCATAGAAAACAAAAAATTTCCTACCGCGAGAACGCAATCCAAGCCAAGATGCGATCTAGAAGACGGGAGCAACGAGGGGATGATCGAGACTCACCCTTGAAGATTTCCAAAGCCTATAAGAGTAGGCTCTTATTGCTACGGTAGATGATCACTTGCCGCTTGCAAAAGCGCGTAGAAGATCTTGATCACGGTGCCACGATCGAGCATCACCTCCGTACTCGGTCACACGTTCGGTGTTGATGAAGACGACGTCCTTCTCCCCGTTCCAGCGGGCAGCGGAAGTAGTAGCTCCTCCTTGAATCCGGCAGCACGACGGCGTGATGGCGGTGGCGATGGAGAACTCCGGAGGAGCTTCGCTAAGCGTGCGGGAGAGGTGGAAGAGAGAGGGGGTGGCTAGGGTTTGGGAGAGGGGGTGGCCGGCCTCAAGGGGTGCGGCCAAGCTATGGCTTTGTGGTGGCCGGGCCCCTCCCCTATGCCCCTCATTATATAGGTGGATCCCCAAGTGTTGGACTACAAGTCTTCGAATAAGACCCCAACACAAGAACCTTCCATGTAGTAGGGAAACATACCCAAGGTGGGACTCCCACCTCAAGTGGAATTCCCCCTTTCCATGTGGGGGGGGTGGCCGGCCACCTAGGTGGAGTCCACCTTGGACTCCCCCCTCTAGGGTTGGCCGGCCATGGGAGGTGGAGTTCCTTCGGGACTCCGCCTTCCAAATAGATTTCTTCCGGACTTTTCTAGAACCTTCTAGAACCTTCCATAAAATCTTCCGGATGATTTTAAATCTTATAAAATGACTTCCTATATATGAATCTTATTCTCCGGACCATTCCGGAACTCCTCGTGATGTCCGGGATCCCATCCGGGACTTCGAACAATACTTCGAACTCCATTCCATATTAAAGTTCTACCATTACAACATCAAACCTTAAGTGAGTCACCCTACGGTTCGTGAACTATGTGGACATGGGTGAGAACTCTCTCCGTCCAATAACCAATAGCGGGATCTGGAGGTCCATAATGGCTCCCACATATTGAACGATGACTTTAGTGTTCGAATGAACCATTCACATACGATACCAATTCCCTTTGTCACGCGATATTTTACTTGTCCGAGGTTTGATCATCGGTATCACTCTATACCTTGTTCAACCTCGTCTCCTGACAAGTACTCTTTACTCGTACCGTGGTATGTGGTCTCTTATGAACTTATTCATATGCTTGCAAGACATTAGACGACATTTCACCGAGAGGGCCCAGAGTATATCTATCCGTCATCGGGATGGACAAATCCCACTGTTGATCCATATGCCTCAACTCATACTTTCCGGATACTTAATCCCACCTTTATAACCACCCATTTACGCGAGTGGCGTTTGATGTAATCAAAGTACCTTTCCGGTATAAGTGATTTACATGATCTCATGGTCATAAGGACTAGGTAACTATGTATCGAAAGCTTATAGCAAATAACTTAATGACGTGATCTTATGCTACGCTTAATTGGGTGTGTCCATTACATCATTCATATAATGATATAACCTTGTTATTAATAACATCCAATGTCCATGATTATGAAACTAATCATCCATTAATCAACAAGCTAGTTAAGAGGCATACTAGGGACTCTTTGTTGTTTACATATCACACATGTATCAATGTTTCGGTTAATATAATTATAGCATGGTATATAAACATTTATCATAAACATAAAGATATATAATAACCACTTTTATTATTGCCTCTTGGGCATATCTCCAACAGCTA
Source organism: Lolium rigidum (assembly GCF_022539505.1). Lineage (NCBI taxonomy): Eukaryota > Viridiplantae > Streptophyta > Magnoliopsida > Poales > Poaceae > Lolium > Lolium rigidum. The sequence continues at coordinate 71,149,571 of NC_061510.1, read as the reverse complement.
GTGGTGGGACCGTGGTGCGCTGAAGCTAGCACAATAGTTTCATAATTCTTTACGCATACATCGGTTTCTTTCTCTCCTATTTCTTCTCCCGTTGCCAATTCATTTTTTAAATATAAAAGACATGAGAAGATATGCTCGCCTTCTTCCTTCCCGTCCTTAGTTTAGGAAAGTAGAAAGTTTTTTTCCTTTTATTTTAGGAATTTTTGGAACATTTCAACAAAGAAGGTCTTTCTTTCACAGGTCAAACAAGACCTAAGACTTAATCTAAAAGAAATTACTAGATTGAATCTATTTGCATTAAAAAAACCGATCCAAAAAGGGCGAGTGAAGTAAGTGATCGAAAAACTTTGTTGGTTTCTTTCTCTCCTATTTCTTCTCCCGTTGCCAACTCATTTTTAAAATATAAAAGACATGAGATGTCCGACTTTAAATTAATAAAGCATGGAGAGTTTCAACAATGTCATACAGCCGCTACGGGATACATCTTAGCCAAAGAATCAAACTACCACTACAAGTTCAAGCACCAAAGACAAAATAAGTAGCATAAATGGGTCAGCCTCCCACCACATAAGGCCGAACGAGCACAACGACGTGCAGAGGACCACATGAACAACAAGTGCCTTAGGTGTTTGTCCTCAAGGAAGCGTACAACTCGCACAACTCATTCGACATCCAGATTATGCCCTCTTTGGTCCTTAGTCTTAGATCCATAAAGTGGGAAAATGTCCCCCTTGCGACAGTTTGCAGTACATATATCTGATGGAGAGACGTCCATTGTTTTTTAAGACAAATCATTTTTTGAGTAGTCCTTATGGTGTTCGAGCTTTTCTATGAAGAGTTAGTCTCTAATGAGCTATCCCATTCACGGTATGAAACGGCATCCAATACATTTAGGGTTTTTCTTTTTTTTCATGCTTACTGAATCACGTGAATAGGATATTGTATGATAGATTTGTCATATAGGATCGAAAAAATACATGATTAGCAAATGGTGTTTGCCATACTACTGAGAAGATATAATGGAAGTGTATCAAGTGGTTTGAGTGGAAAAGAAGTTCTCCAAAATCGAGTGCAAAGTACTTTGTAGGATTACTGAATCACTTGAATATGATACCATTTGATAGATTTGTCCTGTAGGATCGAAAAAATACATAATTAAAATGATTAGCAAATAGTATTTTCCACACTACTGGGGAAAAGATCATGGAAATATATCAGGAGGATTGAGTGGAATTTCTATTAGCTTCAAAATCTAGTGCAAAGAACTTATGCCTATATGTGATTATAATACAAAACTGTAACCAGAAGCAACTGTTTAGTACTCAAGTACATGGAAGAGAAGTTTCTAAGTTAACAATCAGTTAACTGTAGTGTCATTGATGTGGATGCAACTAGAAGAAGGTTCTCGTCCATTTGTGGGACCGTGACACAAAATGGAGTGTCCATCAACCTTTTTACTTGAAAGCAAATGTCTGCGTCAACTCGTGCTGACATCAAGAACGAAATTCTCACATACTTTATAATCCGACGCGAGGACAAGAAGCGTCTTGAGCGTGCCGCTTTTTTGATTGCTGGCAAGGCCTGAAAGCAATGAAAGTGTAAGATCGCGAGGGAGTTTGTGCATAACCAAATCACCTCATTTGCCAAGTTTCCGTAGATCTCTTTAGAAGAATGGGCTGAGGTTGTACTGGTCAATGCTGCAAACTAGTGATATGTTACTTACTCCCTCCGGTCAGATTTAATCGACGCGGAGGGGTACCTGTTCATGCATGCACTTTGGGTGCAGACGCGTCAATTAATTAGGTCCAGAGGTAGTACCTTGTTAGGAATTTATGTGTGCGTTCTAGTTACCAACTGCATGTTGTTTCAAAACTTTAGGCGCACCTGTCAATTTTAGTTCGGAACCGATATGTTATGTTGCAATCTGTGACTTCTGTTATATGTCTTTGCACTTCTTTTAATCTTATAATGCTTAAATAATATGTGAACCCGCTTAAATACTGCATATATTTGGAGTTTCAAATTTTTCTGTATGCTCTGAATATTACGGTATGGTCGCTACAACGTAAGCCGGTTCCCTCCTGCTAATGGCCATCGACAATGTCGTCCTATCCCCCATGCACGACTCGCGCGTGCTCATGCGACGTGTGGCACGTGATGGGCGGCTCCGCTCCGGCGACCTCTACAAAGCTCGTCTCCTTTGGGGGTGTACGGGTTGAGGTTGCACCGTTCGTCTGGGAGAGCCGGGCACCCTCTCATGTGAAGTTCTTCGGTTGGCATCTCTCACTACGTAGTATCTAGACCAAGGACTCCCTCCTCCGTAAGAACATCTTGCGTGTCGACTATTATGGCTGCCCCCTTTGTCCTGCCACGAGGGAGACGGTGCACCACCTGATCACCGGGTTCCCCTTTGCCCAGAGATTCTGGGCCTCGATCAGGCCCCCTTCGACGCTAACTATTCCACCGACGCAATCCTTGCCGATGTTTGTTGGCCGGGGATCCCTGTTGGCTCCGCATCCACCTTCATCTTGCTCTGTTGCTAGTAGCCGTGGAAAACCGCAACGGTTTGTTGTTTTCAATCAACCCTGGTGGCTCCGCATCCACCTTCATCAATGTTGTCATGATCAAATATATCGCCCTCGGGTGGCACCGTCTCCCGGCTGCTTGCCAGGGCGACGTGGGAGACTGGTTCTCGATGCTCACAGTCAGGGAAACTTAGGTGGGGATCAATCCCTCCCCCCCTCCCGGTGAAAACTAAAAAGAAAACAATTTCAGCCGGAGAGAAAACTGTACACTACGAAGGTTATGGTCAGGTAAGAATAACAACTATCTATACAAATGGAGCCTTCCAAGAATGAAAGTTGTCTCTGATTATCATAGTACTGGAGACGTCCACGGATAAAAGCCATCTCTGGTAGAAACACTATTGGAAAAGGTTATTTTTAGGCCGTCAGAGGGCCGATATACAAGAACCGGTTGCTGAAACCGACTCTAATGATACACTAATTAGAGATCTTGGGTCGAAGCCCGATGGGTGAAACGGCTCTAGCCTATGTATGAAAACCAGCTCTAGGGTGGGTTTTGAACTAGTGCAACTAATGATCAACTCGAGATTTGACACTTTTGTGTCTCATAAAGGTGACATATTTTTCGGTTGTAGACGATGTTCCTGTCAACGGTGAGGCGCCTGTGGTGACCAGTTTCTTGTACCCGGTCTATCGGAGGTGCTGATATTCATAAGAGTGAATGTATGTAGATGTGTGAGCATCCGTTTGTACTCCTTCCGTTCCATAAAACATTATCTAAATTCGGTTGTCACAATAAAAGGCAAGCACGAACAATAAGGCCAACGTCACACCCTTGTTCCCCCACGGGTCCGACTACGTTACCATCTATAAAGTCCTCCTAAGTTGGAACGAGATCCTCTGACGTACTCAATCGGTACTGCAGATCTGGGTCTTGCTCAATCGGGTGATTTTCTTCGAACACGACGTGGCGGCGTCCGGCAACGCGAGCGAAGGAGGAGGAGAGCCAACGATCGGAATAGCAAGGCGAGTACCAAGCTCCGAAGACATCACAGAGGCCAACCTCGCCTACATGCGAGACATGAAACCAGACCCACACTTGGCCAGTCCACCGGAGCTATCCTTGCTCCGCATCCTGCGGCCGACGGAATCCATCCCGTGGCTATGCCAAGACATCACGGACGGCTTCATCGCGAGCGCCGACAAGAATCTAGTCGCCCTCTACGCCGGCCCTTACCGCGCGGGCACCAACAACTTGGACGGAGGCTATCTGATCTACGACGGCAGCAGCAACTCCCTCTCGACGATCCCCCAGCCACCCTACGACTATACCCGTGACGGCGTCGGTAACGGAGCGGCCGCCGTCCTGTGCCTAGACGGTGCCGAGTATGTCCTCGGCGAGCTCACGAAGGTAGGAGTCTCCGATCCCCCTGAGGCAGTGCTGTGCACCTGGCAGTCTTCCACGGCGGAGTGGGTCGTGAAGAACGCGAGCTTCCCGCCTGAGCTATCCGCGGCGGACCACCTCTTCGAGGCCGACACGTGCTTCTCGTTTGGAGGCTCCGTTTTCTGCTGGGTGGATCTGTTCAAGGGCATGGTGGTCTGTGATCTTGGCTCGGTGCTTCTTCCCCATGGCGCCACCCAACCAGGGCTCCGCTTCGTTCCGCTGCCAGGAGAGTGCCCAACCTATGACCGCATCGAGAGGCCCAAGCTGCCGCTGAAGGCGGAGGCGTTCCGTTCCATGGCTTGTGTCGGTGGCAGCATCAGATTCGTCACCATGGACGGCTACGGCGAGCGGTCAGCTGGTGAGGAGGTTTGGCTGGCCGTGTGGACGCTGTCGCCGGACATCTGCAGCTGGAAGAAAGGCAAAGTGTACCGTGTGAGGGACATCTGGGAGAGCGAGGCCCACCGCTCGCTGGGCTTATTGCGGACCTTGCCGTCGTTCCCGGTCCTAAGCAGGAACGAAGAAGACGTCGTGTATCTAATCCTCACTGATCTGAACGTGGCAGCGGATTTTAGAGCCGAGTACAAAAGCCAGTACTTGATTCGTGTGGACATGGAACGTAACGAGGTCGAGTACCGTCCAACTAATACAGAACAGATACGGGACCAACTCTTGGCGACTGAGTTCAGTGCATACCTACAAAGCAACTAGGACTGCCGCTAACAATATGTAAGTTGTGAGCTATGGTAAAAGAGCACGTAAGTTGTCTCTTTTTCCTGCCGCTAGGGAGATCCATATATAATATTAGAGAAGAAAAATCATGAGAATTATTCTCAGCAAGCTGCAACTCAACTCTACAATGTCAGTCAATATTATTCGAACAATCGTGAAGTATATATATACTCTTATATTTTATGTATTTGGTATTACAATTTTTCATATTTATTCTGATATATTGGGTCAAAATTTGCAAAGTAGTCTTTGATTGAAACTGAAAGCAGGTAACTCAAAATTAGGGGAGTAGTAATAGCAATTTATTTGGTGAACAAATGGGCTCGGTGGCACTCGTATGTTTTGATTTTGTATCTTTGTGGAGAAGTAAAACTGACTACACAAGCTTGCGTTGCTTGCTTCTCTCTACTGCAAATGCACTCTCCTCTGTACAAGCTGAAACAAGAGTACTTGCATTCAATGCCTAATAAGTTACACTCAGTAAAAAAACCCATAACTCGATAACTATGCCGTTTCCGCTAGTTAACTATATATAATAGACCTACTCTATGTGTTTGTTCCTGGTTCTCGTTTCCTAGTTGGTGAGTGGTTTTCGTGTTTTCAGTTCATAAAGGCCTTGTTGACATGATCTTTACCTACTCTCGGGTTTGTAAGCCTTGCGTGATGACTTTGGATATTTTATGTATAGTTTTTGTTAGGCATTTGTTGAATAATTTAATAAAGAAGGCCGTATGCATCACTTCTATGCAGAGGCTAGGGTCTCATTCTCCCTGTCGGAAAAAAATCAAGAGTCATGGTCTATGAGTATGAAGCAAAACATGCATAACAAAAAAGAGACACCATTTTCCGGACGTCACACTTGTACGGCTTATTATGTTGGTGTTTGCGGTGTGAGTCTATGAATGACTTAACTTATCCAGTTTCATAACGAAATTTGTGGTATGGTTGCTAATTTCCTCTAATAAATTGTCTCGTTGATCGATGTTTGTGTAACATATGTGATTGTTGTGGATAGAGAAATACAAATTGTAAGTCTATAATCAAAGATGAGATGAAGCTGAGTGAATTTGTACATGTTTACGAATTATACTAAAAAAATTACTTGTTTACAACTTTATCGCATCTCACTGATTCTCCTTTTATTCATACAACTTTCATCAAATAGTCGTATTTATAATACTCAGCAATAGAGACCACATAGTTGTGTTGATAATATTAAATAAATATCACTATGTTAGTTTGCTATGGCTAAATTATGGAACGGAGAGAGTATATACAATTTAATCCTGTATCATTACAATACAATATTGGTGGAGAAGAAGTCCAATTTAAAATATATTATTTGATTTTTTTGAATTTGTTGGATTTTAATTTAGTCTAAGCAAAAAAAGCAGAATAATGAAATAATTAGGGTCATAATGAAATGCAACAAGTATGGACAGAATACTGAAGAAGAAATAGATCAAATGGTTGCTTAGAGAAAAAGCACAGTAATAGATAAAACAGACTGCAAAGTTGAGATGATTATCGGCGAGAGAAATGGCATTTTGACAATCAAAAAATTGTACCTTGAACATAATAATAGCCTCGACCCCCATAGCAGATTCTTCAGGTCTCGTGCCTATATGACAAAAGAAGAGAAAGCAATGATCAGATCGCTAAAGCAAAGCAACATACCAACAAGACAGATAGTTTCAGTGTTGGCTCATCTCAGAGGAGGGTCAGACCAACTACCATACGACAAGAAGAAAGTAAGTAACTACAACACCAGTATCAACCGAGAACTTAATAACAGTGACATGATGGAGGTTCTTTCATTCTTTCAGCAAAAAACAAGCGAAAGACCCAAGATTTTACTCTTCATCCGATCTAGAGAGTGACAACAAAGTGAATAGTGTTTCCTGCTGACAAACATGTACAATCTCCCATTCGCTCCAATTGTTGGTATCTCCCCACATGGAAATATGTATCTATTTGCCTGTGCACTCATCGGAAACGAAAGAGCATAAACTTTTGGATGGGTTTTCCTGGAATTCCTATCAGCTATGGGTGGGAAACACCCACTAACAATCATAACTGACTAAGATGCAGGTATGCTAAAAGCTATACAAAACGTCTTCCCGAACACTATGCATAGATCATGTCTGTTCCATGAAGCAAAGCAGAAGACCATCTGTACCCCACATTTTGGGCAAATGAAGGCCTTTATGAGGAGTTCTATGACATAAATCTAAGCAAAGTATGATAACATGTTGTAGTTATTAGTATGATTGTGGGTATTATAAATTTATAATATACGCGGCTAACAAATATCATAGTGTATGGAGAGTAGAATTGGCCCTCTTAGTTGTAACCAATACAAACTTCTAGAGTGTTTGCCACATATGTGATCGTTGTGGATATTGAAATACAAATTGTAGTGTCTATACGGAGCTAAGATAATTTGTATATGTTTACGAATTATACTAAATAGTTTTACATGTTTGCAATTTTATCACATCTCACTGATTCTCCTTTTATTCATACAACTTTCATCAAATAGTCTTATTTATAATACTAGCAATAGAGACAACATAGTTGTGTTGATATTATTAAATAAATATCACTATGTTAGTTTGCTATGGCTAACATTATGGAACGGAGGGAGTATCTACAATTAAATTTTGTATCATTCTAATACAATATTGGTGGAGAAGAAATACAATTTTAAATATATTATTTGAAAATTTTGAATTTCTTGGAGTTTAATTTAATCTAAATCTAAGCAAAGTACGATAAGATGTTCTAATTATTAACATGATCATGGGTATTATAAATTTATAAAATACGCGCCTAACAAATATCATAGTGTATGGAGAGTATAATTGGCTCTCTTAGTTGTAACCAGTAGAAAATTCTAGAGGTTTTGCCAAAAAGTTGTTTGTCCTGAAATCTTCTCTCCTCCCGCTCACGCACATAGCAATTACACTTTTCTCAGTTATATATGCTGGTGGTAAATCTGCTTTGCCCATCTTTGCTGGTTTTTAAATGATCGATTGGCATGATGCTCATTCTATGTCACCAGTACATAATCCAGCCCTTAAAATCCTGTTGTGATAGTACAAGTCGTCCGTTAAAACGTGTTTGGCAGAAATTTATTTTGTATCACTGACAAATGCAAAACCTGTTGCGCTTTACGAGGCGCATATGAGCATGAGGTTGGAGAGAAAAAGAAGACTCCGGGACTTGTCAAGTTTTATACCCGATGGTCTTCATATTAGTTTTTTGTTCTCGTAGTTACATGGAGGCTTGGGACTAACATCCGGTCCGTGTTACAAAGCTAGTGTATAATGCTAGAAGTAGATTAATTTCCTTGTAGAACCCCACAAGCAGTGTAGCCCTAGCTGCTACAATGCCTCTCAGCCCTAGTACATGAGGAATCGTGTTGCAAACAAAATATACTAATAAAGCAAGGGATCAATGAAAAGTTATATTTCATCAACAAAATGTTTTTGCAAGTCAGCAAATCCGTATAAGTGAACATAAAATATAATTTATAATAACAAATATTTAAATCTCTTTAGCAAACAAAAGTGGGCAAAGGATATCAAAACACCTTCCCTCCTTTACCCACGATTCCGGTAGAAATGACACTAGTTCAATTTAAGAAAATTAAGTTCATAAGTTGTTATGCATTATAATGAACTAAATGAATGTAGACTTGTTGCAATATTAATGTATCAAAATTTTAGATATAAAGGCAAAGTTGAGGAAAGACGATTGGCTGCTCTTGTAGAGTGTCACCGAAACAGGCCTCTGTTTTTTAATTACAACAATACAATGCATATTTGCTATGGTCTAAAATAGAGCAGGCATAATAACATCTCACATTTTAAATACACACTCCAGCACATATGTACTACCAAGCATGTTTTATAGATGGAAAAAATACAATTGATTAATCATTTGTAATATTAGCTACTGCCCAAGATTTAGACTTTGCCAACTAGAACTCATCAGTGCACTTTTAAATTATGAAGTAAGCATCAAAAGAACTCTGATGTAGATTTGGAATTAATTACATAAAAAGTTTTCGTCCACACATATAGAAGTTATGGTTTGATAATACTGTAAAAAAATCGATAGCATTCTAGTAAGTATCATAGACAGTTAACAATCCTAGAATACTACACACATAGGGAGTGATGTTTTGGCACATGGGAGCGTATGCTCCCTTTATTTTGAAATACATGTTAGACACATTTTAAATTGTCAATAAAATTGAAACAAAAATTTCGCACGTACATCTTCATGTGCTACGCGCTCACAAAGTCGTTTCATGAAAAATCGATATGTCATGTGGCGTGTGTAAAAATAACAAAATTCGGTGCTGAAACAAAGACTTGTCACAAGATAAATTTTCTCCTTTTCGCTTAGACTACAAAAAATATCATTTTTTCGTGAAACTTGACGAATACACATATATTATGGAGATGCACATGTAATTTTTTTTTCACAATTTTTTAACACTTGGAAATATGTTTTTATGGTACAGGGATCATACGCACCCGGGAGCCGAATTGAGTTTCGACATATAGAAGCATTAGTTCCTTCGGCTCAATTACTGGTAACGAAATGAGTACTACTTCATCAGTTCGGGATTATAAGTCTGGCTCGCATTCCAAGGTTGCAAATTTAACCAACGTAATAAGGTATATATTTTAAAATTTATATCATTAAGATTTTTAGATGTTCTACTTTCTAATTGTATAATTTTTGTTTTCTACAATTTATTTTATGTTGATCAAATTGCTGACCTAGATATATGTCCCGGTCTTATAATCCCAAACTGAGGTAGTACATTTAGAGTCGCTGCCCCACACATGCCATACGGCAGCGTGGATCAACGGGAGATTGTGGCGGACCTGGGAAGTCAGAGTGTGGTAGAGGGCACGGTAAACTAGCAGCACGACGCCGATGTGCCACACATCGGCACCCCGATTGGTGCGCTTGAGTTTGTCGGCATGGATCATAGTAAGCTCGGCGCGACGTACAAGTTCTTGTACAAATGGTGTAAAAGGTGCAGCACACTGGTACAGGTAGCGCGAGGTGCCTCTCCTTCGCGCCACTCGGCATGCTGCGAATCCGCCGGCCGCAGCAAGGCCCGGAGCTCCAGTGGTTGCAGCAAGGCCCGGTGTTCAAGCCGCTTAGGGATAGTTGGAAATGGGAGGCTTAGAGATTCTTGGAGATGGGTGTAGGTTTGGCTGAAATTTTTTAAGCCCGCGGAGCATTATATATACAGGAAAACAGACAATGTAGTGACAATTTTTTTCGATAAAGAGGGTTTTATTACTTAAAAGGTTTAATTATTACACCCGACCTTTGTATAACCAAGACGCACACAGCCTCCCAAATCCAACCGAAGCAACACGGAAATAAAGAAAAAAAAGGCGCATACAAGTAAACGTCTTGTGAACTGCAAAGCCGCCTAAGTTACTGGAGGGCCGATCTGAGATTACGCCGCCATCCATATTGGATAAAAATATCTCTCGCCGTATCTTCCGACCGAGTAGACACCTTCATAAATAGATTGTGATTCTCACATGATGTAGGGATGACCATGTACGAAGCGTAGATGTGCACCGGTAGATAACTTGCATGAGAGAGTAATTTTTATCATTGAACACCTTGCCATTTCTACATAACCTTAGCGACCAAATAACGGCAAGCGCACCCTAATAAGTCCTTTACCTATGATCCACACCGTTCAGCCAATTGCCAAAACTATTAACAACGATACGTGTTGGGTATAAGTTAAAACCATTTCGATGACTGACCATATAGATCCAGCAAAATTGCACTCGAAAAATAAGTGTTTTATTGTCTCATCACGATGACAGAAGACACACTTTGCATTTCCCTGCCAATTGCATTTCACAAGATTGTTATTAGTGAGGATTACCCCTCCACGAAGATACCACACAAAAAACTTAGTCTTTAATAGAATCTTCATTTTCCAAATTTTATTATTATTATCAATGGGCACATCTGGCTGGATTAACCAATTCTACATGGAATCCACTGAGAAAATACCGTTCTCATGAAGATTCCACCTAAACTCATCCATCCCTAGCACCAACTAGACAAAATCCAGTTGTTCTATCAAAGCATTTCAAGATACTAGTCTGGAACCAAAAAGATCTCTTTTGAACGACACATTTGGTGGTGAACTTTCCAACACCTTAGCGGTTGTTTGCTTTTGTGATGCACAATATTCTACAGTGCTGAATATTGTTCTCGGAGTGTAGCACTACCAAGCCACTTATCCTAACAAATCCTAACTTCCGAGCCAGAAGTATTTATTCGTCCCAATTAGGCCAGCCCATCGTACAACAGTCAAACATTACAGAGGTAATGATCCTAATTTTCTTAATTTTAAGTCCATTTCTCTAGCTTTTATTCATATTTTTTTATACATTTAACACCTATATGTACAAAAACCATACAGCAGTTTCAAGACAATCACTTTTGTGTTGCATCGTATTGCTTGTGTGTGTGTGTCTCTATAACTATTGAGTACTCCAGCCGATCTCTTTTAATTGATTTAAATCTAGTATAATTTTATACTAAATTCGAGTCAATTAAAAGAAATTGGAGGGAGTACTTTAAACGGATTTGGTTGTTATGGGCGGGGAAATACAAATTGTACCTTCAAAGGTTAGATAGCTGACACGGGATTTCTTCTATAATCCAAAGCAAAACAGTCACCGTAGCACTGAAATCCTTTTTGACAGATTGAGAGGGAGTGCTCGGCCCTCGCTATCATGCCGAGGGATTAGCAAGCTTCCACACATGTGAGATGTAATCTCATCATCGTGTGTTTATAAAAGCAGCAATCTCATGTCAAGAGCTGAAGAGCAATGTCAGCATTTTCACATGGGGAATCATAGCCAGGCCGGTTTATTCTCTTGTTACTCTGCTAGTAGGCATCATCGGTACTAGATTACCAGGAATTCAAGTCTTGCAATTATTAAGCAGAAAACGAATCGACTGAAAGTAAAGATAAACTCCATCGCCCTCATCATTTGTGAACGCTTAGAACACGATGATGCAACGGGGCAAGTTGTGGAGGATGTCGGACGATGAGCATGGGCAAGGTGACGCCACGGAACCAGGCTGATGCATCGGAAGCGCCTATCAATCGATGAAGCTGCCGTCTCGCTTGCGCACTTCCACCTTGAGCGCGTGGTCTTCGCCTACCCCGTCCCCGCGCAGCGCCCGGAAGAAGCAGACGTCGCCGACGCCGAGGCGGTTGTCGACGCAGAACTGGTGCCATCCGTACCTGAGCGACGCGCGCGTCCTGTGCCCACCCTTGCGGATGTTGTGCTTCAGGGTGACCGTCCACTTCTCCCCGCGCATCCGCAGCACCACCTCGCTCCTGCCGTCGTATCCGTGCGCGTGCTGGAACGCCGGCGGCACGTTCTGCACAATCCCGGCCGCCAAGGGAAGAAATTATTAGCACGAACTCGATCAGGACGCATTTCCGACGAGGAACTGCACAAGATCGAGTTAGATCTCGGCGTCTCACCAGATACTGCTTCTGCCTCGCGCCCAGGTGGCTCGGCTTCAGCGTGACGGTGAACTGCGACGTCAGGGCATCGTCGATGTTCATCTCCGCCGCGCCGCTGCTACTTCTGGCACTGTCGCTGATGTTCATCTCCGCCGTGCCCGTGCCCGTGCCCGTGCTGCTGCTCTTTCTGGCACTGTCGCTGATATCGTTGCCGGAACTATCCATGCTGTTGTTGCTGCCACTCTCGCTGCTGGTTCCAATGCCTGTTTCTGCCCAGATGCGAAAGTCATCCATCTTAATTCTGTTCTTACAAGCTACAACAAGTCGCCATGACACAAAGACATATAAGAGAAAGAAGAAGTGCATACTTTCTTCGTCGTCGTCGTGGTAGTGTCTGCGGCACATGCTTCCGTCGAACACCGTGACGTTGAGCACGGCGTCTTCGTCGTAGGTGAAGACAAGGAAGTTCCAGAGCCCGAGGTCATGAGCGCGGGCGAACCGCTCCCAGCCGTGGTCGAGATACATGTGACCTTCGCCGTCGAACAACACCTCAACGTCCCACAGGCTACGCCCGCCGCTTGCCTCCAGGAGCGTCACTTCACGGGGCTCTTGGCCGTCCAGCAACTTAGCGAACTTGTCGGGCAGCCTCTGCAGCAAGGATCGTGCAGTGTTTAAAGTTTAATTAAGCCACGGAAAGAACACCAGACATCAGGGCGTACAAAACCGAAAAAATTGGATAAAACACAGCAAAACCATCTTGTTCTACTAGTAGACTGTATGTACGTACCAGTTTTTCCCAGGGGTTTTGGAGTATGATCACGAAGAACTCGAAATCCATCAAGTCTGGAAAGGCGGCCGTCTCCCCGTCCATTTTAGCAAAACCCTCTTGTTCTATTTCCTCTTCCTACTTCATGGGTCATGGCTGTCCACTCACATGTGCAAGTGCAACGATGGTATTAATAAGCTTCTTCTCTGGATTCCCTCCCACAGGCTATAGGCTCCACCCATCTCCTTACCACTGAAAACTAGAGATGGTAACATAGCGACTGCTTTAATTGTTGCAGGTTCCTTCTTCATGTATAGCACGGCCCTTACGTGTCGAGCTCCAGTGGTGGGCTGTGAAGTGTTAGCTCAAAAACAGCCCTCCGATTTCTTGTCTCAGCATTAGTGGCGGATGGCAGTGTAACTATGACAGTTTAGCCTACATAATAGATCGGTTTTCCCTCTTAGGTCGGCTTACCGGTGTTGTAAGGAGTGGGGAACCCGATCTATGCGTGAAGTTTCAATAAAAGTAGTACTTTTGGTAGATTATATTAGGGTTTTGGTAGCCGAAATTATTTTTGGTTTTTCCCTCAATGGAGATGGAATCATCTGCAATAAATGATCTCCAGACTTTGGTTCGACGACGTGATCTTCTTCCCGATATCTATGGTGGTGTTGTAAGATTACAACTCTCTAGGTATGGGCCTTCAGATCTTGCTTCACTAGTTCGATTTTGGATCATTTTTGCCGCGAGGAGGATTATCCTCGCAGTTTTTATCCCGGTTGCTACGTTCTCGATAATGGTGCTTCTTACTCTCGGCTCTTCAACGACATCGACAAGGCTGGTCGATTGTTATTTCCTGACATATTGGTACTGGTGCTCTTGCCGATGTTGATTGACTATTTTAATGATTGCGCGTGTGCATGCAACCTTAGTATTGCGGATCAAATTAAAATTATGGGAAAACTATGGTTTTGTATATGTCTTTAGCTGCCTTCAGGAAAGTAAAAGATTATATCATCGAAACAGAAAGAGTTTAAAGACCTCAAAGATTTGCTAGTATCATTTAGAATTTATTTTGTAATTGCTAGAGACAACTTCGTGCATGTCTACCATGTACTCCCTCCGTCCCAAAATGTAAGGCGTCTAAGGATTGGTCAAAATCAAACCTTACTAACTTTGACCAAATATATAGAAAAAAATATTTACATCTGCAATATCAGCTGGACACACTAAGAAATTAGACGTTATGGTGAATCTATTGATACTGATTTAGTAATGCAAATGTTCTTATTTTTGCATATAAACTTGGCGAACTTAAAAAACATTGACTTTTGACTAATCCGTATAGATGCCTTACGTTTTGGAATGGAGGGACTACTATTTGTTGCTACAAATATATGTGGTATTGATTGTAAAAAAAATGACAACTTTCGTGGTGCATATGCTGATGTAATCGTTTTTACTACTTGTCACAGTTTGGTCAAGCTGCCAACTATTATACTCCCTCCGGTTTAAAATAATTATCTAAAATTGATGTATCTAGACATATTTTAGTGTGTAGATATATTTAATTTAGCAATTATTTTATACCAGAGGGAGTAGAAAATAACGTTGAGCTAGTTAGGGCAAATTTTGCTTTTGCCACACTAGAATTTGCTCATTTTGCTTTGCCACTATAAATTTTGACATATTGTTTTTGCCCTATTCTCTCCCATTGAGGGGCATATGCAAAACCAAAACAATAACAAAAGGGGCAAAATAAAATAAGGACTCGTCATTTTCATTTGATTTTGCCCCACATGGGGCAAAAATGATACATTACCAGGCAAGGTAAAAGAAAAATGTCAAAATTTAAAGTGAAACAAGTAAAATGAGCAAAAACTAGTGTGACAAAAACGAAATTATCTCCATTTATCCTATACAGAAAAAACGGTTCTACTACTTCCCATTTTCTTTCTCTCTTGTGAATATTACAGCCTATTTATGCACGAAGTTGTTCATAGCATGCGTCCTCTTTTTCTTCTCTCCGGTTTCTATACTACCCAGCTAATGCTCTAGCCCAAATCGAGTCAGCTGCACTGCTGGAAAATGCCTTCTTTCGCAAAAAAAAGTAATGCTCCTGCGTAAAAGTGATTTTCCTAATGGCATGATGGTAGATAAAATTTGCGGGCGTGTGTATCAAAAGTGGGAGAGGGGCGATCACAAAGAAAAACATTCATTTATTAATCTATAAAAAATTATAAAGTGTGATTTCCACAAATGAGTACTACCTCAGTTCCTAATAAAGTTTCTCTACTTTATTTAGATACGGAGGTATATAGATATATTTTAGTTATAGATACATTCGTATCTTGAAAAAAATTGGCAACTTTTTTTTTCTGGGATGGAGGGAGTAAATGATGGTGCACTCGGTTTTCAATTCACCTGACGAGGGAAGGCGATGGTCTAGTTGCAGGTTGTCAAGGACACACAAGATAACTCGGTTTAACTATATCTATTGGGTACTCCCACATAATACTTTCGACTAAGCTGTGTGGATGGTTGTTGTCTTGAAGCCTCTCGTGGTATGTTGTGAGATAAGTGACATAATATAATGCTATTGGGAAGCCTCGTTGCTCTTTGTATGCAACCCCCTGCCTTGTAAGCACCGGGTTTTTTATTTAAAGAAACTTGCAATATGGCCCTCGCAAATGCGAGGGGATCATTTTAGGTGTATCCTTAATGATTGCAAATAAGCTTAAAAGAGTAGGAGGTGCCAGAGAGATATCATCCCAATCTCAATCTTAATCTAAATGGTGATGCATGAAAGATGTGAAAAATTGCAGCTTGTTTGTGTGATGATGTAGTGATAATCCTTGCATTCTCAAATAGTATTGTTATTATTTTTCATTAAATAAATTATGTGGTGGACTATGAAATAAATATTTTAAACCTTTGTAATTCTGTGAACTATATCTATTTTAGTACCATATTATCCTGGTGGTAGACTATGAAATAAATATTTCAAACCTTTGTTATTATGTGAACTATATCTATTTTAGTACCATATTATCCTGGTTTCTTAATAAAAGTTGAAGTTTTGCGAATATGCAACAATTTATGATACCAATATGTTAATAGTAATTTGGGATCACCTTCAAGGGTGACAAATCTAGGTCACAGGTTTATCTCCAAAAATGTTTCCAAACTATGTCATCGGATTGTTTCAAATGGTCAAGTTGCTTCACTGATGTTGATCATCTAAATCCAGGTGGGACATATGCTGAAGATAACGTTATCTATTATTATTTACATGGTCAATTATTTACATTTGGACATCTATTGTGTATGTTGGACTCTAACTTGTTTTTTTTTTACATTTGTAGCTAACCATTGGTCAAAATTTTACAAGGGAGAACTGAGTGGAAGGCGAGCAAAGGGATTTGGTTTGTACATAGTTGAAAAATTCTCAAACATTATGAGACATGGAAGAACTGACGATCCGATGAATTCCCAAACAAGAAGAATCTTATGTTTATCTTTGTTGGAGAGTGTTTTGTGCTTGACACGATGATGAAGTCTCAAGTAGCCCCGCTCCTCTATCATCAGTTAATAGAAGGAGGCCCGATGCCAAGAATAAAGAAAAAAGAGAGGAGGGCGAAGGTAGGAGATGATGTCAATTACAAAAAAAGTCATTGGTCAACATGATGGCAATAAGGAAGGGCATTGCTTGTAAAAGAAAGACGTTGAATCCCTCCGTCCCAAATAGGTGACATAAACTTAGCCAAAAAAATCAACGTTTTCAAAGTTTGACCAAAATATATTAATGTAATTATCAACAACTACAATATTAAGTAAATACATTATGAAATATGTCATATGATGGATCCATTGATATTGGTTTGGTATTGTCGATATTCATATTTTAGTATATATTCTCATTCAAAGTTAATTTTTTTAAACTAAGTTTATACCTCACCTGTTTGGGGGTTACCTAGCTATTTGGGGGACGTAGGGAGTATAAGCAAAAGCCTGATAAAATTGACAATCTCGCACTCAATTCCTGTTAAAAGTACTAGTACGGACAAGGGAGTAGCCTGCCCTCACTATCGTCCTGAGGAATTAGCAAGGTGTCACTCATGTGATCTCATCTCATCACCATCCTGTTCAAAAAAGGAACAATCTCAGATCAAGAGAGCTCAAGAACAATGTTAGCATTTGCAGGCGGGGAAGCACGGCTAAGGACAAGCCAGGAAACTGGACTAGTGAAACTGGACTGCGGTGAACAGAAGCAAAGCGCAACTGGCAACTAAACCTAGGAACCTCGGCCTAATTTGGGGTGCCATGGAATTAGGGGGGCGGTTAAGCCCGCACATGCCCTGGGCGGACTGCGCTGGAGCGAAGAAAAGCAGCGTGCGCGTGTTGGTCCACGATTGGTCGGACACCTCCGCGACGTAGATGCACTCCACGCCGTCGCCGTTCACCGCGTCAAGACGGAGCTTCCAGTTCATGCCGGCCACGACCTGCTCCATGCCGCTCATCACCGTCTTGAGCTGGAGCCCATCGTTGGCCTGCCTGGCGTGCTCAGCAACCGCCCACCCGGCAATCTCCTGGACCTCCGTGGTGTTAATGTCTGGGATTTGTTGCCAACCACCGAGCAGTGGTCCGCTTGCCGTGGCGGGTGAAGCGATGGTGCACGCACGCGTCCTCGGGCTCCGGCGGCACGCTCTGCACAACCCCGCGGAAGAAAGGGAGAAATGAGTTAGCACGAACCTCTGGACCGTCCCGTGACGAGTAATTCTATAGAGTTGATCAACGTCTCACCAGATACTGCTGCAGCCTCCTCACGCCCAAGGGCAAGCATTTCTTAAGCGTGACGGTGAACTGCGACGTCGGCGCGTCGTGGATGCTGATCTCCGCCGAGCTGCTCCTGTCGCTGCTGCTCCCACTGCCTGTGTCGTCCCAAATGCGAGCCCCATCCTTCTTAACTGAATTCTTACATGTTACTAGGAGGAATCCAGAGTACAATAAATCTTCGTGACACCAAGACAGAGAAGAGCTAGAATAAGCGCTTACTCGCGTCGTCGTGCTGGTAGAATCGGCAGCACATGCTCACATCCAACACCTTGACGGTGAGCATGGCATCATCGCCGTAACAGAAGACTAGGGCGTTTCCAAACCCCAGGTTGTGAGCACGGGCGACCTGCTCCCAGCCACGTTCGAGGTACATTTGGTCATCCCCATCACGGACCACCGCCACGTCCCACAGGCGACGTCCTCTGCCGGCCTCGCACAGGGTCACTTCACGGGGATCACCGTCGTCTAGCAACTTAGCGAACTCGTCAGGCAGCCTCTGCAGCAAGAATCAAGCAGCGATTAAAGTTGAACCGGCCAAACAGCAGACATCAAACTGCAGAAAACCGAACATATGGATGAAAAACAGCAAGGAGAGAATGAGACATCAGGCGACTAGCTAGTCCCCTGGATGCATGTACGTACCAGTTTGTCTGGGAACACGAACGTCTCTTCTTCCATCTTAGCAAGACACTCTGCTTCTCCTCTTGCTCCTCCCTGCGTCTTCTCTTGCTCCTCTCTGCTTCCGCATAATTGATTATAAGTTTATAACCTCCCCTAGCTCAGCTGCCTTTGATCATATGCACCTTTGTCGGTCTGCCTTCATCATAACTCATAAGCCCCCACTTCGGTTAATTGTTGATGCTGCCCCCTTTTCACATTGTTAACAGATTTGTAAACATATAACCAACAAACATGCATAGAAAAAGACATCAATATCCTTCAGTTTAATTCTGCTTGTAATACGTGAAAATTCGCGAAATAGGAAGAAAGAAAGCTTGCCATACATTTTGGAAGAAAAGACGGCTGCTGGCTGCTGATAGGGAGATGACACGGCTGCAGCGGCGAGGTGCGCCGGACGGGAGGAGGGAGCCGCGGCGGACGCGAAGAACTAGCTCTGAGGCGCAGCGGACGGGGCGGAAATGTGGTGGAGGGGGGGGGGGGGCGAAGAACTAGCTCTGAGGCGCACCGGACGACGTGGAGATCTGCGAGGATGGGAATGGGGCGGAAGCCGCGGCTGACGGCGTGGTGAGGGGCGCCGGCGGCAAGACTCGGTCGGGGTCGAGCCGACGGGAGGAAAAGAGCTGAGGATTCCCCACCGCACCCCACCCCAACCAACATACAATTTTGCTTGCTCTTACGTGTCGACCGTCGAGCTCCTATTCAGCTTCTCCACAAGCGACTCCAAAAAAGAAATAGCATTGCCTTTAACATTGGTACCTGCAACGTCGTGGTGCCGCGAGGTGGTGGGCGGCGAGTGTGGTGGAGCATGATGGAGCGTCCAAGGCGGGGTTACGAGGGTCGGGAGAAATCCTTGTTAGTTTCGTCGACACCGTCGCGGTGACGTCCATGGGCGCCACCCTTCCTTCTTGAAGGGCGTTGGGTGAAGCCTCGTTTCCCTGTCCTTGCGCGTACCGGGGGAAACCCTAGGACCACTCCTGGCAGCAGCGGCGTCGTCGTCGCATCCCTTCTTGAAGGTGTTGCTTGGTACGCGGGGCTTCCGAGTGCTAGGAGCGTGGCGGGAATTCTCCGGTCGGCGCAGCGGTTGTGAGGCATTTCCGTTTTCATCGATCCGGCCTTTTCGGCATTAGTTTCTCTTTTCTTTCTTTTATGTTTTCTTTTGGGCATGCTTGTGCTGTTTGCTCCAGCCATGGATACTATGTTGTATCGGTTGTGTGCTATATTAATATAGCGGGGTGAAAGCCTGTTTCGAGGAGGAGACACAACTAATTAAGGCTTGGATTTTTATCCTGAAAGGTAAGACTATGAACTTCTTCTATGCAGTTGCCCCCATTTGCATACCGCTGCTCTAATGCGCGAATCGCCAAGCCAATTCTTCATCGCTTCATAGACACGAACCACCCTTGTTAGTGCATAGATATCGGCATCCAAGAGATTCTCCGCCAGCACCATGAAACGAGAATGTGCTCCATGATACTAACAGCCAGATGAGCTTCCAAGCGCTCCCTCCAAACCCAAACGGTCGGAGTAAAACACGGGTGTGCACGACCGAATTCCACCCGACCTAGCAATCTCCATGCATGAATCACCCAGTCGAGTTTGCAGCCTTCCAGAACACGTCACTGCAACCAGATCAATGAAGACATCACTCAGGGATATCTTCGTCTTGACGTGAGAGAAACCCTAGGACTGCCCCTTTATTCAATTCAAGCTAGCAGCCACCACGCCACCAGCAGGAAGTAGAGGAGAAGAAGATTCTGCCGGCCACCGATGCAGCCCGCGAGTATCAAGGCACGCAGTTGTCGCCGCAGCCGTAGGCCCAGATTATATCAATATATAAGATAAATCCACTAACAACCATTAGAAAATGAATCCACCGAAAATGCATTGGGTAGTATTATAGAGGAGGAAATCAACAACCACCATATAGATGAATCCCTTGGCCCAGAAGTTCATCGAGTCAATGCTAGATAACCATAGAAAATAAATCCAGTAATACCCATAGAAAATGAATCCACTAACCCGGAGGTGCACTAGGTGAGTATTATATAACCATAGAAAATAAATCTGATAATAACTTGATTTATATCCAATGTAGTAGTGCTTGGCCTCATCGCATAAGTACACAACTTCTTCCAATATCATAATTGCAATCAAAGTAAATATTCATGTCTATCGTAACTAGCAAATTCTCGTGTAGCAGAATTTTTTTACAAAGATGAATTACAGTAAAAGCTTGGCATCCAATACAAATTATTGTTCAAATATTTTATGAAGGAAAAAATATGTGTTCATGCATTTGATCATCAGGTACTTGAATGCTATATCGATTAGGTCATTGCATATATAAATAAAATAATAGGTAGAAAGAACGGGTTACCGATGAGTCTATGAATTTACAGATCATTGTTGAAGTTTAATCTGTTGATGCAGCCAAGCCAATATAGTGGGCCGCGACGCTCGTGTTTATTTCCATGACCCAGTTGCAGGCACTACGGGAGAGCTCCAGTCTGTCGACGGCCGCCAGCCGTCGGCACAGCAAGGAAGGCCGTCGGCACAGGTTGTGCAGACGGTGACCGTCGGCGTAGCGTCGTCGGCATAGTTCTGGTCGGGGACTGCCCGATCACCGTTGGCACAGACTGGCCGTCGGCATAGATTGTTGTGCCGACGGTTATACCGTCGGCATAGTATTTCAAAATTTTCAAAAAAAAAATTAAAAAAAGATTAAATTTTTTTTTTGAAAAAATATATTTTTTATATTTTTTCAATTTTCTTCTTATTCTTTTTTACTTGTTAATCTTTCACAATCACACTTACACTTAGTACATCTAATCTTAGGTCAAATTGCACTTGTAGTCAAACTTTCCAGTTGGTCACCCATCCTCACACTACTCCCGCCCCAGCACGCTTAACTTCTTGGTTCTCTTCGGATGAGCTTCCATGAAAGAAATGACGCCATTGTTGTTAATACTACCATATCAATCATATTAACCCTTTGATTGTGCTGCCACATCTCTATATTTTTTAATTCTAAACAATTACTTAAGTAAACAACAATGAATATATATAAATAATAATAATATAAAATTTGAAAAAACAATTAAATGATTTAATTTTTGTCTTTTTATTTAATATGGAATAATTAATATCAGTAAATACGAATTTGGCAAATAATATGTCTAAATTGATCAAAAAAATAAGCGGAATACAAATATGACATCCATATCATATTTTGAACCTACAATTTAATTTACCCAAAAATCATGAGCAATAGATCAAGTACCTCTAGTTCAAATCTGGTTGACTTTATCGAAAATGAGGTGGGAAACGGCCTCGGCATGGCATAGTTTGCCGAAATGAGGTCATATTTGGCACGTGTGTGGGTTCTAGGATGGGAAGCAAGACCCCGGACGCGGATTTCTAATCCGACCCATGGGCGACAATATTTTCATTTTTAGCGTGCCCAAACGGTTTTTATTTGTGAAGCAGCTACATGGGGCGCATTTTAGTATGACGTGAAACCTCCGTGTGATGATAGTAGACCACCTACGCACCACCTATCACATGGCATGTACACGCGTTAGCTATTTGAGAATCCATGCGCTTCCGGCGGTGTCCCGCCGATTTCGCTGGAAACTGACCGGATTTGAACTAGGGCTCAACTATCCGTCACTCCACAAATTCCGGAAAAATGTTTTTAGTTCTACGATGCATCATTATATGTGCTAATTTTTGTACGTTTAGTTTGTTCCCGAATGGGTGCACCCGCACGCCCGGTACGGCGATACCGCATGTCCCGCGGTCCCTGTTTTGGCCAAATGACAATTTGAACGAAGTCAAAAAAATCCCACGGAGCCGCGTGGCGTCATTTTATATGTCATGGTAACTATTCCGTTTGTCAAAACTGGGAGACGGAAATTATTTTAAAAAACCCTTCACGAAAAGGGCTATCACGTGCGGAGTTCTATGGATTTCAGTGGAAATGAGGTGGGAAACGGCCTCGGCATGGCATGGTTTCCCGAAACGAGGTCATATTTGGCACATGTGTGGGCCCTAGGATGGGAAGCAAGACCCCGGGTGCGGATTTCTAATCCGACACACGGGCGACCATCGTTTCATTTTTAGCGTGCCCAAACGGTTTTTATTCGTGAAGCAGCTACATGGGGCACATTTTAATATGACGTGAAACCTCCGTGCGATGATAGTAGACCACCTACGCACCACCTATCACATGACATGTGCACGCATTAGCTTTTTGGGAACCCATGCGGTTTCCGGCGGTGTCCCGCCGAATCCGCTGGAAACTGACCGGATTTGAACTAGGGCTCAACTATCCGTCACTCCAGAAATTCCGGAAAAAATGCTTTTAGTTCTACGACGCATTATTATATGTGCTAATTTTTGTCCGTTTAGTTTGTTCGCGAATGGGTGCAACCGCATGCCCGGTACGGCGATACCGCATGTCCCGGGGGTCCCGTTTTGGCCAGATGGCAATTTGAACGAAGTCAAAAAATCTCACGGATCCGCGTGGTGTCATTTTATATGTCATGGTAACTATTCCGTTTGTCAAAACTGGGATACGGCAATTATTTTGAAAAACCCTTCACGAAAAGGGCTATCATGTCCGGAGTTCTATGGATTTCAGGTGAAATGAGGTGGAAAACGGCCTCGGCATGGCATAGTTTCCCGAAACAAGGTCATATTTGGCACGTGTGTGGGCCCTAGGATGGAAAGCGAGACCCCGGGTGCGGATTTCTAATACGACCCACGGGCGACCATCTTTTCATTTTTAGCGTGCCCAAACGGTTTTTATTTGTGAAGCAGCTACATGGGGCGCATTTTAGTATGACGTGAAACCTCCGTACGATGATAGTAGACCACCTACGCACCACCTATCACATGACATGTGCACGCATTAGCTTTTTGGGAACTCATGCGGCTTTCGGCGGTGTCCCGCCGAATCCGCTGGAAACTGACCGGATTTGAACTAGGGCTCAACTATCCGTCGCTCCAGAAATTCCGAAAAAATTACTTTAGTTCTAGGACGCATCATTATATGTTCTAATTTTTGTCCGTTTAGTTTTTTCGCGAATGGGTGCACCCGCACGCCCGGTACGGCGATACCGCATGTCCTGGGGGGCTGTTTTGGCCAGATGGCAATTTGAACGAAGTCAAAAAATCTCACGGAGCCGCGTGGCGTCATTTTATATGTCATAGTAACTATTCCGTTTGTCAAAACTGGGATGTGGCAATATTTTGGAAAACCCTTCACGAAAAGAGCTATCACGTCCGGAGTTCTATGGATTTCAGGGAAAATGAGGTGGGAAACGGCCTCGACATGGCATAATTTGCCGAAACGAGGTCATATTTGGCACGTGTGTGGGCCCTAGGATGGTAAGAAATACCCCGGACGCGAATTTCTAATCCGACCCATGAGCGACCATTTTTTCATTTTTGGCGTGTGTGAAAGCCATGAAACCTCGAACATTATAGCTCATTTATAAGAAAATTTATGTAGGTATTTGAAATATTCTATTTTTGATATTTTTCTATGATAGATCTTGTTTTTCTGCAAAATTTGATATATTATACTTATTTTTTTCAGTTAGAATGATTTAGTTATGCTTTTTTGAAGACTGCCGTTGAGAAATAGGAAAAAGCTATACCGACGGTTTAACCGTCGGCACAGTTCTGTAGTGGAAAAAAAAGGAAAAAAATGTTGTGCCGACGGTCAGACTGGTCCTGTGCCGACGGCCAGAACTGTGCCGACGGTGACCGTCGGCACCTCCAGCCTGTACCGACGGCCAATTTAACGCCGACGGTCATCCTCGTCGCCGCGCTCCGGAGGCTACTGTGCCGACGGCCCCGACATTTGGCCGTCAGCACATCGCCTGGCCGTCGGCGTACGGCAATTCTCCCGTAGTGAGGGATGGTTGCATCCACCACTCAGACCGATTTTTATTGCTCGCATATAAGCCTAAACCGTCAAGGGTTAGTCTTCACTGTTAGCTAAGTAGCCTAACGAAAGAGAGAGAACAAAAATTGCATGCATGTAGATCTATTAAGGTGTAAATCCTTATTGTGTGTCGTGTGAATCAACCCATGTGATGCATATTAAAATAAGAGTTTAATACGCGAGGCCATAGATCGAGACGAGTGAGTAGAAAAAAGCTGATTCTTCAAACAGTACGTGATGAGCCGACGAATAATTTTGTTCCTGCAGCAGTCGATCGCCTTGCTGGAAACTGATCCCGTCGGGTTGGATCTGACCAACACTTGGTTGTTGTGAGGAGATTGGCGAGTCGCGTGATCCGCCGTAATTGACAATGAACCTATCGACATCAAACTTCCGCGCGGACTCGTGATCGGATGAGGTTGAAGGCGCTGGCATGCACAAATTTGGACGATGATGATGTAGATGGATCCCGCCCGGATAACAAAATCCAGTTGTCGTGTTTCCCACAGATGGCATCAATTAACGAGGGATCACCTCGCCAATACCTACAGATTGTAGACTTAGGTTTTTTTTAAAAAAGCGACGATGGAGATTTCGGTAGCTAGATTGGGCACACGATATACGCAACTTTCCCCTCGGTGGAGGATGCCTACGTGCCGCTAGCAATCTAGTATATGATCCGGAGGCGGCCGTAGGCGGAACTATGTCGCTATCTTGTCTATCTCCCTCCCTCTACATGGGTCTCCTGGATGGCTTATATATACAACCAGCCTAGGGTTTTACAAGAGTTCTAGTCGACTACTTTTTCGGGATGCCTTCTTAGGCCTTCTCCATATTAGGCCATGCCGGGTATAGTAATAATGGGTACCCGAAAGGTATGCCCATGACACCGTGCAACCTCACACGGCAAATGCTTTGCCGTGCACTTTTAAGGGTTTGTCGTGCACTTAGGGCTACACGGCAAAGCATCGATTTCCTATAGTGTATGTACATGCTAAGCTCATAATGTTTTGTGTAAAACTGGGGGCTTACACTCTTTGTAGCGAACGGCAAATTTTATAACACCTAATCATCATGAGGTCCTACAAAACGACAAACTTTTGCAACGAATATATTAAGGGAGAACACATTTTATTCTAATATTAAAAATGAGGGATCACTTTATAATGTTATCGTGGTGAACACTCAAAATAAGATGTATAAAAACAAAAAAGAATAAACATGAGATGCATAAAAAAAGTGACATGGTATAGCCCTTTTTTTGCGTCTTTAGCCTCTATCTGCAAGTCTGCAACGCACCGGCGTAATCCCCATCATGCCACCAGCGATACGCCCATCCCAAAGGACCACCTCACGTCATGGGCCAGCGTGGATCATCAGGAGCTTGTGGCGGATCTGGGAAGTCTGAGTGTGGTAGTGTGCGTGGTAAATTAGCAGCAGACGCCGATTGGTGCGCTCGAGATCCTCGGTAAAGGAAGCCTCATAGTAAGCTCGGCGCGACGTAGACCTTCTTGTATAAGTGGAGTAAAAGGTGCCGCGCAAACCGGTAGCGCAAGAGCGATGCGCCTCTCCTTCCCACCACTCGGCACGCGGCGAATCCGCCGGCCCCAGCAAGGGTCAGAGCTCCGGTGGCCGCAGCAAGGTCCAGAGTTCAGGCCGCCTAGGGATACTCGGAAATGGGAGGCTTAGAGATTCTTAAAGATGGGTGCAGGTTTGGCTGAATTTTTTGAAGTCCGGTGAAGCGTTATATATATAGGAAAATAGACAATGTAGTGACAGATGGCTAGAAAGCATATCATATAGCAGTCCAACATTACAGAGGTCATGGCACTAATTTTCTTAATTTTATGTTCATTTCTCTAGCTTTTATTCAGATTTTTTATGCAGGTAATACGTATATCTAAAAAAACGGTGCACAAGTTTCCAGACGATCACATTTGTGTTGCAGCTTATTGCCTGTATCTTTCAACGGATTTGGTTGTTATGGACGGGGCGACAAAGGTTAGAGAGCTTACACGGAATTTCTTCTATATAATCCAAAGTCTCACAAAACAGACACCGTAGCACGCTGAATCCTTTGTGACACATGCAAAGGGAGTACTCGGCACTCGCTATCAGGGCGAGGGATTAGCAAAGATGCCACACATGTGAGATGTTATCTCATCATCCTGTTTATAAAAGCAACAATCTCAGGTCAAGAGCTGAAGATCAGTTTGAGCATTTTCACATGGGGAAACATATATAGCCAGGCAGGTTTATTCTCAAGTTAATCTGCTACTACTAGCGTCAGCGGCTCTACAATTATTAAGAAGATCGAACAAGGATGAAGTGGAAGAAAAGATCGACTTGATCTGTGAACTTGTAGGATGCAACGGAGCATGTTGTCGTCTGCTATTAGCACCATCGGTACTACTCCGTAGATTGCCAGGAATTCAAATCTTACAATTATTAAGCAGAACACGGATCGACTGATAGAAAATATAAACTCTATCGCCCTCATCTCATTTGTGAAGGCGTAGAACACGATGATGCAACGTAGCATGCTGTGGAGGATGAGCAATGGGTGAGGTGAGGAGATGCATCGGAAGCCCTGCGCCTATCAGTCCAGGAAGGTGCCGTCTCGCTTGCGCACCTCCACCTTGAGCGCGTGGTCGTCGCCTCCCCCGTCCCCGCGCAGCGCCCGGAAGAAGCAGACGTCGCCGACGCCGAGGCGGTTGTCGACGCAGAACTGGTGCCATCCGTACCTGAGCGACGCGCGCGTCCTGTGCCCACCCTTGCGGATGCTGTGCTTCAGGGTGACCGTCCACTTCTCCCCGCGCATCCGCAGCACCACCTCGCTCCTGCTGTCGTACCCGTGCGCGTGCTGGAACGCCGGCGGCACGTTCTGCACAATCCCGGCCGCCAAGGGAAGGAATTATTAGCACGAACTCGATCAGGACGCATTTCCGACGAGGAACTGCACAAGATCGAGTTAGATCTCGGCGTCTCACCAGATACTGCTTCTGCCTCGCGCCCAGGTGGCTCGGCTTCAGCGTGACGGTTGTTATTTTGTGATCCAAATTCATATACTAAAGGGAGGCTAACTTCTGACGAGCGGAGCGAGGCCCGTCGCCGGAGGCTTGGGCCGAAGCGTAGCGTAGTCAGAAGTTAGCCCATATGTCGTGCCCTACAGGGACGCCTGCGGGGGGTGCGGGGGGCGGCAGCCCCCCGCGGTACGGATCGTTGCCACCGCCTATTTATATTCCCTGTAAGCCGCCGCTAGGGTTATCATCGCATCATTGTACACCCACGGCGTTTGTAAACACCACCGAAATAGTGAAGTTTTGTTGGCTGGCGCCCGTGGTTTTTCCCTTGTGTGTTGCAAGGGTTTTCCACGTTAAAATCTCGTGTCCCCTGCAGTGTTTTACTTTTCGTTCTTCGTTTATTGTGCATCTCAATTATAACAAGTGGTATCGAGCCCGTGTTCTTTGGATCTAGGGTTTACGAGATGTCGTCACTGAAGTTCGATCTACCGCAGCTGGACTACACCACGAGATTTGCTTTGTGGCAAGTGAAGATGAGGGCGATTCTCGCCCAATCTTCAGATCTGGATGAAGCGATCGATGCTTTCGGCGAGAAGCGAAGGATACCTGGACCGATGCGGAGAAGCGGAAAGACCGTAAGGCTTTATCGTTGATTCAACTCCATCTGTCCAATAATATTCTGCAGGAAGTGCTGCGAGGAGAAAACCACCGCCGAGTTATGGGTCAAACTAGAGGAGATCTGTTTGTCCAAGGATCTCACGGGCAGATTGCACGTGAAGATGAAGCTGTTCTCGCATAAGTTGCAAGAGGGAGGTTCGGTAATGAATCACCTATCTTCCTGGAAAGAGATTGTTTCTGATTTGCAGTCTATAGAAGTTAAGTATGAGGATGAGGATTTAGGTCTTCTTCTTTTATGCTCGCTGCCTAATTCTTTCGGTAATTTTCGTGACACCATATTATTGAGCCGCGACAAACTAACTCTCGCGGAAGTTTATGATGCTCTCCAACAAAAGGAGAAAATGAAATTTATGGTGCAGGCTGAAAGTTCGTCCTCCAAGGCGGAGGCGTTAGAGGTCCGTGGCAGGACTGAGCAGCGAGATAACTACTACCACAACAACGAGAGATAAGAGCAAGGGCGATAGAGGTCGCTCAAAGTCCAAAGGACGTGACAAGTTCTGCAGGTATTGTAAGAAATCTAGCCACAATATTGATGATTGTTGGAAGGCTGCAGAACAAGGAGAAAAGGAACGGAACTTACCAACCGAAAAATAATGATGGTAATGGTAAGGCTGCCGTTGTCACCGGTAAGGGTGAGGCTGCTGTTGTTGCTTGGTAGTGATAGTTCGATGGAGATTGCTTAGCTGTTTTGGCTGCATGTGTTTCACGTGATGATGAATGGATTCTTGATACTGCATGTTCGTTTCATATTTGCTGTAACAAAGATTGGTTCAGTTCTTATGAGTCCGTGCAGAGTGGAGATTTTGTGCGTGTGGGGAATGACAACCGGTGCAGCATTGTTGGCATTGGTTACTGTTCGAGATCAAGACCCATGATGGGATGACACGCACGTTGACAGGAGTGAAACACATACCCTCCATGGCGAGGAATTTGATCTCTTTGAGTACCCTTGATTGTGACGGGTACAAGTACAAAGGTGGGAACAAACTTTTGAAGGTATCATCAGGTTCTCTCATTATTATGATTGGTGATATGAATTCTGCGAAATTATATGTCCTTAGAGGTAGCACTTTGCCTGGTATTGCTGCTGCTGTTAGTTCTGATGAAACTAGTAAGACTAACCTTTGGCACAAGCGTCTTGGACATATGAGTGAGCTTGGCATGGCAGAATTGGCAAAGAGAGAGCTAATTGATGGCTGCGATTTAGGTAATCTTGAGTTCCGTGAGCACCTGCATCTTTGGTAAGCATAAAAGAGTAAAATTTAATGCTTCCGTTCATACCACCAAAGGCATTTTAGATTATGTACACGCTGATGTTTGGGGTCCGTCCCGTAGAACTTCTAATGGTGGTGCTAATTACATGCTTACAATTATTGATGATTACTCAAGAAAAGTGTGGCCATATTTCCTGAAACATAAATCTGATGTTTTTAATGCTTTTAAGAAGTGGAAAGTTATGGTAGAAACCCAAACTGAAAAGAAGGTTAAGATACTCCGTATCGACAATGGTATGGAATTTTGTTCAAATGAATTTGATGAGTTTTGCAGCAATGATGGGATGGTAAGACATCATACCATTCCGTACACCCCTCAACAGAATGGCGTGGCTGAACGCATGAACAGGACCATTATTTCGAGGGCTCGCTGCATGTTGTCTAATGCAAAGATGCATAGAGGTTTTTGGGCTGAAGCAGCCTCCACCGCATGTTATCTCATCAACAGGTCACCTTCGTTCCACTTGATAAGAAAACTCCAATTGAGGTATGGTCTGGTTCGTCTGCTGATTATTCAGATTTGAGAGTTTTCGGTTGCCATCGCTTACGCTCATGTTGATAATGGAAAGTTGGAGCCAAGGGCTGTTAAGTGCATCTTCCTTGGTTATGGTTCGGGAGTTAAGGCATATAGATTATGGAATCCTGAAACTAAGAAAATTGTGTTGAGCAGGAATGTCGTTTTTAATGAGGCGGTTATGTTTAATGATAGTCCGTCTACTGATATTTCTGATGCTATTGATTCTCCTGATGATGAGCAGCACAGAATTGGCGTGCAGGTGGAGCACGCAAAGGAGAATGAAAATGTGTTTCCTGAAACCAACAATGATGATAATGATGTTCCACCTTCACCACCTTTTGTTCAGCGACAAGGACGGTCTATTGCTGCTGACCGCCCTAAGAGAAATATTACACCTCCTACCCGATTAATTCAAGAATGTGATATTGTTGTTTATGCTTTGAGTTGTGCTTGAACAGGTGGAGCATGATATTGAACCAGCTACATATACTGAAGCCATTGCTTCGGTTGATAAAGAGAAGTGGGTAGGTGCGATGCAAGAAGAGATGCAATCGCTTGAGAAGAATGGCACATGGGATGTTGTGCACTTGCCTAAACAAAAGAAGGCTGTCCGCTGCAAGTGGATATTCAAAAGAAAGGAAGGTTTGTCTCCTAATGAGCCTCCACGGTTTAAGGCAAGGTTAGTAGCAAAAGGTTTCAGTCAAATTCCAGGTGTTGATTATAATGATGTATTCTCCCCGGTTGTGAAGCATAGTTCTATTCGTGCTTTCTTTGGTATTGTTGCTATGCATGATCTTGAGCTTGAGCAGCTAGATGTAAAGACTGCTTTTCTGCATGGTGAGTTGGAGGAGGATATATATATGGACCAACCTGAAGGTTATGTTGTGCCTGGTAAGGAGGATCTTGTTTGCAAATTAAAGAGGTCCCTTTATGGTCTGAAACAATCGCCACGACAGGTGGTATAAAAGGTTTGATTCATTTATGCTTACACATGGTTTTGAGAGATCTCGGTATGATAGTTGTGTGTATATCAAGTTTGTTAATGGATCACCTATTTATTTGCTGCTATATGTTGATGATATGTTGATTGCTGCCAAGAGCATGAAAGAGATCACTACTTTAAAGAATCAATTAAGTAGTGAGTTTGAGATGAAGGATCTTGGTCCTGCTAAGAAAATACTAGGCATGGAAATCAAAAGGGACAGAAAGTCTAGTTTGTTGTTTCTTAGTCGGGAAAAGTACATTGAGAAAGTTCTTCATCGTTTTAATATGCATGATGCAAAGTCAGTTACTACTCCTATTGCTTCTCATTTCAAGTTGTCAGCTTTGCAATGTCCTAGCTCTAAAGATGATATTGAGTACATGTCTCGAGTTCCCTATTCTAGTGCTGTTGGTTCCTTGATGTATGCCATGGTTTGTTCACGTCCTGATCTATCATATGCTATGAGTTTGGTCGGTCGATACATGGCTAATCCCGGTAAAGAACATTGGAAAGCTGTTCGATGGATTTTCAGGTACCTTCGCGGCACATCAAAAGCTTGCTTGAGGTTTGGCAGGATTGGTGAGGGGCTCGCCGGATATGTGGATTCAGATTATGTCGGCGATTTGGATCGAGAGAAGGTCCCTCACAGGTTATGTGTTTACTTGTTGGTGGATGTCTTGTTAGCTGGAAGGCTACTTTGCGAGGATGCTTGTTGCACAATCTACTACGAGGCTGAGTACATGGCTATTGCTTGAGGCAGGTAAAGAGGCTGTTTGGTTGAAAGGGTTATATGCTTGAGCTTTGTGGAGATAATTCTTGCATTAAGTTGTTCGGTGACAGTCAAAGTGCTATTTATCTTACTAAAGATCAGATGTTCCATGATAGGACAAAGCACATTGATATTAAGTACCACGCAATCAGAGATGTGGTTGCAAAAGGTAAAGTGAAGGTATGCAAGATTAGTACTCATGATAATCCTGCTGATATGATGACTAAGCCTGTCCCTGTGTCCAAGTTTGAGCTTTGCTCAAGCTTGGTTGGTATAACTGTTTAGCCCAAGTGGCTATTGGCGCCGGCAAGTGTTTTCTTTGTTGATTCAGGTGATTGTTGAAGTTCATGCTACAAGGAATTTGTCTCAAGGTGGAGTTTGTTATTTTGTGATCCAAATTCATATACTAAAGGGAGGCTAACTTCTGACGAGCGGAGCGAGAGCCCGTCGCCGGAGGCTTGGGCCGAAGCGTAGCGTAGTCGAAGTTAGCCCATATGTCGTGCCCTACGGGGACGCCTGCGGGGGTGCGGGGGCGGCAGCCCCCGCAGTACTGGATCGTTGCCACCGCCTATTTATATTCCCTGTAAGCCGCCGCTAGGGTTATCATCGCATCATTGTACACCCACGGCGTTTGTAAACACCACCGAAATAGTGAAGTTTTGCTGGCTGGCGCCCGTGGTTTTTCCCTTGTGTGTTGCAAGGGTTTTCCACGTTAAAATCTCGTGTCCCCTGCAGTGTTTTACTTTTCGTTCTTCGTTTATTGTGCATCTCAATTATAACAACGGTGAACTGCGACGTCAGGGCATCGTCGATGTTCATCTCCGCCGCGCCGCTGCTATTTCTGGCACTGTCGCTGATGTTCATCTCCGCCGTGCCCGTGCCCGTGCCCGTGCCCGTGCTGCTGCTCTTTCTGGCACTGTCGCCGATGTCGTTGCTGGAACTGTCCATGCTGTTGTTGCTGCCACTCTCGCTGCTGGTTCCAATGCCTGTTTCTGCCCAGATGCGAAAGTCATCCATCTTAATTCGGTTCTTACAAGCTACAATAAGTCGCCATGACACAAAGACATATAAGAGAAAGAAAAAGTGCATACTTTCTTCGTCGTGGTGGTGGTAGTGTCTGCGGCACATGCTTCCGTCGAACACCTTGACGTTGAGCACGGCGTCGCCGTCGTAGGTGAAGACAAGGAAGTTCCCCAGCCCGAGGTCATGAGCGCGGGCGAACCGCTCCCAGCCACGGTCGAGATACATGTGACCTTCGCCGTCAAACAACACCTCAACGTCCCACAGGCTACGCCCGCCGCTTGCCTCCCCGAGTGTCACTTCACGGGGCTCTTGGCCGTCCAGCAACTTAGAGAACTTGTCGGGCAGTCTCTGCAGCAAGGATTGTGCAGTGTTTAAAGTTTAATTAAGCCACGGAAAGAACACCAGACATCAGTGCGTACAAAACCGAAAAAATTGGATAAAACACAGCAAGGGAGAGATTATGCTACTAGTAGACTGTATGTACGTACCAGTTTTTCCCAGGGGTTTTGGAGTATAATCTATTATGCGTCATTCTTTTTTTCAGACAAGTGCATCGCTGAAATTCACCGTTCTGGAGCCAAAAGGTCGCATTTTTGGAGAATGTTTAGCAGGTGGGTGGTGTGAGTGTCATATATGCTTACACGGTAAACTTAACTTTTTGCTTTCTAGATGTCTTTTGGATATAACAAACCTGGAACTTCATGGCTCAGTGTTTCTGCATATTTCTTTTTTTCTGTTAGTGTGTCAGGTGTTCGTTTTCTCAAAGGAGCACATCCAGGCATCAGTAGTGGAGATTATCCAGACATTTTTTTAAAGATAAGTTATGTTTTCTGGAATCCGCTTCTTCAACTTTGTTTAAGATAAGTGATTTTTTTCTGAAATCCGCTTTTGCACGGATACCAGTTTGGTCTATGCCGCCTGTGGTACCTATAGAATACCAGATGTTATCCGTCACGGAATGACCTGTAGATATAGGCCAATTTTCTTTTTCTCAGAAATGATTCAGTGCATCTGTAAGTAGAGAGTCCGATCACTGCTTCTAACCCAGCGCATTTGTTTACCAAAATCTATACATATGCATTTTGCTGATTTTTTTTGGATTGATCATTTGTACTCTCTCTACCTCACAATATAAAGATGTTTTGGGAAAGCAGTATTTTTGCTGTATTTCTTTTTGGTTTGATCCAGAACAAAGCTGAGCATCTACTATGACGCTTTTCTGTTATACCTGAGTTTTTTATCTGAATGCTGGATTTTGTCAAGAGGACTATGGTATATCGAGCTCTACTTGGATGTCCTGTATTATCCTACAGGTTTGCACCCCTTTTTGCTGCCTACCTATGCTGCTCTGATTAAATCTTTGCAGAAACTAGATTGTATGGCATGAGTGCTTCAGTATTGGTCTTCAGTTTGGTATAGGATTTCAGTAGTGTGATTGGAGTTCAGTCGTTTGTAGTTTGCTAAGATTTTGCATTTTCCTCTAGTTTTGCCATGCACCCGACTGCAGTGTTTTTTCGTTCTCTGACGATAACCTTTCTTAGATTCAGAGTTGTTTTGTCTGCTTAGTTCCACGATTATTCCATCAGTTAGCCGAGTAAATCATTGAGTGCTTGCAGCTTGAGCGATCTGCTGTGATCATAGGCTTATCCTGTTAAATGACTTAAATCTTAATTGTGTTATCCTACAGGTTTGCACCCTTTTTTGCTGCCTACATATGTTGCTCTGTCTAACTCTTTGCAGAAAGTAGATTGTATTTCATACTAGAACAAATGTTTGTGGACCTGTGAGTTTTGGTTGATTTTGTTTTTCAAACATGTTGGCAGATTTTCATGGGATGCTTTTGATGGACTGAACCAGAAGAGATGGTGATGGACTGAGCTGAAGAGATTTCCCCTTAAGGTCTTTGATTCTTCCACTTTGGTCTTCATCTTCATCCTCCATGATCCTCTCTTTTCCTCGCGTGGATCTTGGTCTCTTTTCCCCTTTCTGTCTCTCGAGGAAGAAGAAGCTCTACCTGCTACAGATGTGGGAGTGAGGATAGGGGTGCTGGCCCAACAAGTCCACAACTCTTATTGGATCTGTTTTTAGGCCCGGTGGCTTTTCGGATCGACCCGAAACGCCCGGGGCAGGCCGGGGAATTTGTCAACAGTCAGTTTTGGGACGTCCGCCATCAAGGGACTGCCGCCGGCCTTTGCCTCGGGGTTCTCTAGGCTCGCGTCGCCTCCACCTCAAGTGCACAGCGGGCCCCCCTCCCCAGTGCTTGGCTGGACGACATCGGGGACGTCTCGACGACGCCCCCTGCCCCGCCTCTTCTTCACTCGGCCCCGTCCGAGCCACTTTCACCTTCTGTGGTGCCAGACTCTTTTTTTCGAAAAGGGGGTGAACCCCGGCTTCTGCATCATGACGATGCACACGGCCCTTTATTAAAACTTAGTTCAAAACACAATTCGTTTACAAGCACACATCAACGAAGATCGATACAAGAATCAATCATCGATATAAACCAGCATACTAAGACTATAAATCAACATAGCCTCCTAGTATGACGCCAACCAGCCTGGCACAAGATATCCTGAGCAACCATCAGGAGCCGTGTGCAGCCAGAAACCATGGCATCCCGCTGCCCCTCCGGGGGAAGTAGAGCCCAGAGTTGGACCCAATGGGAGACCATATGAAGAACCTGCAAAAAGTTAAAAGATGATTTATTATTAAAGATAATGTCATTTCTAATCCTCCAAATAGACCAACATAAAGCAGACACCCCAATCCGGATAAAAGCCTTAGATTGTCTATTTACTCCATTTAACCAATTACCAAACATATTAGTAATATTGGTTGGAGGTGGAAGATCATAAGAAAAAGTAACCGTACGCCATACGATTTTAGCTAGCGGACATTCAATAAACAGATGTTGAATAGTCTCCTGCTCCCCACAGAAAACACATTTTGTACATCCATTCCAATGACGTTTCGCTAAATTATCCTTAGTTAATAACACTTTAGTACTCAAGAACCACATAAAAATCTTAATCTTTAGCGGTATTTTCACCTTCCACAAATACCTTCTCAAGTAGGGAGTATGATCACACATAATATCTTCATACATCGACTTGACAGAAAACAGCCCATTAGCTGTCAACTTCCAAACAAAACGATCATTCTCATCGTTCAAATTAATCATCATTAATCTTCTACATAATTGTATCCACGAAGTCCACTTATTATCATTTAGTAACCTCCGAAAAGTAATATGCAAAGGTGATTGGGCAAGCACGTGTGCAACAGTAACATTCTTATGATGTACAATATTTTATAAGGACGGGTATTGCTGGGCCAAAGAGGTATTTCCTAACCAGACATCTTCCCAAAAGCGGATGGACTTACCATTCCCAACTTTGAAAGAGCCCCTGGAAAAAAACTCCTGCTTGACCACCATCAATCCTTTCCAAAAGGGGGAATCAGTAGGCTTAACCTCAACCTCCGATAACGTCTTATGGGTTAGATATTTGTTATGTAGCAACTCTTGCCACACCCCGTCCTCATTTAAAAGTTTAAAAAGCCATTTACTCAATAAACATTTATTCTTGATTTCGAGTACCTCAATACCTAACCCTCCTTGATCTTTGGGTCTACATACAATATTCCATTTCGTAAGCCGATATTTCTTTTTGTTTTCGTCAGACTGCCAAAAGAATCGAGATCTATAGAAGTCTAAACGTTTCCTTACCCCAACAGGTATTTGTAGGAAAGACAACATAAACATTGGTAAACTAGTCAACACTGAATTGATAAGAACTAACCTATCACCATAGGATAATAACTTTCCTTTCCAGCATCCTAATTTACCTTCAAAGCGAGTCTCTACCGGATACCAATCTGAATTCCTTAGTTTTTTGTAATGAATTGGAATACCCAAGTATCTAAAGGGGAGTTGTCCAATATCACATCCAAAGATCTGTTTATATTGGAGCTCCTCCTCCTTTGCCTTTCCAAAACAAAAAATCTCACTTTTGTGGAAATTAATCTTAAGACCCGACAGCTCCTCAAAGAGACACAAGATTAATTTCATATTGACGGCTTTACTAAGGTCATGTTCCAAGAATATGATTGTATCATCCGCATACTGTAATATAGAGAGTCCTCCATCAACTAAATGAGGAATTAACCCTCCTACCTGACCATCTTCTTTTGCACGCTCAATTAAGATAGCAAGCATATCCACTACAATATTGAAAAGCATTGGGGATAAAGGGTCCCCTTGCCTTAAACCTTTCCTTGTCTGAAAATAATGACCAATATCATCATTTACCTTGACACCAACACTACCTCCTTGAACAAAATATTGTACAATCCTACCCCATTCTGGAGAAAAACCTTTCATTCTCAAAGTTTGTTGTAAAAAAGGCCATTTCACCTTATCATATGCCTTCTCAAAATCAATTTTAAATAATACCCCATCCATTTTCTTAGTATGTAGTTCATGGATTGTTTCATGAAGGATAACTACCCCTTCCAAAATATTCCTTCCTGGCATAAAAGCTGATTGAGTTGGTTTAATTACTCTTGGGGCAATCCCCGAGATACGATTAGTCCCAACTTTAGTGAAAATCTTAAAGCAAACATTCAGTAAACAAATAGGTCTATATTGTTGGATCTGAGTCGCATTTTCCTTCTTAGGTAACAAGGTGATAACCCCAAAATTAAGTTTATAAAGGGGCAGGTCCCCAACACTAAACTGGGAAAACAATGCCATCAAATCATCTTTTAAAACTTCCCAAAAAGTTTGATAAAACTCAGCTGGAAAACCATCTGGTGCAGGAGCTTTATTCAACTCCATTTGAGAAATGGCCTCGAACACCTCCTTTTCAGTAAAAGGAGCCGACAAGATCTCATTCTCCATTGGAGAAATCTGGGTGATATCCTGAAATTCCTCTTCAACAAGAGAAATATTGTTTGGCACCGGTGCTCCAAACAATTTCTTATAGAATTCAGTAATATAGACTTTTAAGTTATCCTCCCCAATAATAGTCCCTTCTTCTTGCTCTAACTGAAATATTTTCTTTCTTCTGTGTTTACCATTTGCTATAAGGTGAAAATACCTCGTATTATTCCCCCCTTCTTGAATATGTTTAACTTTCGCTCTTTGAGCCCATTTAGATTCTTCTTCTCTTCTTAATTTGTTCAACTTATCATTCGCCCTATTTAACTCCTCCCGCTCAAGAGTATTCAGACTAACCGTTTCTGCTTTCAAGTCAAGTCTCTCAATAATCGAAATCAAACGCTCTTTCTCTTTTTTGTATTTACCGCTTTGATTTTTTGCCCACCCCTTAAGGAAGCGTCGAATATGTCTTAACTTATTCAACCACACCTCCATTGGGTTAGCACCACGAACCACTGATTTCCATTCCTTTACTACCATGTCGAAAAAACCTTCTTGACGCAACCAATGTAGCTCAAAAGAGAATTTCGCTTGGTTACCCAGGTGTGCTTTCACTCCTGAATCAATAAGTATTGGAGTATGATCAGAATCTGCTCTGGTTAACGCTCTTACCGTCACTAATGGAAACTTTTGTTCCCAAGAAATTGAAGCTAGAACTCTATCTAGCTTTTCATAAGTTGGTTCTGTTCTCCTACTTGCCCATGTGAATTGTCTTCCAGTTAGAGCAATTTCCCTTAGATTTAAGTGCTCAATTATAGCATTAAAAACAAAGGGCCAACGCGCTTTGAAATTATCATTATTTTTTTCTTCTCTTTTGCGAATAATATTGAAATCACCACCTACCAACATAGGCAATGTGTCAGATTCACAAGTTCGCACTAATTCTGCCAAAAATTCTGCCTTATGCGCGTCTTGGGCAGCCCCATAGACTGGCACGAGGATCCATTCAAACCCATCACGCTGACACTTAATATGCAGCCTAACGCAAAAATCTCCTGTGCTTACCTTTAACACCTGTAGTGTATCGGAATTTATTCCCACTAGAATACCCCCCGACCGACCATGAGGAGGTAAGCAAAACCAAGAGAAATTGAAACCCGCTGCTAATTGATTCAAAAAAGGAATGGAAAAATTAGATCTTCTAGTCTCCAATAAGGCTATGAAATCTAATTTATGTTCCCTAATTGCCTCCTTAACAAACAGATGCTTAGCAGTATCACCAAAACCACCAGGATTCCAGTTTATTCCTTTTATATTCTGCATTCTTAATATTGCTTTTTAATTCTCTTTCTAGTACTTTTGCGAATATTACTCGTATCATAAACTTTCCTCTGTCTAGCTTTCTTTACCTTGACCACTGGTTTAAGATGATCTAGGTGGTCATCAAAATCCAAAGGGATATCCTCATCCTCACATAAATCCTCACTAAGGTTGGATACTTTTGACAATACAAGAGTCTCCAGCCCTTCCTCTCTATTATCTATATCACACTCATTTTTCTTCAGGATGGTTAAAATTCTCTCCTCTTCTACCATCTTGATACCCTGGATAGACTTTCCTATCTCAATCTGAGATTTTCCTAAAGACACCCCTAATCTATCGGCTCTTTTAGCAATCTCCGAATCCGAAATATTAATAATTGAATACTTTGGGACTGAAAACTGACCTGAATTGAGTGCATCATCCTTTATCAGCGCTTGCTTCATTGCTTTCTCCATCATAGGCATATCAGCATTAGGCTGGCTACCCAACCTGGTGCTCGATCGTACCCCCGCAGTGGGCTTCTGGATACCCCCAAACGCAATAACCTCTTCTAAAGAAGGATAATGGGATGGAGTATCAGTATCAATTAACGAAGAAACTGAATTGTTGGTATTTAAATTTGTAAGCAAAACATTACCAGTTTTCCGTGGAGATGAGGCCATCCCCATCGAAACCCGACCACCAACATCATGCTTACTTGTATCAACCAACCGCGCCACATCCACCATGCCATCCTTACTACCTTTTGCACTACCTGAGGCAAACAAACTCTCAGCATTCAAGCCTTGATTAAATAGATTAGGTACTGCATAGCGCTCATCAAAATTAACATCATCCGAACCTAAATTTTCTGAAACCAAACCTGAATCATATAAACCATCAGAACCGGCCACAGAAGATCCCTCAGACGCGGTCACAGATTGCCAATCATTGGCAGTCATTGCGTGATTATGAACAGCAGTCGGTGCGCAGTGATCAGCCATGCACTGCCGGATCTTCTGCACCTCGCCACCCACACTTGCGACGTGAGAGTCTTCCTCCGCGACCGCAGACAATCCCGCTGCTGGAAAAGCAGGGCCGACAGCAACATCAGAAGCATGCAGTGGCAATCCAGTAGCAGCTCCCTCTCTCCTGTGCTTCGCCCACGCCTCACTTGCTAGTTCGCTCCTGCTTGCCTGTGTGACCTGTCCCTCGCAACCAGTGCGACCATCAGCATGCATCGCCTCCGTGCCAGGCACCGATAGGCCACTTCGGCACTTCTCTGTCTTCTGCTTCCCAGCAGGGCAAGCGCCGACAGGGGCACTGCTGCCACTCACAGCAAGCGCCTGCACAGCCCCACCTAGGAACCTGCATGGCGAAAAGGATGAAGAGATGCAGGCCCTGCTCGAGCCCGAGGCCGAAGAACACGCTTCATCCAA
The DNA here is from genome assembly GCF_022539505.1 of Lolium rigidum. Lineage (NCBI taxonomy): Eukaryota > Viridiplantae > Streptophyta > Magnoliopsida > Poales > Poaceae > Lolium > Lolium rigidum. The sequence continues at coordinate 71,109,202 of NC_061510.1, read as the reverse complement.
CATCAACAACCTGTTCGTGCGCCCTCAGGCTCCTCTCCTGCCGAGCCTTGCGCCGGAGCTGCTGTTGCCTGCACGGCACGAGGTGCACCCCTCTTCTGAGAATCGGCGCAGCGCCCGCCTCCTCAACAAGCCGAAGATGCATGCCGTCGATAAGGCAGTTCACGTTCTGAACACCAAGTTGGGCGTTGCGGCCGCTGGAGTCCCTCTACTCGAATCAAGGAAGGCATACGTCGACAAGTTCAAGGCTCCGCTCCCGGACAAGGCGATTGAAGCTCTTACCAAGCTCTTCAAACTCAACATCCGCAGCTTGACCGAAGCGGACGAGTCCCTCATTGCCATGGGAGGCCCAGGAGGTTGCGAGCCAGAGACCCAGGACGTGCCTGTTTAGCTCCTTTGCTTTTCCGCCGTGTTTTTTTCATCATCCGTCTTTCGCTTTGTGGACAAGTACTGTGTTCGTCCCTTCATCTGTTTGGTTAAACTTCATTATGATCGGTCCTGATCTCTCCATTGCTGATTGGAACACCCGCGGTCTTAATGACCAAGCTCGCAAAGACACCGTCCACGCCTTCCTCGCCGATACCCGCTGTCACATCGCTTGCATCCAAGAGACCAAGCTCGACCACATCGATCAACAAACGGCTTCTTATATCGGCGGGTTTAAGCTTCGCTCCTTCGCCCATCGTCCAGCCACCGGCACCCGTGGTGGCATCCTCTTACTCTGGAGCGATGAACATGTGGAGATATCCAACGTTCATCTCGGCACTCACTTGATTTCGGCTAACGTCTCCGTTCGGTCATGTGGTACCTCCTTCAAGCTCACCACGGTCTATGGCCCTATAGACCACGCCGAGAAAGAGGCCTTTCTCACGGAAGCTATCACGGCCAAACCTCCGGACGACTCCAAGTGGCTCATCATCGGAGATTTCAACCTTATCTATCGGCGTAAGATAAGAACAACAACAACCTTGACTTCGACTGATGGGTCTTTTCGTAAGAGCCCTCACCAGTCCGTCACCTTAAGGAGCTGAAACCGCAGAATCGGAAGTTTACTTGGAGCAACGAAAGGCGGACCCCTACCCCGGTGCGTCTTGACCGAGCTTTCGCAATACGCTTGTGACCTCATGTTCGAGAACCATGCGCTTTATTCCTTATCCTCGTCCCTCTCTGACCATTGCCCCCTCCTCCTGTCTAACCAGAGTGGCCCGCGGAAGCCGCCTCTTTTTCGCTTCGAGTCCTTCTGGACCAAGATGCCTGGTTTCAAAGAGGTGGTTCAACAGGCTTGGTTTGCGCCCTCGTCGCACTCCCAGCCAGTCCACGTGATCAATCACAAGCTCAAGGCCACGGCGGTTGGACTCAAATCTTGGAGCAGAAGCCTCTTCTCTGATAGCAAGCTGCAACTTCTCATGGCCCTGGATGTCATTCTGCAGCTCGATGTGGCGCAGGAGTCCCGCGCTCTCTCCCAAGATGAAGTTTGGCTACGGGCTAATCTGAAACGCCGGGTGAAGGGTCTTGCCGCTATGGAAAGATCTCGCAAACGCCAAGCCTCCAGAATCTGCTATCTCCATAACGGCGACGCCAACACCAAGTTCTTCCATCTGCGAGTTAATGCTAGGAGGCGCAAAAATCTCATCGTGAGACTCAAACACAACAATGGCTGGGATGTGACTCATGAAGATAAAGCTGGGCTGATCTTCGATCACTTCTCCCGCACTCTTGGCCGGCCTCCTCCTCGTTCGCTTGACTTCAACTGGGAAGCCCTGAATCCCACCACCCACCCTCTGGAGGACCTGGGCCTGCCTTTCTCTGAGGATGAGATTAAGGAAGCCCTTGATGACATGCCCGCGGATAAGGCTCCGGGCCCTGATGGTTTTTCCATCGCTTTCTTTCGCTCCTGCTGGGACATCATAAAGGATGACCTTATGACCGCTATCAAGGCCTTCTCCGAGCTGTCAACGTCGAATTTCCACATCATAAACACAGCCAATGTCGTTCTTCTACCTAAAAAGGATGGTGCGGAGTCCATTTCAGATTTCAGGCCCATCAGTCTCATCCACGTGGTTCCGAAGATTATCGCCAAAGCTATGGCACGACGTCTCAGCCCGAGGATGAATGACCTTGTCTCCCGAAGTCAGAGCGCTTTCATCAAGTCGAGAACTATCCAAGACAATTTCATGTACGTCAGGAACACCGCCCGCCGGTTACACCGCAGCAAGACCCCGTCCCTCCTTATAAAGCTGGATATCGCTAAGGCCTTCGACACTGTTCGATGGGATTACATGTTGGATCTCTTGCAGCGGCTTGGCTTTCCTTAGAGATGGAGGGCCCTCCTGATGACCCTCTTATCCACGGCCTCCTCTAGGTTTTTCCTCAACGGAATCCCTGGGGAGTACATCCCGCACGGACGCGGTCTTCGACAGGGCGACCCGCTCTCGCCTCTTCTGTTCGACATCGCCATTGACCCTCTTCAGAGACTCCTGGAACAGGCTACAGAGCGCGGCCTCCTATCTGCTATGCCTGGCGATCTTCAGGGCCCTAGGGTCTCACTCTATGCAGATGACACCGCTATTTTTCTAGCCCCCACGACTCACGACGTGGAAGGCCTTGCTAGCATTCTGCAGAGTTTCGGGGAAGTCTCCGGCCTTGTCACCAATGTGTCCAAGAGCTCCATCGCCCCCATCCAATGTGCCAACATAAACTTGGAAGAGGTTCTAGCAAACTTCCCGGCAACCACGACCCCCTTTCCCATTAAGTACTTGGGGTTGCCCCTCTCCCTCGGAAGACTTAGGCGTGCAGACCTTCAACCTTACATTGACAAGGCGGTGGCTCGGCTTAGCCAATGGAAAGGAAAATTCCTGAATCATGCCGGATGTACTGCTCTGGTTAAGTCTGCGCTCTCCTCCATGCCTATCTTCTTGCTGACGGCCTTAAAGGCGGACAAAGGCATCCTCAAGGCTTTTGCTAATATCAGTCGTGGCATGCTTTGGGCCTGCAAGGAGACGGTTAGTGGGGAAAAAATGCAAAGTCAGCTGGCAAAATGTCTGTCGCCCTAAGGAGCTTGGCGGGTTAGGGGTTCTCGACTTGGAGAAATTCTCCCGGGCCCTAAGACTTCGTTGGTTATGGTACGAGTGGAAGGCTCCTGACAAACCTTGGGTGGGCACTGAAACCCCCAACGACGCCGCCGACCGGGACCTCTTCAATGCGGCCACTCGTGTCACCATTGGTAACGGAGCTAAGGCCTCCTTCTGGTCGTCCTCTTGGCTCCATGGTGCCCCGCCTAAAGACTTGGCTCCCCTTGTCTTCAAAGCCTCCAAAAGGAAGAATCGAACAGTCCACGATGCCCTAACCGATTATAACTGGGTCGCGGATATTGCGGTGGATGCGTTCACTGCGGATCACATGGAGCAATATGTCCGCCTTTGGGAGCTCCTGTCAGATATCCAGCTACGCCCTGACACTGAAGACTCCATCTCCTGGACCTTGACCCCTAATTGGTGCTACTCGGCCAGCTCCGCCTACAAGGTCCAGTTCCTCGCCTCTTTGCCCTGCCAGTTTGGGAGCATTGTGTGGAAGACCTGGGCCCCTCCGAAGTGCCGCTTCTTCGCCTGGCTCGCGGTCCAAAATCGCCTATGGACAGCTGATCGCTTGGCCAAACGCGGATGGCCGCACCACCCTACTTGCCAGCTCTGCCGTACCTCCCCGAGACGGCACGACACATGCTCTTCGAATGCCGCTTCTCCAGGCGTATCTGGACAGCCGCAGCCTCTTGGCTTTCTTGCCCGGACCTCATTGTTAGCCTTGGGGAGGGTAGGCCTAAAGTGCTGGACTATTGGCTGGCCCTTTCGAAGACCACCACCTCCTTCCCTAAAGGCTTGCGATCGGCCATCACACTCGTCGCTTGGGAGATCTGGAAAGAGAGGAACGAACGGGTCTTCAACAATAAGTCCTCCATGCCTTCGGTGGTCATGCATAAAATTAGGGAAGAGGGCAAGGACTGGATCCTCGCCGGTGCAAAAAACCTGGCGGAGCTTGTAGGCTGATCTTCTTTGGGGGCGAGTTTCACCCCCTTTTTTTTCCTTTTTGTTTTATGGCTCTTGCCATAACCCTGTTTGCTTCTCCTATATCAATATAAGGCAAAAGCTTTTTTGCCCGTTTCAAAAAAAAGTTTTGTTCTTTATTCGCGCCAACTGAGAAAGAATGAGAGAAACACATGGCAACACACAATTGGTCAAAAAAAAGTGATTGTGGACGAATAGAAAAACAACTAGCTGTTAATTAGACAGTCCCTGTATATATACACGTGAGAACCAGGGCTCGGAAGTTATCCTAGTAGACCTAAACTACCCGAGTACCTGATCGAATATAGTTTTCCTTTTACAATTTCAAAAGAAAAAGTCAAGCACGAACAATGCCAACGTCACACCCTTGTTCCCCCACGGGTCCGACTCCGACTCCGTTACCATCTCGATACGTACCCCAATTCCCAAAAAAGGTTTATATCTTCCCCTCAAAACTTTTGATACTGGTAAACTATATTTCCTTCATCCTTCCTCAGCCCTGGCCATCTATCTCTCTTTTCTCGACGCAACCCAACCCTAGCTAGCTGCCATGGCCCCTCCTTGGGTCTTGCTGAATCGGGCTATTTTCTTCGAGCACGATGCGGCAGCGTCCGGCAGCGCGAGCGAAGCGTGAGCGAGCAAACGGTCGGCGGCGGGAGCAGAATAGCAAGGCGAGTACCAAGCTCCGAAGACATTAGAGACGCCAACCTCGCCTACCTGCGAGTCCTAAAGCCAGACGCGCACTTGGGCAGTCCACCGGAACTATCCTCCCTCCGCATCCTCGCGGCCGACGGAATCCATCCCGCAGCTATGCGAAGACATCATGTATGGCTTCATCGCGAGCGCCGACAAGAATCTGGTCGCGCTCTACGCCGGTCCTTACCGCGCGGGCACCAAGAACTTGAAAGGAGGCTATCTGATCTACGACAGCAGCAGCAACTCCCTCTCGACGATCCCCAGCCACCCCATGACTATACCCGTTACGGCGTCGGTAACGGAGCGGCCGCCGTCCTGTGCCTTGATGGTGCCGGGTATGTCCTCGGCGAGCTCACCAAGGTAAGAGGCTCCGACCCCCCTGAGGCCGCGCTCTGCACCTGGCAGTCTTCCACGGCGGAGTGGGTCGTGAAGAACACGAGCTTCCCGCCCGAGCTATCCCCGCCGGACCACCTCTTCGAGGCCGACATGTGCTTCTCGTTTGGAGACTCCGTTCTCTGCTGGGTGGATCTGTTCAAGGGCATGGTGGTCTGTGATCTTGGCTCGGTGCTTCTTCCCCATGGCGCCGCCCAACCAGGGCTCCGCTTCGTTCCTCTGCCAGGAGAGTGCCCAACCTATGACCGCATCGAGAGGCCCAAGCTGCCGCTGAAGGCGGAGGAGTTCCGTTCCATGGCTTGTGTCGGTGGCAGCATCAGATTCGTCACCATGGACGGCTACGGCGAGCGGTCAGGCGAGGAGGTTTGGCTGGCCGTGTGGACGCTGTCGCCGGACCTCTGCAGCTGGAAGAAAGGCAAAGTGTACCGTGTGAGGGACATCTGGGAGAGCGAGGCCCACCGCTCGCTGGGCTTATTGCGGACCTTGCCGTCGTTCCCGGTCCTAAGCAGGAACGAAGAAGACGTCGTGTATCTAATCCTCACTGATCTGAACGTGGCAGCGGATTTTAGAGCCGAGTACAAAAGCCAGTACTTGATTCGTGTGGACATGGAGCGTAACGAGGTCGAGTACCGTCCAACTAATACAGAACAGATACGGGACCAACTCTTGGCGACCACTACGGGAAAAACGGCAATTCCCGTGTTGCCTAACCTTTGCCGTGTGCCATAGACCTCGGAACACGGCAATTACGAGCTTTACCGTGTTTCACGGAAAAGGAACACGGCAAAGATAGAAAACACGACAAAATCTGGGAAAAGAACACGGCAAAAAAAGCAGCACAGCAAAGGTCTAAAAAAGAACACGGCAAAGAGTTAAACACGGCGAACCTCATACAGGACACACGGCAAAGGTCCGAACCACGGCAAAGGCGACGCCACGTGTCCCGGGCGAGCACTCAAGACGCCGCCGTCATAACGGCATGGCTTTGCTGTGTGCCCCTAACGGAAACACGGCAAAGGCCCTTCTCCCGCGCATGTCGGCAGCATTTTGGTGCCGAACCTTCGCCGTGTGCAAAAGAGCAAGGAACACGGCAAAGAAGTCTGTGCCGTGTGCCATTTTAAAAAGAACACGGCAAAGATGGCTTTGCCGTGTGCAACTCTAAAAAGCACACGGCAAAGGTCCATTTCCCTCTTCTTCCCCGCCATTTCTCTCTTCTTTCCCGTCGTTTCTTTCCCGCCATATTTTTCCCCGGCCACCGTTTCTTTCCCGCCATTTATTTCACGTCGTTTCAGCACTCGCCCTCCCTATATATACCCATGTCACGGGCATTTCTCCTCCACATCCACCAGCACTTCTCCCTCTCTAGCACCGGACCTTCAATTCTCCTCCAAACACCACCAGCACTCGCCCTCCCTATATATACCCATGTCTCGGGAGTCATTTTATGTGACCTAGTAGCAAGAACAAAAGATGAATGTGGGATACGGTTGTTCTTCTGAAAACCCCTTCACGAAATGAGCTATCACGTCCGGAGTTATATGGCTTTTAGGGCAAAAAAGCTAGGTATTGCCTTCCGGACACGCATAGTTTGTCGGAACGAGCCCATATCGGGCACGTGCGTGTGCCTTGGGACGGGAAGCAACGCCGCATGAAGTGTTTCCCTTTCGGTGCCATGAAAAACCCGTTTCCCATTTCCCGAGTGCCGAAGCGGGCTATTTTTGTGAAGCAGCTACAGAGAGCGCATTCAACAATTCAGCGGGACCTCTGCACGTTGATAGAGGAACACATATACACCGCAGATCACATGTCTGCCACGCGGGTTAGCTTTCTGGGTAGACATTCGGCTTCGTGCGGTGTCCTACCGATTTCGCTGGAAAAGGCCCGGATTTGAACTAAGCGTCCACTTTCTGTCGCCCCAAAATTTTTGGAAAAATCATTTTTAGAACCGGGACACGTTGTTTTATGTGTAAAGGTAACCTCGGTTTCGCACATTCCCAACCCGGTGAACCCCAGCCGGCGGTTCTGGCGGCCCGTCATTTCACGTGGGTCCCATTTTGGGCAGAAATGTATCGAAACAAAGCCGGAAATATGCGAGATGTTGGGGGGGCGTCGTTTTGTGTGACCTAGTAGCGAGAACAAAAGACGGATGTGGGATATGGTTGTTCTTCTGAAAACCCCTTCACGAAATGAGCTACCACGTCTGGGGTTATATGGGTTTTAGGGCAAAAGATCTAGGTATTGCCCTCCGGACACGCATAGTTTGTCGGAACGAGCCCATACCGGGCACGTGCGTGTGCCTTGGGACGGGAAGCAACGCCGCATGAAGTGTTTCCCTTTCGGTGCCACGAAAAACCCGTTTCCCATTTCCCGAGTGCCGAAGCGGGCTATTTTTGTGAAGCAGCTACATAGAGCACATTCAACAATTCAGCGGGACCTCTGCACGTTGATAGAGGAACACATATACACCGCAGATCACATGCATGCCGCGCGGGTTAGCTTTCTGGGTAGACATGCGGCTCCGTGCGGTGTCCTGCCGATTTCGCTGGAAACGGCCTGGATTTTAACTAAGCGTCCACTTTCTGTTGCCCCAAAATTTTTGGAAAAATCATTTTTAGAACCGGGACACGTTATTTTATGTGTAAAGGTAATCTCGGTTTCGCGCATTACCAACCCGGTGAACCCCAGCCGGCGGTTCTGGCGGCCCGTCATTTCACGTGGGTCCCATTTTGGGCAGAAATGTATCGAAACAAAGCCGGAAATATGCGAGATGTTGGGGACGTCGTTTTATGTGACCTAGTAGCGAGAACAAAAGACGGATGTGGGGTGTGGCTATTCTTAATCCCCTTCACGAAATGAGCTATCACGTCTGGGGTTTTATGGGTTTTAGGGCAAAAGAGCTAGGTATTGCCCTCCGGACACGCATAGTTTGTCGGAGCGAGCCCATATCAGGCACGTGTGTGCCCCTTGGGACGGGAAGCAACGCCGTATGAAGTATTTCCCTTTGCCATTTGTTTTCGCTGGCACACGGCAAAGGGTATCCCCGCCTATTTTTTCCTCCATTTTCTCTCCGCAACCCTGATGTTTTCTCCTGCCATCGTTTCGTCCTTGCACCACTATATATTGCCATGTATCGAACACAAGGTTCACCACTCAGTTCTTACTCCACCATTTCCCACCGCCAATAGCCCCTCTCACCGCCACCGCCAACCCCGCAGGGCCGTTGATGTGGGCATTACCCTTCGGGTACTCAATATTGGCCTACCTCCTCTGGCCCAAGAAGGGGCCCATATGGATCGCCGCAGCCCAAGAAGGTCCAAAACGTCGGTTGCACGGTGGAAAGGTGGAAAGTGACGGTTTATTGAAGTGCAGGGCAATGAAAGATCCAAATTGTCTTCGTCGGCATCGTCTTCGTCGGCCCTGGAGGATTCGATCTGCTTCGGATCCTTCGTCTTTGCCGTGTTCCGAAGGGTCTTTGCCGTGTATTTTGCCAACACGGCAAAACCATGTTTTCCCGTAGTGGACTGAGTTCAGTGCATACCTACAAAGCAACTAGGACTGCCGCTAACAATATGTAAGTTGTGAGCTATGGTAAAAGAGCACGTAAGTTGTCTCTTTTTTCCTGCCGCTAGGGAGATCCATAAGATTAGAGATGAAAAATCATGAGAATTATTCTCAGCAAGCTGCAACTCAACTCTACAATGTCAGTCAATATTATTCGAACAATCGTGAAGTATATATATACTCTTATATTTTATGTATTTGGTATTACAATTGTTCATATTTATTCTGATATATTAGGTCAAAATTTGCAAAAGTAGTCTTTGATTGAAACTGAAAGCAGGTAAATCAAAATTAGGGGAGTAGTAATAGCAATTTCTTTGGTGAACAAATGGGCTCGGTGGCACTCGTGGGTTTTGATTTTGTATCTTTGTGGAGAAGTAAAACCGACTACACGAACTTGTGTTGCTTCTCTCTACTGCAAATGCACTCTCCTCTGTACAAAGCTGAAACAGGAGTACTTGCATTGCATGCCCGATAAGTTACACTCAGTAAAAAAACCCATAACTCGACAACTATGCCGTTTCCGCTAGTTAACTATAATAGACCTACTCTATGTGTTTGTTCCCGGTTCTAGCTAGCTTCCTAGTTGGTGAGTGGTTTTCGTGTTTTCTGGGCATAAAGGCCTTGTTGACATGATATTTACCTACTGTAGGGTTTGTAAGCCTTGCGTGATGGCTTTGGATATTTTATGTATAGTTTTCGTTTGGCATTTGTTGAATAATTTAATAAAGAGGGCCGTATGCATCTCATTCTCCCTTTCAAAATAAATCAAGAGTCATGGTCTATGAGTATGAAGCAAAACATGCATAACAAAAAAAGACACCATTTTCCGGACGTCACACTTGTGCGGCTTATTATGTGGGTGTTTGCGGTGTAAGTCTATTAATGACTTAACTTATCCAATTTAATGACGAAATTTGGGGTATGGTTGCTAATTTCCTCAAATAAATTGCCCCGTTGATCGGTGTTTGTGTAACATATGTGATTGTTGTGGATAGGGAAATACAAATTGAAGTCTATAATCAAAGATGAGACGAAGCTGAGTGAATTTGTACATGTTTACGAATTATACTAAATATTTTTGTTTACAAATTTATCACATCTCACTGATTCTCCTTTTATTCATATAACTTTCATCAAATAGTCTTATTTATAATACTCAGAAATAGCGACCACATAGTTGTGTTGATAAATTAAATAAATATCACTATGTTAGTTTCCTATGGCTAAAATTATGGAACGGAGGGAGTATATACAATTTAATTTTGTATCATTACAATACAATACTAGTGGAGAAGAAGTCCAATTTAAAATATATTTTTTGATTTTTTTTAATTTCGCGGAATTTAATTTGATCTAAATCTAAGCAAAGTATGATAACATGTTCTAGTTATTAGGATGATTGTGGGTATTATAAATTTATAATATACGCTCCTAACAAATATCATAGTGTATGGAGAGTAGAATTGGCCCTCTTAGTTGTAACCGGTACAAAATTCTAGAGTGTTTGCCAAATATGTGATTCTTGTGGATATGGAAATACAAATTGTAGTGTCTATAATCAAAGGTGAGATGGAGCTAAGATAATTTGCGAATTATACTAAATATTTTTACCTGTTTGCAACTTTATCACATCTCACCGATTCTCCTTTTATTCATACAACTTTCATCAAATAGTCTTATTTATAATACTAGCAATAGAGACCACATAGTTGTGTTGATATTATTAAATAAATATCACTATGTTAGTTTTCTATGGCTAACATTATGGAACGGATGGAGTATATACAATTAAATTTTGTATCATTCTAATACAATATTGGTGGAGAAGAAGTCCAATTTAAAATATATTATTTGAAAATTTTGAATTTCTTGGAGTTTAATTTAATATAAATCTAAGCAAAGTACGATAACATGTTCTAGTTATTAGCATGATCGTGAATATTATAAATTTATAAAATATGCGCCTAACAAATATCATAGTGTATGGAGAGTATAATTGGCTCTCTTAGTTGTAACCAGTAGAAAATTCTAGAGTGTTTGCCAAAAAGTTGTTTGTCATGAAATCTCCTCCTCTCGCTCTCGCACATTGCGATTACACTTTTCTCAGTTGTATATGCTGGTGGTTAAATATGCTTTCTCCATCCTTTCTGCTTTTTAAATGATCCATTGGCATGATGCTCATTCTATGCCACCAGTACATAATTCAGCCCTTAAAATCCTGTTGTGACGGTGCAAGTCGTCCATTAAAATGTGTTTGGCAGAAATTTATTATGTATCACTGACAAATGCAAAACCTGTTGCGCTTTAGGAGGCGCATATGAGCATGAGGTTGGAGAGAAAAAGGAGACTCCGGGACTTGTCAAGTTTTATACCGATGGTCTTCATATTAGTTTTTTTGTTCTTGTAGTTACATGGAGGCTCGGGACTAACATCCGGTCCGTGTTACAAAGCTATTGTATAATACTATTGTAGATCCCCATAAGCAGTGTAGCCCTAGCTGCTACAATGGCTCTCAGCCCTAGTTGACGAAGAATCGTGTTGCAAACAAAATATACTAATAAAGCAAGGGATCAATGAAAATTTATATTTCATCAACAAAATGTGTTTGCAAGTCAAAAAATCCATATAAGTGAACATAAACATAATTTACAATAAAAAATATTTAAATCTCCTTAGCAAACAAAAGTGGGTAAACGATATCAAAACACCTTCCCTCCTTTACCCACGATTCCAGTAGAAATGACACTAGTTCAATTTAAAAAATTAAGTTCTTAAGTTGTTATGCATTATAGTGAACTAAATGAATGTACTAGTTGCAATATTAATGTATCAAAATTTTAGATATAAAGGAAAAGATGAGGAAATACCATTGGCTGCTCTTGTAGAGTGTCACACAAACATGCCTCTATTTTTTAATTACAACAATAAAATACATATTTGCTATGATTTAAAATGGAGCAGGCATAATAACATCTAACATTTTAAATGCACACTCAAGCACATATGTACTACCAAGCATCTTTTGTAGATGGAAAAAATACAATTGATTAATCATTTGTAATATTAGCTACTGCACAAGATTTGGACTTTGCCAACTAGAACTCATCAGTGCACTTCTAAATTATGAAGTAAGCATCAAAAGCACTCTGATGTAATTTGGAATTAATTACATAAAAAGTTTTCGTCCACACATATATAAATTATGGTTTGATAATACTGTAAAAAAATCGAAAGCATTCTAGAAAGTATCATAGACAGTTAACAATCCTAGAATACTATGCATATAGAAGCATTAGTTCATCGGCTCAATTACCGGTAACAAAATGAATACTACTTCATCAGTTCAGGATTATAAGTCTGGCTCATATTCCAAAGTTGTAAATTTAACCAACGTAATAAGGTATATATTTTAAAATATATATCATTAAGATTTTTAGATGTTATACTTTCTAATTGTATATTTTTTGTTTTATACAATTTATTTTATGTTCATCAAATTGCTGACCCAGATTTATGTGCCGGCCTTATAATCCCAAACTGAGGTAGTACATTCAGAGTGGCTGCCCCACACATGCCATACGGCAGCGTGGATCACCGGGAGATTGTGGCGGATCTGGGAAGTCTGAGTGTGGTAGAGGGCACGGTAAACTAGCAGCATGACGCCGATGTGCCACACCTGCGCACCCCGATTGGTGCGCTCGAGATTATCGGCATGGATCATAGTAAGCTCGGTGCGAGGTAGAAGTTCTTGTATAAATGGAGTAAAAGGTGCAGCAAACTGGTACCGGTAGCGCGAGGTGCCTCTCCTTCGCACCACTCGGCATGCTGCGAATCCGCCGGCCGCAGCAAGGCCCGGAGCTCCAGCTGTCGCAGCAAGGCCCGGAGTTCAGGCCGCTTAGGGATAGTTGGGAATGGGAGGCTTAGAGATTCTTGGAGATGGGTGTAGGCCGGTTTGACTGAACCTTTTTAAGCCCACAAAGCATTATATATAGAGGAAAACTGACAAGGTAGTGACATTTTTTTTCCGATAAAGAGTGTTTTATTACTTAAAATGTTTAACTATTACACCCCACTTTTATATAACCAAGATGCACAAAACTGCTCAAATTCAACAGAGGCAACACGGAAAAAAATAAAAAAAAGGGGCATACAAGTAAACATCTTGTGAACTGCAAAGCCGCCTAAGGTACGGGAGGGCCGATTTGAAGATTATGCCGCCATCCATATTGGATAAAAAAATACCCCTCGCCGTATTTTCCGATTGAGTAGACACCTCCATAAATAGATTGTGATTCTCCACGTGATGTATAGATGACCATGAACGAAGTGTAGCTATGCACCGGTAGATAACCTACATGAGAGAGGAATTTTTATCGATGAACACCTTGCCATTTCTACATAACCATAGAGACCAAATAACGGCAAGTGCTCCCACCCTAATAAGTCCTTTAAACCTATGATCCACACCCTTCAGCCAATTGCCAAAACTATTAACACCGCTACGTGCTAGGTATAGAACTTATTTGGATGACTGACCATATAGATTCAGCAAAATTGCACTTGAAAAATAAGTGTTTTATTGTCTCATCACGATGACAGATGACACAATTTGCCTTTCCCTGCCAATGGCGTTTCACAAGATTGTTATTAGTGAGGATTACCCCTCTAAGAAGATACCACACAAAAAACTTAGTCTTTAATAGAATCTTCATTTTCCAAATTTTATTATTATTATTATTATCAATCGGCACATCTAGCTGGATTAACCCATTCTACATGGAATCCGCAAAGAAAATACCGTTCTCATGAAGATTCCACTGAAACTCATCCATCCCTAGCACCAAGTAGACAAAATCCAGTCGTTGTATCAAAGCATTCAAAAATACTAGTCTAGAACCAAAAAGATCTCTTCTGAACGACATATTTGGTGGTGAACTTTCAACACCTTAGCAGTTGTTTCGCTTTTGTGATGCACAATATTGTACAGTGCTAGATATTATTCTTGGAGTGTAGCACTACCAAGCCACTTCTTCTCACAAATCCTAATTTCCGAGCTAGAAGTATTTATTTGTCCCCATTAGGCCAGCCTATCATACAACAGTCAAACATTACAGAGGTAATGATCCTGATTTTCTTAATTTAAAGTCCATTTCTCTAGCTTTTATTCAGATTTTTTATACAGGTAACACCTATATATAGAAAAACCATACACCAGTTTCAAGACGATCACTTTTGTGTTGCATCTTATTATCTGTATCTGTGTCTCTATAACTATTGAGTACTCCGGCCGATCTCTTTTAATTGATTTAAATTTAGTATAACTTTATACTAAATTTGAGCCAATTAAGAGGGATTGGAAGGAGTACTTTAAACGGATTTGGTTGTTATGGGCGGGAAAATACAAATTGTACCTTCAAAGGTTAGAGAGCTTACACGGGATTTCTTCTATAGTCCAAAGCAAAACAGACACCATAGCATTGAATCCTTTTAAACATAAGGCTCGAAAGTCTGACTTTGAATTAACAAAGCCCTCAACAGGCGAAGATTACACAAGGTCCTCCGTACCACACAACACCACACCACACCACTACGATCGAAAGATACAAGGGAACACTCTGAGAAATTTACAGCACTACGCTACAGCACAAGCACACGCCTTGCAGAAGCGAAGGCCGCAACTCCACGGCACCAAGGACGCCAACCAGAGGGAGTCACTGCCAGGGGCGGAGAGGAAGTCTTGAACGAGGAGAAGAACCCGGGACGAAGAGCACCAAACCTTCCTCTTCTCATGCCAAAGAGGGCCCCTACCCTCTCGCCATGGCTCGGAGGCGTTGAACCATACATGAGAGAAGCTCACCCGAGAGCTGGAGAAGAGTTGGGCTCGAGAGCCAAGGACCTCCTGGAGCATGACCACCTTGACAACAAGAGCACACCTCACCAGCCGCACTACCACCGCCCTTGAACAACCTAGCTAGAGCAGCAGGAAAGCCACCGGACAAAACATCAGATCACGGGTAGTGGCCATCGAGGCCCAAAGCACCCACCTTCGACTCCCCATCCGAACCACACATCTCCCCAGGCGACACCTCCAAGGAGGTCACGGCGCAGCACGTCGACGCCGCCCAATCGAGGGATTTTGGACTTTCGTCCGGGAGATGGGTCGGGGGTGGGAAGAGGGGTCGCAGTGTCGCCTCTAAGGAGGAACCCGGCACCTGAGGGCGTCGACATCGCCGGGCTGGGCCAGCCAGCCAAGGGTTTCCGCTGACCCCAAACGGCCCACTAACACCCCTTTCCCCAGAGCCGACGCCGGCGCCACCAACAGCCGGAGCGGGCGGGGGAGAGAGGGGGAGCACCTACCACAAAACTTGACGCAGAGAACCATGCCGCCGTCAACGCCCGCCGCCGCCTCACCTCTCGCGAGATCGAGGACAGCCACCAGAGCCCCCGCCACGACGCCTGCCGCAGGGCCCCGGAGCCACAACGCTAAAGGCCGCCACCTTAGATCCGGAGCCCCCACCGGGGAAGCCGCCGAAGAGACCAACCGCGAAGGGGAGGTCCGTCGAGCCGCCGCCACGATCTTGGCGAGCCCGCGCAGGTTTCCTCCATCTAGCAGCCGCAGGAGGAGCCGAGGGCTCAGATCCCCGCCGCCCCCTTCACCAGCGAAGCGACCTTCGGCCGGCGTACGTCACCTCTGGGGGCGACGAGGAGGGGTGGCTGGGCGGCGGCGCTTTAGGGTTTCCCCCCTTGGTCGCTTGGATGGGGCGACGCGAGGGGAACGAGCCTCCACCTTTTCAAAATGAAGAAGCACTGAATCCTTTTTGACAGATTGAGAGGGAGTGCTCGGCCCTCTCTATCATGCCGAGGGATTAGCAAGATTCCCTGCACATGTGAGATATAATCTCATCATCGTGTGTTTATAAAAGCAGCAATCTCATGTCAAGAGCTGAAGAGCAATTCCAGCATTAATTTTCACATGGGGAATCATAGCCAGGCCGGTTTATTCTCTTGCTACTCTGCTATTAGGCATCATCGGTACTAGATTACCAGGAATTCAAGTCTTACAATTATTAAGCAGAAAACGAATCGACTGAAAGTAAAGATAAACTCCATCGCCCTCATCATTTGTGAACGCTTAGAAGTTAGAACACGATGATGCAACGGGGCAAGTCGTGGAGGATGTCGGACGATGAGCATGGGCAAGGTGACGCCACGGAGCCAGGCTGATGCATCGGAGGCGCCTATCAATCGATGAAGCTGCCGTCTCGCTTGCGCACCTCCACCTTGAGCGCGTGGTCTTCGCCTACCGCGTCCCCGCGCAGCGCCCGGAAGAAGCAGACGTCGCCGACGCCGAGGCGGTTGTCGACGCAGAACTGGTGCCATCCGTACCTGAGCGACGCGCGCGTCCTGTGCCCACCCTTGCGGATGTTGTGCTTCAGGGTCACCGTCCACTTCTCCCCGCGCATCCGCAGCACCACCTCGCTCCTGCTGTCGTACTCGTGCGCGTGCTGGAACGCCGGCGGCACGTTCTACACAATCCCGGCCGCGCACACAGGGGAAGGAATTATTAGCACCAACTCGACAAGGAACTGCACACGATAGTAGCTCTCTGCCGGCGTCTCACCAGATACTGCTTCTGCCTCGCGCCCAGGTGGCTCGGCTTCAGCGTCACCGTGAACTGCGACGTCAGCGCGTCCTCGATGTTCATCTCCCCCGTGCTGCTGCTGTTCTTTCTGGCACTCTCGTCCATGCCGTTGCTGACGCTGTACATGCTGTTCTTGCTGCAACTATCGCTGCTGATTCCACCGCCTGTGTCTGGCCAGATGCGAAAGTCATTCTTCTTAATTCTGTTCTTAACAAGTTGCAACAAATCTTCGTGACGCAAAGACATAGAAGAGAAAGAAGAGGCGCATGCATACTTTCTTCGTCGTCGTTGTGGTAGTGTCTGCGGCACATGCTTCCGTCGAACACCTTGACGGTGAGCACGGCGTCGCCGTCGTAGCTGAATACCAGGAAGTTCCCGAGCCCCAGGTCGTGAGCGCGGGCGAACCGCTCCCAGCCACGGTCGAGGTACATGCGGCCTTCGCCGTCGAACAACACCTCGACGTCCCACAGGTGACGCCCGCCGCTTGCCTCCCGGAGCGTCACTTCACGGGGCTCTTGGCCGTCCAGCAACTTGGCGAACTTGTCAGGCAGCTTCTGCAGTAAGGATCGTGCAGCGTTTAAAGTTTAATTAAGGCACGGAAGAACACCAGACATCAGGGCGTACAAAACCGAAAAAAATTGGATAAAGCACAGGAAGGGAGAGATTACGCTACTAGTAGACTCTACGTACGTACCAGTTTTTCCCAGGGGTTTTGGAATATGATCACGAAGAACTCGAAATCCAACAAGTCTGGAAAGGCGGCCGTCTCCCCGTCCATTTTAGCAAAACCCTCTTGTTCTATTTCCTCTTCCTCCTTCATGGCTGTCCACTCACATGTGCAAGTGCAACGATGGTATTAATAAGCTTCTTCTCTGGATTCCCTCCCACAGGCTACAGGCTCCACCCATCTCCTTACCGTTAACTGAAAACTAGAGATGGTAACACAGCGACTGCTTTAATTGTTGCAGATTCCTTCTTCATGTATACTACTAGCTAGGAGCCATTTCGGGTTGTTGGCTAATTGAGGAATAGCACGGCCCTTACGTGTCGAGCTCCAGTGGTGGGCTGTGAAGTGTTAGCTCAAAAACAGCCCTCCGATTTCTTATTTCAGCATTAGTGGCGGATGGCAGTGTAACTATGACAGTTCAGCCTCCTTAATAGATGGTTTTCTCTCTTAGGTCACATTACCGGCGTTGTAAGGAGTGAGGAACCCGATGTATGCGTGCAGTTCTAATAAAACTAGTACTTTTAGTAGATTATATTAGGGTTTTGGTAGCTGTTTTTTTATTTCCCCTTAATGGAGATGGTATTGTCTGCAATAAATGATCATCAGTCTTTCGTTCGACGACATGATCTTCTTCCTGACATTTATAGTGTTGTTGAAAGATTAGAACTTTCTAGGCATCGACATTCAGATCTTGCTTCTCTAGATTGATTTGCCGCGAGGAAGATTATCCTCGTAGTTTTTGTCCCGGCTGCTACGTCCCCGACAACTGTTATTCGTACTCTCGGCTCTTCAACGACATCGACAAAGTTGATCGGTTGTTATTCCCCGAAATATTGATATTGGTGCTCTTGCTGACATGGGTATGCCATATCAGGTCCTAAGCATTGCCATCCCTGGTACAAAGTCCAGGAAGGAATAGAAGAAAGCCCACGAAGAAATCCAGAAGAATCCGGAGATATCACGTTAGGAAAGTTAAGCACATATCGGGTGAACCGGCTCGTAATGTAACTCGACCTCGAGGTGGCCTCTGAGACCTAGTCCGTTATATAAGAGCTAGGAGGAGCCACCGAGAGGGGACATATTCAATCATATGAGACACATTGTAACCCTAATTCGACATCATACTATCTCGGCGATTCGCCCTTGATAATAATATTCGTCGTCGACTGCCTAGTTTGGCTGACCGGTGTGTTGATTCACCATTGTCCTCCTTCCTAGAAACCCAAGTTCATCATCATGGGAATTGACAAGGTTAACCCTTGGTCATTGGCGCCGTATTTGGGGAGCTTGGACGCTGGAAGAACAAACTCGGCAACCTCTTCTTCAAGCAACAACTCGACTAGATCGGGGGATTAGGTGTGCTTCGGATCGACAAATTTTTGTCTGCACCCACCCACCCTTCCCCCGGCTTTTGGTGACTCTAGCCGAGGGAGGGATCTCACGATCGGGAACCACGACTCCAACATCGGAGCACAAGGAAGTTTTTCGCCTGTCGAAACCAATCTATTCAGTGTCCGACGGTGGAAGCATCTGCATCATAAAAAGCTTCATCAACATCGTCCATCAGGTCCATGGGCGGTAAACGCTCGGAGGAGATGGCAAGGAGCAACGTCGGGTTTGCGTCAATCTTAGGAGATTTCGTCAAATTACTCGACGTGGTATCCTTCAGATCGATATCGTCAAGCAGCAGGAACGCGTCGGATCGGGTGTCTCAGCACCCGAGGACCGACAACATCAACAATGCAGGCGACGACACCGAGGACAGCGCCGGATCGGGAATCAGGAAAGCTTCTTCATATCCAATTTTTTGCGCTAATAGAGACTACTTAGCACGTTATCAGGTGTGAATGGTGGAACTAGCTCGGATTGACGGAAAATTGGAGGACGTATCCGATGAAGAAGAAGAATGGGATGACAACGGAAACCCAAAGTTTGATCCTGCCCGCTTTAATCGGGAAAGGCAGCGCCGCACGCCAAGAAAGCAGCGCCACCACCCGAACACACTAACGGAGCCAACAATGATGCCGGAGCCAACGTCGGCAACAAAACCAATAGAGGTGCAATCGAGACTCCAGACGCTGATGCAACGCGCGGGCGTGGGAGGCCTCTAGTAGAGCTCTCATGCGAAGCATGGGACAAGGCAAAAGCTGCTATCACACGTTAAAAGGAGGTTTCTTGGATGAAGATGCAACCCGAGAAGAACTCTTGGCGTACAGATACTTGATTTACAAGGACAAAAGGGAACTAAGGAGGCTGAGACTAGAACTCGATGCGAAGAAGTAAAGAGCCGATGTGTCTATCCTCGGCGCAGAGATTTGAGCTCTACAGGAAACGGAAGCGTGGGAGCAGGAGCCGCAGGAGCAGGAGCGCGTAATCGCAACCGACGAACTTCATATCGGTTGAATAGCATACGAGAGGACGAACAACAACGAATGACTAGAGAACTCGATGCATTGTTTATGACCTTCGACTTAAGAGAAAACCTTCACCCGACAACGCCGGAAGCAGCGATCGTGGCAGCTCAAACATTTTTGATGACAACACAACCAGAACATGGCCCACGAGTGCACAAAACCCTGATCGCAGGTCTAAATGTTGTCGAGCAACACCTAGAGAATACCCTACGCCCTCATGAAAGTCCTCGGCGGGAAGGACCATCAGGTCAAAACGTTGCAGGAGCACCAAATAACCCCACACGACAGGAAGTGGAAACGCCAAACGCTCCTCTGCATCAGTTAACACCAACAGGCCGTCACAATAGTTCTCAACAAAATGTAGAACCCTAGCGATAGAGATTTCCGCAACAACCTCGAGCATCTGCCAGAAAACAGGGCGATGTCAGGAACGACATTACACAGAGTTGAGTCGACAGGGCTCACGTCGAGAGGAGAAGTCGACAAATATATGAGGAAGATGGGTACGACGATGATTCCGAAGACGAAGACGATGATGAGCTTTGCGGAGTGATGTCTACGCACGCTTCTATTCCCGTAGACAGTGTTGGGCCTCCAAGAGCAGAGGTTTGTAGAACAGCAGCAAGTTTCCCTTAAGTGGATCACCCAAGGTTTATCGAACTCAGGGAGGTAGAGGTCAAGGATATCCCTCTCAAGCAACCCTGCAATTAAGATACAAGAAGTCTCTTGTGTCCCCAACACACCTAATACACTTGTCAGATGTATAGGTGCACTAGTTCGGCGAAGAGATAGTGAAATACAAGTAATATGGATGATTATAAGTAGCAATTGCAATCTGAAATAAAAATGGCAGCAAGCGAACATGTAACAGAACTTGTTGGAAACGGTGTTTCAATGCTTAGAAACAAGGCCTATGGATCATACTTTCACTAGTGGACACTCTCAACAATGATCACATAACTGAATAAATAAATGCTACTCTTAAACACTCTCTTGTTGGATAACAAACACCATTCATTGTGTAGGGCTACAAGAGCACCCTCAAGACGGAGTAAACAAGCTCCACAACTTCATAAAGGAATCACACACGATGCGCACACTGTCACCGTCACACCGTGGAGAGTGAATCCGGAGTTCATATTAAAGTAACCTCTAGAGTGCATAATAGACCGTTGCAATTTAGATCGAGTACTAACATAGCATACACACTGTCAACAATAGCTATGAAAGGGGAAATAGATCACATCAATACTATCATAGTAATAGTTAACTTCATAATCTACAAGAGATTACAATCATAACCTACGCCAAGTACTACATAATGCACACACTGTCAACTTTACATCATGGAGGAGGAATAGACTACTTTAATAACATCACTAGAGTAGCACATAGATTAATAGTGATACAAAGCTCATGATCACATAAAGATCACACCATGGCAGAGAGAGATGAACCACATAGCTACCGGTACAGCCCTCAGCCTCGGGGGAAACTACTCCCTCCTCATCATGGGAGACAGCAACGGCGATGAAGATGACGGTGGTGTCGATGGAGATGACTCCGGGGGAAATTCCCCGTCCCGGCGGCGTGCCGGAACAGAGACTTCTGTCCCCCGAACTTGGCTTCGCGATGGCGGCGGCTACGTAACTTTTCGTCAAATATGACTGATTGATTTAGGGTTTTCGCAACGGAGAGAATATATAGGCGAAGGGGCGATGTCGGTGGAGTCCCGAGGGGCCCACCCCATATCTGGGCGCGGCCAGGGGTCCACCCACGCCCCCCTATGGTGTGGGAGCCCCTTGGCCCCTCTCTGGCTCTCCGGGTCCGTCTCGTCAAAGTATTGACTTCTGTCTTCGTTGGGTCCAATTCCGAGAATATTTCCTGTGTAGGATTTCTGAAACCAAAAACAGCAGAAAACAGGAACTGGCGCTTCGGCATCTTGTTAATAGGTTAGTGCCGGAAAATGCATCAAAATGATGTAAAGTGTATATAAAACATGTGAGTATTGTCATATAACTAGCATGGAACATAAGAAATTATAGATACGTTTGAGACGTATCACGGAGCCGTATGCTTCTCACATCACGTTCGTAAGATAAACATTCCAAAGGGATTCAAGCTCCCTACGTCTAAGATAAAGTATGAAGGGGTCCAAGAACCCAAAGCATGGCTATATGATTACATGCAAACCATCAAAGTGCATGGAGGCACTAAGTCTACTGCAATGCAAAGTTTACAAGTTTTCCTGAGAGGATCCGCGAGATATTGGTTTCGGAAGTTACTGGAACGATCCATAGAGAACTGGGATGATCTGCGTGATCAATTCATTCAAAACTTTAGGTCAACTTTCAAGTGTCCAGCTGCAATCGAAGAGTTACGGAAGTGCATGTAAAAAATAGGAGAATCAACGCGCTCTTATCTTCAAAGGTGGAGCACGATCAAGAACTCATCTCAAAAAATCTCTGATGAGCGGCCAATCGACGCGTTTAACAGTGGGTTCCACCGCACAGACTTTGTTGAAGAGCTGGGAAGAGCGCGGCCAAGGACAGTAGGATACCTGATGGATCTAGCAAACAAATGGGCCAATGGCGAGGATGCAACTAGCAATAAACGGGCGAGGCCACCTAAAGAAGATTGAGCAAGGCGTGGAAACGATCGTAGACGACGAACACGAAACTACGATGACTATGATCAGCCTGCGCAAGTCGCGGCTGGCTTCACAAACATAGGCGATAGAAGAGATGATTATCGCTATGCGGTTATCGAGGCGGTAATTGAGACGAGCCGAATTCTAGTAGGCAGGCGTATAAGCCTAGACCGAGGTTCCTGCCGCAGCTTGAAATGACAGAGGAGCTTATGCTTAATGCACCATGTACTATGCACTATTACATCTACGACGAAGGACACAGACAGTTGAATCATTTGTTGTAGGACTCCAGGACTTTTCAGGGGATGCTGGGAGATCAAATAAAAATGCTCCAAGGCAAGGTATCATTGGGGCACCTGGATTGATTGCTTTCAACGTGCCTCCTCTGCCACCACTATCTCCAGAAAATCCGTTGCTAGCGATACAGGCGGCTCCAGCAAATAATAGTAACCCACCAAATGAATATATCGATTCTAGAGGAGCAGTCAGTATGATTCAGAAGAGTAGGTCACCCAATAGGAATCAAAAAATAATCACCCGACAAGTCAACCTCGCAATCCAGGCGCCACTGCCCACGCTGGAGTATCTCGACTTGTCAGATCAGTACGTCGTTTTTTGGCAGGGAGGATCACCCTTACAAGATCGCTCGACCAGGTCACTCGCCATGGGTACAAGATGCTCGGATCGGCGGGTATGACTGTATCTGAGTATTCCTCGATGCATGGAGCGACCTTAATTTGATCTACGCTAAAAAATCGCGAGCAATGAACATCCCTCTCACTAGTCTCACGCCCTCGGATACTAGGTTCCATGACATAATTCCAGGAAAACCAGAGATTCCCTTGGGAAAGATTTGGCTTGGTGTATTCTTCGGGGAAAGGGAAAACTTTAGAAAAGAAAAGCTGGAGTTTGAAGTTGTGGATTTTCCATCACAGTATCACGCAGTACAAGGCAGGCTTGCATATTTCCGGTTCATGGCGATCTCTCACCACGCGTACCTCCGCTTGAAGATGCGAGGACCCAACGGAGTTATCACCGTCAAAGGAAACTTTGCTCACTCTGACGCATGCAATAGGGAGTTCCATAAAATATCACAAATCTTCGATATGCATGCAGAATTCCTACAAATCCAGAGCACAGTCGATCATGAGGAATCCCCAGACGTACGTCGAGCTTTACCCGATCAAGCGTCCGATGCAGACAAGGACACGAAGGAAGTACAAATTCACCCTTCTGACTCGACGAAGACGATGTCCGTGTCAAGGATATCCCTCTCAAGCAACCCTGCAATTAAGATACAAGAAGTCTCTTGTGTCCCCAACACACCTAATACACTTGTCAGATGTATAGGTGCACTAGTTCGGCGAAGAGATAGTGAAATACAAGTAATATGGATGATTATAAGTAGCAATTGCAATCTGAAATAAAAATGGCAGCAAGCAAACATGTAACAGAACTTGTTGGAAACGGTGTTTCAATGCTTAGAAACAAGGCCTAGGGATCATACTTTCACTAGTGGACACTCTCAACAATGATCACATAACTGAATAAATAAATGCTACTCTTCAACACTCTCTTGTTGGATAACAAACACCATTCATTGTGTAGGGCTACAAGAGCACCTTCAAGCCGGAGTAAACAAGCTCCACAACTTCATAAAGGAATCACACACGATGCGCACACTGTCACCGTCACACCGTGGGAGTGAATCCGGAGTTCATATTAAAGTAACCTCTAGAGTGCATAATAGACCATTGCAATTTAGACCGAGTACTAACATAGCATACACCACTGTCAACAATAGCTATGAAAGGGGAATAGATCACATCAATACTATCATAGTAATAGTTAACTTCATAATCTACAAGAGATTACAATCATAACCTACGCCAAGTACTACATGATGCACACACTGTCAACTTTACATCATGGAGGAGGAATAGACTACTTTAATAACATCACTAGAGTAGCACATAGATTAATAGTGATACAAAGCTCATGATCACATAAAGATCACACCATGGGAGAGAGAGATGAACCACATAGCTACCGGTAGAGCCCTCAGCCTCGGGGAAAACTACTCCCTCCTCCTCATCATGGGAGACAGCAACGGCGATGAAGATGGCGGTGGTGTCGATGGAGATGACTCCGGGGGCAATTCCCCGTCTTGGCGACGTGCCGAAACAGAGACTTCTGTCCCCCGAACTTGGCTTCGCGATGGCGGCGGCTACGTAACTTTTCGTGGAATATGACTGATTGATTTAGGGTTTTCGCGACGGAGAGAATATATAGGCGAAGGGGCGATGTCGGTGGAGTCCCTAGGGGCCCACCCCATATCTGGGCGCGGCCAGGGGTCCACCCGCGCCCCCCTATGGTGTGGGAGCCCCTTGGCCCCCCTCTGGCCCCTCTCTGGCTCTCCGGGTCCGTCTCGTCAAAGTATTGACTTTTGTCTTCGTTGGGTCCAATTCCGAGAATATTTCCTGTGTAGGATTTCTGAAACCGAAAACAGCAGAAAACAGAAATTGGCGCTTCAGCATCTTGTTAATAGGTTAGTGCCGTAAAATGCATCAAAATGATGTAAAGTTTATATAAAACATGTGAGTATTGTCATATAACTAGCATGGAACATAATAAATTATAGATACGTTTGAGACGTATCAAGCATCCCCAAGCTAAGTTCCTACTCGCCCTCGAGTAGGTAAACGATAAAAAGAATAATTTCTGAAGTGATATGATACCAACATAATCTTGATCATACTATTGTAAAGCATATGAGATGAATGAAGTGATTCAAAGCAATGGTAAAGATAATGACTAAACAACTGAATCATATAGCAAAGACTTTTCATGAATAGTACTTTCAAGACAAGCATCAATAAGTCTTGCACAAGATTTAACTCATAAAGCAATAGATTCTTAATAGAAGGTTTTGAAGCAACACAAAGGATGATTAAGTTTCAGCAATTGCTTTCAACTGGTAACATGTATATCTCATGGATAGTTGTCAACATAAAGCAATATAACAAGTGCAATAGGTAAACATGTAAGAATCAATGCACACGAGTTGCCACAAGTGTTTGCTTCTAAGATAGAAAGAAGTAGGTAAAGCTGACTCAACATAGAGTAAAAGAAAGGCCCTTCGCGAGAGGAAGCATGGATTACTCATGTGCTAGAGCTTTTTATTTTGAAAACATGGAAACAATTTTGTCAACGGTAGTAATAATTCATATGTGTTATGCATAAAACCTCCTATAAGTTGCAAGCCTCATGCATCGAATACCAATAGTGCTCGCACCTTGTTCTAATTAGCTCGGATTTCCATGGATTATCATTGCATTACATATGTTTCAACCAAGTGTCACAAAGGGGTACCTCTATGCCACCTGTACAAAGGTCCAAGGAGATAGATCGCATTTGATTTCTCAGTTTTGATAGATCTCAACTTGAGGACATCCATACCGGGAAAACATAGAAAACAGATAATGGACTCCTCTTTTTAATGCTTAAGCATTCAACAACAGATAATATTCTCATAAGAGATTAAGGATTAATGTCCAAACTGAAACTTCCACCATGATACATGGCTTTGGTTGGCGGCCCAATGTTCTTCTCTAACAATATGCATACTCAAACCATTTAATCATGATAAATCACCCTTACTTCAGACAAGACAAACATGCATAGCAACTCACATGATATTCAACAAAGGTGTAAAAAGTTGATGGCGTCCCCAGAAACATGGTTACCGCTCAACAAGCAACTTATAAGAAATAAGATACATAAGCAACATATTCAATACCACAATAGTTTTTAAGCTATTTTCCCATGAGCTATGTATTGCAAAGACAAGGAATGAAATTTTAAAGGTAGCACACAAGCAATTTACTTTGGAATGGCAGAGAAATACCACATAGTAGGTAGTTATGGTGGACACAAATGGCATGAGTTTTGGCTCAAGGTTTTTGGATGCACGAGAAGCATTTCCTCTCAGTACAAGGCTTTGGCTAGCAAGGTTGTTTGAAGCAACACAAGTATGAACCGGTACAGCAAAACTTACATAAGAACATATTGCAAGCATTATAAGACTCTACATTGTCTCCTTGTTGCTCAAACACTTTTACCAGAAAATATCTAGACCGTAGAGAGATCAATCATGCAATCCAAATTTCAACAAGCTCTACAGTAGTTCTCCACTAATAGGTTTAAACTACATGATGCAAGAGCTTAAACATGATCTATGAGAGCTCAAAACAATTGCAAAGTATCAAATTATTCAAGACATATAACATTTCCCACATGAAGCATTTTCTGTTTCCAACCAAATAGCAATCAACGAAGCGGTTTTCAACTCCGCCATGAACATTAAAAGTAAAACTAAGAACACAAGTGTTCATATGAAAAAGCGGAGCGTGTCTCTCTCCCAAAAAAACATGGTATGATGGTGCCCACTTTATTGAAAATAAAATACACAACGGAAAATAAAGACGCTCCAAGAATAACACATAGTATATGAAGCAATAAAAATATAGTGAACAGAAACAGGACCTGATGTTTTTATTCATGAAGAAGGGGATGCCTTGGGCATCCCCAAGCTTTGACGCTTGTACTTCTTGAATATATCTTGGGGTGACATGGGCATCCCCAAGCTTGAGCTTTTGTCCATTCTTCATCTCATCTGATCATTCTTCTTTCCTACACTTGAAAACTTCCTTCATACAAAACTCATCACAAATCTCATTAGCAGCGTTAGTGCAATGATAATATTAATCAAATCTAAAAAGTTCAGTATGACATATGAAAAGCTTTTTAATAAGAATTAGCTACTGTAGCACAACTTCAATAAGGTTCTTTGATCAAGAGAACTCAAAAAGGTGGGCAAAAAGATGCAAATGCAAAACGAGTGCAAGAATACAGTCAAAACAGAACAGTTCGTAAAATTGATTTTTGAAAAATAGTTACGCTGCGTAACTCGAAAAACTCTGAACTAATGAAAGTTAGATAAATACCTGGGGAAGATGCTCGTAAATTGGCAGCTCCAACTTACGTTCTGGTGATTTTTGACGATTTTTCTCGTGACGAACCAGAAACAGTAAACAAGATTGCAAATCTCCCAAATACCACTTTCTTACCATTAGAGGCAATTCTTGGCTCAAAAACAAAATAAACATGATAAGGAGAGGTTGCTAAAGTAGTAACAACTTCCAAGACACAACAAAACAGTAGCAAAATAAAAACATGGGTTATCTCCCAAGAAGTGCTTTCTTTATAGCCATTAAGATGGGCTCAGTAATTTTAATGATGCTCGCGCAAGAAATAAGAGTTGAAGCAAAGGAGAGCATCAAAAGCAAATAAGAAACACTTTTAAGTCTAACCCACTTCCTATGAAAAGGAATCTTGTAAGTAAACAAGTCATGTAAGCATAATGCAACAAGCATAGAAAGGCAACACAAGCGCAACTTCAAGATTCTCAACATAAAGAGGGAAACTTAATATTATTAAGATGCATATAACCATGTTTCCCTCTCTCATAATAACTTTCAGTAGCATCATGAACAAACTCAACAATATAACTATCACATGAAACATTCTTATCATGAGCTACATGCATAAAATTATTACTCTCCACATAAGCATAGTCATTACTATTAATTTTAGTGGGAGCAAATTCAATAAGATAGCTATCATTATTATTCTCATCACCATAATCATCATATATAGGAGGCATATTGTAATCATAATTAATCTTATCCTCAATAGTAGGTGGACCGAAATTATGATAGTCATCATTGTAATCATCATATATAGGAGGTAAAGTATCATCAAAGTAAATTTTCTCCTACATGCTTGGGGAACTAAAAATATCATGCTCATCAAAACCAGCTTCCCCAAGCTTAGAACTTTCTATATCATTATGGAAAGAAACATGGATAGTACTAATACTATGGCAATTATTAACATCATCATTTTTAGAATTAGTGTCCCAGAGATCTTCAATATCAAAAGTAGTGTGTTCTTCCAAATCATGATCGCTAATATTGGTAAAGGGCATAGGAAGATCATTGTACTCAGATTCATTATCATAATAATCATTAGGAGCAAGCTGATGGCGTGTATTTCACACGTTCGTTGGGCAACCCCAAGAGGAAGGTATGATGCGCACATCAGCAAGTTTTCCCTCAGAAAGAAACCAAGGTTTATCGAACCAGGAGGAGCCAAGAAGCACGTTGAAGGTTTATGGCGGCGGGATGTAGTGCGGCGCAACACCAGAGATTCCGGCGCCAACGTGGAACCTGCACAACACAACCAAAGTACTTTGCCCCAACGAAACGGTGAGGTTGTCAATCTCACCGGCTTGCTGTAACAAAGGATTAACCGTATTGTGTGGAAGATGATTGTTTGCAGAGAAAACAGTAAAAACAAGTATTGCAGCAGATTTGTATATCGAGTATTAAAGAATGGACCGGGGTCCACAGTTCACTAGAGGTGTCTCTCCCATAAGATAAAAGCATGTTGGGTGAACAAATTACGGTCGGGCAATTGACAAATAGAGAGGGCATAACAATGCACATACATGACATGATAAGTATAGTGAGATTTAATTGGGCATTACGACAAAGTACATAGACCGCCATCCAAGCTGCATCTATGCCTAAAAAGTCCACCTTCGGGTTATCATCCGAACCCCCTCCGGTATTAAGTTGCTAACAACGAGACAATTGCATTAAGTATGGTGCGTAATGTAATCAACAACTACATCCTCGGACATAGCGCCAATGTTTTATCCCTAGTGGCAACAGCACAACACAACCTTAGAACTTTCTCGTCATCGTCCCGGTGTCAATGCGGGCATGAACCCACTATCGAGCATAAGTACTCCCTCTTGGAGTTAAAAGTAAAAACTTGGCCAGAGCCTCTACTAGAAACGGAGAGCATGCAAGATCATAAACAACACATGTATAATAACTTGATAATTAACATGACATAGTATTCTCTATCCATCGGATCCCGACAAACACAACATATAGAATTACGAGATAGATGATCTTGATCATGTTAGGCAGCTCACAAGATCCAACAATGAAGCACAATGAGGAGAAGACAACCATCTAGCTACTGCTATGGACCCATAGTCCAGGGGTGAACTACTCACTCATCACTCCGGAGGTGACCATGGCGGTGTAGA
The DNA here is from genome assembly GCF_022539505.1 of Lolium rigidum. Taxonomy (NCBI): domain Eukaryota; kingdom Viridiplantae; phylum Streptophyta; class Magnoliopsida; order Poales; family Poaceae; genus Lolium; species Lolium rigidum. Next base: position 71,079,878 of record NC_061510.1, on the reverse strand, counting down.
GTCCTCCGGGAGATGATTCCCCTCTCCGGCGGGGTGCCGGAGGCGATCTCCTGGATCCCCCGAGATGGGATCGGCGGCGGCGGTGTCTCAGTAAGGTTTTCCGTATCGTGGCTCTCGGTGCGGGGGTTTCGTCACGGAGGCTTTAAGTAGGCGGAAGGGCAAGTCAAGAGGCGGCACGGGGGCCCACACCATAGGCCGGCGCGGCCAGGGGTGGGGCCGCGCCGCCTAGGGTTTGGCCACCCCGTGGCCCCTCTTCGTCTCGTCTTCGGACTTCCGGAAGCTTCGTGGAAAAATAGGCCCCGGGCTTTGATTTCGTCCAATTCCGAGAATATTTCCTTACTAGGATTTCTGAAACCAAAAACAGCAGAAAACGACAACTAGCACTTCGGCATCTTGTTAATAGGTTAGTTCCGGAAAATGCACGAATATGACATAAAGTGTGCATAAAACATGTAGGTATCATCAATAATATGGCATAGAACATAAGAAATTATCGATACGTCGGAGACGTATCAAGCATCCCCAAGCTTAGTTCTGCTCGTCCCGAGCAGGTAAAACGATAACAAAGATAATTTCTGAAGTGATATGCCATCATAACCTTGATCATACTATTTGTAAACATATGTAGTGGATGCAGCGATCAAAACAATGGTGATGACATGAGTAAACAAGTGAATCATAAAGCAAAGACTTTTCATGAATAGTACTTCAAGACAAGTATTAATAAGTCTTGCATAAGAGTTAACTCATAAAGCAATAAATCAAAGTAAAGGTATTGAAGCAACACGGAGGAAGATTAAGTTTCAGCGGTTGCTTTCAACTTGTAACATGTATATCTCATGGATAATAGTCAACATAGAGCAACATAACAAGTACAATATGCAAGTATGTAGGAATCAATGCACGGTTCACACAAGTGTTTGCTTCTTGAGGTGGAGAGAGATAGGTGAACTGACTCAACATAAAAGTAAAGAGAATGGTCCTTCAAAGAGGAAAGCATCGATTGCTATATTTGTGCTAGAGCTTTTATTTTGAAAACATGAAACAATTTTGTCAACGGTAGTAATAAAGCATATGAGTTATGTACATTATATCTTACAAGTTGCAAGTTTCATGCATAGTATACTAATAGTGCCCGCACCTTGTCCTAATTAACTTGGACTACCGGATCTTTGCAATGCACATGTTTTGACCAAGTGTCACAATGGGGTACCTCCATGCCGCCTGTACAAAGGTCTAAGGAGAAAGCTCGCATTTTGGATTTCTCGCTTTTGATTATTCTCAACTTAGACATCCATACCGGGACAACATGGACAACAGATAATGGACTCCTCTTTTATGCATAAGCATGTGGCAACAATTATTATTCTCATATGAGATTGAGGATATGTGTCCAAACTGAAACTTCCACCATGAATCATGGCTTTAGTTAGCGGCCCAAAGTTCTTCTCTAACAATATGCATGCTCCAACCATGAAGGTGGTAGATCTCTCTTGCTTCGGACAAGACGGACATGCATAGCAACTCACATGATATCCAACAAAGAATAGTTGATGGCGTCCCCGAAACATGGTTATCGCTCAACAAGCAACTTAATAAGAGATAAAGTGCATAAGTACATATTCAATACTACAATAGTTTTTAAGCTATTTGTCCCATGAGCTATATATTGCAAAGGTGAATGATGGAATTTTAAAGGTAGCACTCAAGCAATTTACTTTGGAATGGCGGGTAAATACCATGTAGTAGGTAGGTATGGTGGACACAAATGGCATAGTGGTTGGCTCAAGTATTTTGGATGCATGAGAAGTATTCCCTCTCGATACAAGGTTTAGGCTAGCAAGGTTATTTGAAACAAACACAAGGATGAACGGTACAGCAAAACTCACATAAAAAACATATGGTAAACATTATAAGACTCCATACCGTCTTCCTTGTTGTTCAAAACTCAATACTAGATGTTATCTAGACTCTAGAGAAACCAAATATGCAAACCAAATTAGCAAGCTCTAAGTATTTCTTCATTAATGGGTGCAAGGTATATGATGCAAGAGCTTAAACATGAGCACAACAATTGCCAAGTATCAAATTATCCAAGACATTTTAGAGTTACTACATGTAGCATTTTCCAATTCCAACCATATAACAATTTAACGAAGGAGAAACTTCGCCATGAATACTATGAGTAGAACCTAAGGACATATTTGTCCATATGCAACAGCGGAGCGTGTCTCTCTCCCATAAAGTGAATGCTAGGATCCATTTTATTCAAACAAAACAAAAAACAAAAACAAGCCGACGCTCCAAGCAAAGTGCATAAGATGTGGCCGAATAAAAATATAGTTTCAGGGGAGGAACCTGATAATGTTGTCGATGAAGAAGGGGATGCCTTGGGCATCCCCAAGCTTAGACGCTTGAGTCTTCTTAATATATGCAGGGGTGAACCACCGGGGCATCCCCAAGCTTAGAGCTTTCACTCTCCTTGATCATATTGCATCATACTCCTCTCTTGACCCTTGAAAACTTCCTCCACACCAAACTCGAAACAACTCATTAGAGGGTTAGTGCATAATAAAATTTCACATGTTCAGAGGTGACACAATCATTCTTAACACTTCTGGACATTGCATAAAGCTACTGGACATTAATGGATCAAAGAAATTCATCCAACATAGCAAAAGAGGCAATGCGAAATAAAAGACAGAATCTGTCAAAACAGAACAGTCCGTAAAGATGGATTTTATTAGGCCACCAGACTTGCTCAAACGAAAATGCTCAAATTGAATGAAAGTTGCGTACATATCTGAGGATCATTCTCGTAAATTGGCGTAATTTTCTGAGCTACCTACAGGGAGATAGACCTAGATTCGTGACAGCAAAGAATTCTGAAACTGCGCAGTAATCCAAATCTAGTACTTACTTTTCTATCAAAGACTTTACTTGGCACAACAAAACATAAAACTAAGATAAGGAGAGGTTGCTACAGTAGTAAACAACTTCCAAGACACAAATATAAAACAAAAATACTGGAGTAAAAACATGGGTTGTCTCCCATAAGCGCTTTTCTTTAACGCCTTTCGGCTAGGCGCGAAAGTGTATATCAAGTATTATCGAAGGGTGGTGCACCTACAGCGGGGTTTGGAGTTTTCTCAACCATGCATAGTATATTGGATACATAAGTTTCAGCGTCTCCCTTCTCATTAGTCTTGGGCTTGCTACTCTCATCAAACAAATTTTCGGGAACAAGCCAAGCATAGTTATTTTCTAGTGCATCATTCATAGCTAGGAGTTTACATGGTATTGGTGCTTTGATCTCCCCACCATCATTAATATTATTAGTGTATCTTATTCTATCCATGTCCATCTTTTCAAGGAGACTAACAAAATTAGTATGAGAACCAAGCATATTAAATTTAGCAAAGACCTTTCTAGCTTCTCTTGCTAGACCACCAAATTCTCTAAGAAGGGTTTCTAAAACAAAATCTTTCTTTCCCCCTCTTCCATATCACCAAGTGTAAGAAACATGCGTTGGATTATAGGATTGAGATTAACAAATTTAGTTTCCAACGAGGCGAACTAAAGCAGCAGCAGCAATTTCATAGGTGGGAGCAAGGTCTACCAAGTGTCTATCTTCAAAATCTTCAACGGTACTAACATGGGTGAAAAATTCTTCTATATTGTTCCTCCCAATTATAGACCCTTGTCCTACCGGTATGTTCTTTGTGGTAAAATTAAAAGGAAACATGATGAATTAAGTAAAGTAAATGCAAGTAACTAATTTTTTTTGTGTTTTTGATATAGCAAACAAGACAGTAAATAAAGTAAAGCTAGCAACTAATTTTTTTGTGTTTTGATATAATGCAGCAAACAAAGTAGTAAATAAAATAAAGCAAGACAAAAACAAAGTAAAGAGATTGAGAAGTGGAGACTCCCCTTGCGGCGTGTCTTGATCTCCCCGGCAACGGCGCCGAGAAAAAGAGCTTGATGGCGTGTATTTCACACGTTCGTTGGGCAACCCCAAGAGGAAGGTATGATGCGCACGGCAGCAAGTTTTCCCTCGAAAGAAACCAAGGTTTATCGAACCAGGAGGAGCCAAGAAGCACGTTGAAGGTTGATGGCGGCGGGATGTAGTGCGGCGCAACACCGGAGATTCGGCGCCAACGTGGAACCTGCACAACACAACCAAAGTACTTTGCCCCAACGAAACAGTGAGGTTGTCAATCTCACCGGCTTGCTGTAACAAAGGATTAACCGTATTGTGTGGAAGATGATTGTTTGCGGAGAAAACGGTAAAAACAAGTATTGCAGCAGATTTGTATATCGGTATTAAAGAATGGACCGGGGTCCACGGTTCACTAGAGGTGTCTCTCCCATAAGATAAAAGCATGTTGGGTGAACAAATTACGGTCGGGCAATTGACAAATAGAGAGGGCATAACAATGCACATACATGACATGATAAGTATAGTGAGATTTAATTGGGCATTACGACAAAGTACATAGACCACCATCCAAGCTGCATCTATGCCTAAAAAGTCCACCTTCAGAGTTATCATCCGAACCCCCTCCGGTATTAAGTTGCTAACAACGGACAATTGCATTAAGTATGGTGCGTAATGTAATCAACAACTACATCCTCGGACATAGCGCCAATGTTTTATCCCTAGTGGCAATAGCACAACACAACCTTAGAACTTTCGTCACATCGTCCCGGTGTCAATGCGGGCATGAACCCACTATCGAGCATAAGTACTCCCTCTTGGAGTTAAAAGTAAAAACTTGGCCGAGCCTCTACTAGAAACGGAGAGCATGCAAGATCATAAACAACACATGTATAATAACTTGATAATTAACATGACATAGTATTCTCTATCCATCGGATCCCGACAAACACAACATATAGAATTACAGATAGATGATCTTGATCATGTTAGGCAGCTCACAAGATCCAACAATGAAGCACAATGAGGAGAAGACAACCATCTAGCTACTGCTATGGACCCATAGTCCAGGGGTGAACTACTCACTCATCACTCCCGGAGGCGACCATGGCGGTGTAGAGTCCTCCGGGAGATGATTCCCCTCTCCGGCGGGGTGCCGGAGGCGATCTCCTGGATCCCCGAGATGGGATCGGCGGCGGCGGCGTCTCGGTAAGGTTTTCCAGTATCGTGGCTCTCGGTACCGGGGGTTTCGTCACGGAGGCTTTAAGTAGGCGGAAGGGCAAGTCAAGAGGCGGCACGGGGGCCCACACCATAGGCCGGCGCGGCCGGGGGTGGGGCCGCGCCGCCCTAGGGTTTG
>NC_061510.1:71044110-71074481 GCF_022539505.1 Lolium rigidum | reverse complement strand
AAATTATCGTGTTCCTTCTCTTGAAACTATATTTTTATTCGGTCACATCTTATGTACTTTACTTGGAGCGTCCGTATGTTTCTTGTTTTTGTTTTTGTTTGAATAAATGCTTGTGTGGGAGAGAGACACGCTCCGCTGGTTCGTATGAACACATGTGTTCTTAGCTTTTAATTTTCATGGCGAAGGATGAAACTGCCGTTAATTGTTATATGGTTGGAAACGGAAAATGCTACGTGTAGTAACTCGGTATGATGTCTTGAATAACCTGATACTTGGCAACTGTTGTGCTCATGTTTAAGCTCTTGCATCATATACTTTGCACCTATTAGTGAAGAAATACATAGAGCTTGTTAAAATTTGGTTTGCATGAGTGGTTTCTCTAGAGTCTAGATATTTTCTAGTGAGGTGTTTGAACAACGAGGAAGACAATGTATAGTCTTATAATGCTTGTAATATGTCTTTTTTGTAAGTTTTGATGTACTAGTTTATGCTTGTGTTTGCTTCAAACAACCTTGCTAGCCTAAGCCTTGTATCGAGAGGGAGTACTTCTCATGCATCCAAAATCCTTGAGCCAACCACTATGCCATTTGTGTCCACCATACCTACCTACTACATGGTATTTCTCCGCCATTCCAAAGTAAATTGCTTGAAGTGCTACCTTTAAATTTCTATCCTCTACCTTTGCAATATATAGATCATGGGACAAATAGCTTAAAAACTATTGTGGTATTGAATATGTACTTATGCACTTTATCTCTTATTAAGTTGCTTGTTGTGCGATAACCATGCTTCTGGGGACGCCATCAACTATTCTTTGTTGAATATCATGTGAGTTGCTATGCATGTCCGTCTTGTCTGAAGTAAGAGAGATCTACCACCTTAATGGTTGGAGCATGCATATTGTTAGAGAAGAACGTTGGGCCGCTAACTAAAGCCATGATTCATGGTGGAAGTTTCAGTTTTGGACATATATCCTCAATCTCATATGAGAATAATAATTGTTGCCACATGCTTATGCATTAAAGAGGAGTCCATTATCTGTTGTCCATGTTGTCCCGGTATGGATGTCTAAGTTGAGAATAATCAAAAGCGAGAAATCCAAAATGCGAGCTTTCTCCTTAGACCTTTGTACGGGCGGCATGGAGGTACCCCATTGTGACACTTGGTTAAAACATGTGCATTGCAAAGATCCGGTAGTCCAAGCTAATTAGGACAAGGTGCGGGCACTATTAGTATACTATGCATGAGGCTTGCAACTTGTAAGATATAATTTACATAACTCATATGCTTATTTACCACCGTTGACAAAATTGTTTCATGTTTTCAAAATAAAAGCTCTAGCACAAATATAGCAATCGATGCTTTCCTCTTTGAAGGACCATTCTTTTTACTTTTATGTTGAGTCAGTTCACCTATCTTTCTCCACCTCAAGAAGCAAACACTTGTGTGAACTGTGCATTGATTCCTACATACTTGCATATTGTACTTGTTATATTACTCTATGTTGACAATTATCCATGAGATATACATGTTACAAGTTGAAAGCAACCGCTGAAACTTAATCTTCCTGTGTGTTGCTTCAATACCTTTACTTTGATTTATTGCTTTATGAGTTGACTCTTATGCAAGACTTATTGATGCTTGTCTTGAAGCACTATTCATGAAAAGTCTTTGCTTTATGATTCACTTGTTTACTCATGTCATTACCATTGTTTTGATCGCTGCATCCACTACATATGTTTACAAATAGTATGATCAAGGTTATGATGGCATGTCACTTCAGAAATTATCTTTGTTATCGTTTTACCCTGCCGGGACGAGCAGAACTAAGCTTGGGGATGCTTGATACGTCTCCGACGTATCGATAATTTCTTATGTTCCATGCCATATTATTGATGATACCTACATGTTTTATGCACACTTTATGTCATATTCGTGCATTCTCTGGAACTAACCTATTAACAAGATGCCGAAGTGCCAGTTCCTGTTTACTGCTGTTTTTGGTTTCGAAATCCTAGTAACGAAATATTCTCGGAATTGGACGAAACGAAGACCCGAGGGCCTATTTTGCCACGAACCTTCCGGAAGACCGAAGAGCATACGAAGTGGGGCCACGAGGTGGCCAAACCACAAGGCGGCGCGGCCAAGGGGAGCCGCGCCGCCTTGTGGTGTGGGCCCCGATGGCGTGTATTTCACACGTTCGTTGGGCAACCCCAAGAGGAAGGTATGATGCGCACAGCAGCAAGTTTTCCCTCGAAAGAAACCAAGGTTTATCGAACCGGGAGGAGCCAAGAAGCACGTTGAAGGTTGATGGCGGCGGGATGTAGTGCGGCGCAACACCGGGGATTCCGGCGCCAACGTGGAACCTGCACAACACAACCATAGTACTTTGCCCCAACGAAACGGTGAGGTTGTCAATCTCACCGGCTTGCTGTACCAAAGGATTAACCGTATTGTGTGGAAGATGATTGTTTGCGAGAGAAAATAGTAAAACAAGTATTGCGACAGATTTGTATTTTAGTATTAAAGAATGGACCGGGGTCCACGAGTTCACTAGAGGTGTCTCTCCCATAAGATAAAAGCATGTTGGGTGAACAAATTACGATCGGGCAATTGACAAATAGAGAGGGCATAACAATGCACATACATGGCATAATAAGTATAGTGAGATTTAATTGGGCATTACGACAAAGTACATAGACCGCCATCCAACTGCATCTATGCCTAAAAGTCCACCTTCAAGGTTATCATCCGAACCCCTTCCGGTATTAAGTTGCAAAGCAACGAGACAATTGCATTAAGTATGGTGCGTAATGTAATCAACAACTACATCCTCGGACATAGCGCCAATGTTTTATCCCTAGTGGCAACGACGACAACACAACCTTAGAACTTTCACGTCCACTGTCCCAGTGTCAATGCGGGCATGAACCCACTATCGAGCATAAATACTCCCTCTTGGAGTTAAAAGCAAAAACTTGGCCGAGCCTCTACTAGTAACGGAGAGCATGCAAGATCATAAACAACACATATGTAATAACTTGATAATTAACATAACATGGTATTCTCTATCCATCGGATCCCGACAAACACAACATAGAGTATTACGGATAGATGATCTTGATCATGTTAGGCAGCTCACAAGATCCAACAATGAAGCACAATGAGGAGAAGACAACCATCTAGCTACTGCTATGGACCCATAGTCCAGGGGTGAACTACTCACTCATCACTCCGGAGGCGACCATGGCGGTGTAGAGTCCTCCGGGAGATGAATCCCCTCTCCGGCGGGGTGCCGGAGGAGATCTCCGGAATCCCCGAGATGGGATCGGCGGCGGCGGCGTCTCAGTAAGGTTTTCCGTATCGTGGTTTTTCCCATCAGGGGTTTCGCGACGGAGGCTTTAAGTAGGCGGAAGGGCAGAGTCGAGGGGCTGACGAGGGGCCCACACCACAGGGCGGCGCGGGCCCGCCCTTGGCCGCGCCGCCATGTGGTTTGGCCACCTCGTGGCCCCACTTCGTATGCTCTTCGGTCTTCTGGAAGGTTCGTGGAGAAATAGGCCCCTGGGTCTTCGTTTCGTCCAATTCCGAGAATATTTTGTTACTAGGATTTCTGAAACCAAAAACAGCAGAAAACAACAAGCGGCACTTCGGCATCTTATTAATAGGTTAGTTCCAGAAAATGCACGAATATGACATAAAGTGTGCATAAAACATGTAGGTATCATCAATAATATGGCATAGAACATAAGAAATTATCGATACGTCGGAGACGTATCAAGCATCCCCAAGCTTAGTTACGCTCGTCCCGAGCGGGTAAAACGATAACAAAGATAATTTCTGAAGTGACATGCCATCATAACCTTGATCATACTATTTGTAAACATATGTAGTGAATGCAGCGATCAAAACAATGGTAATGACATGAGTAAACAAGTGAATCATAAAGCAAAGACTTTTCATGAATAGTTCTTCAAGACAAGTATTAATAAGTCTTGCATAAGAGTTAACTCATAGAGCAATAAATCAAAGTAAAGGCATTGAAGCAACACAAAGGAAGATTAAGTTTCAGCGGTTGCTTTCAACTTGTAACATGTATATCTCATGGATAATTGTCAACATAGAGTAATATAACAAGTACAATATGCAAGTATGTAGGAATCAATGCACAGTTCACACAAGTGTTTGCTTCTTGAGGTGGAGAGAGATAGGTGAACTGACTCAACATAAAAGTAAAAGAATGGTCCTTCAAAGAGGAAAGCATCGATTGCTATATTTGTGCTAGAGCTTTTATTTTGAAAACATGAAACAATTTTGTCAACGGTAGTAATAAAGCATATGAGTTATGAAAGTTATATCTTACAAGTTGCAAGTCTCATGCATAGTATACTAATAGTGCCCGCACCTTGTCCTAATTAGCTTGGACTACCGGATCTTTGCAATGCACATGTTTTAACCAAGTGTCACAATGGGGTACCTCCATGCCGCTCTGTACAAAGGTCTAAGGAGAAAGCTCGCATTTTGGATTTCTCGCTTTTGATTATTCTCAACTTAGACATCCATACCGGGACAACATGGACAACAGATAATGGACTCCTCTTTAATGCATAAGCATGTGGCAACAATTATTATTCTCATATGAGATTGAGGATATGTGTCCAAAACTGAAACTTCCACCATGAATCATGGCTTTAGTTAGCGGCCCAATGTTCTTCTCTAACAATATGCATGCTCCAACCTTTAAGGTGGTAGATCTCTCTTACTTCGAGACAAGACGGACATGCATAGCAACTCACATGATATTCAACAAAGAATAGTTGATGGCGTCCCCAGAAGCATGGTTATCGCACAACAAGCAACTTAATAAGAGATAAAGTGCATAAGTACATATTCAATACCACAATAGTTTTTAAGCTATTTGTCCCATGATCTATATATTGCAAAGGTAGAGGATAGAAATTTAAAGGTAGCACTTCAAGCAATTTACTTTGGAATGGCGGAGAAATACCATGTAGTAGGTAGGTATGGTGGACACAAATGGCATAGTGGTTGGCTCAAGGATTTTGGATGCATGAGAAGTACTCCCTCTCGATACAAGGCTTAGGCTAGCAAGGTTGTTTGAAGCAAACACAAGGATGAACGGTACAACAAAACTCACATAAAAGACATATTGTAAACATTATAAGACTCCATACCGTCTTCCTTGTTGTTCAAAACTCAATACTAGATGTTATCTAGACTCTAGAGAAACCAAATATGCAAACCAAATTAGCAAGCTCTAAGTGTTTCTTCATTAATGGGTGCAAAGTATATGATGCAAGAGATTAAACATGAGCACAACAATTGCCAAGTATCAAATTATCCAAGACATTTTAGAATTACTACATGTAGTATTTTCCAATTCCAACCATATAACAATTTAACGAAGAAGAAACTTCGCCATGAATACTATGAGTAGAGCCTAAGGACATATTTGTCCATATGCTACAGCGGAGCGTGTCTCTCTCCCATAAAGTGAATGCTAGGATCCATTTTATTCAAACAAAACAAAAACAAAAACAAGCTGACGCTCCAAGCAAAGTACATAAGATGTGACGGAATAAAAATATAGTTTCAGGGGAGGAACCTGATAATGTTGTCGATGAAGAAGGGGATGCCTTGGGCATCCCCAAGCTTAGACGCTTGAGTCTTCTTAGAAATGCAGGGGTGAACCACCGGGGCATCCCCAAGCTTAGAGCTTTCACTCTCCTTGATCATATTGCATCATACTCCTCTCTTGATCCTTGAAAACTTCCTCCACACCAAACTCGAAACAACTCATTAGAGGGTTAGCGCACAATAAAAATTAACATGTTCGAGAGGTGACACAATCATTCTTAACACTTCTGGACATTGCATAAAGCTACTGGACATTAATGGATCAAAGAAATTCATCCAACATAGCAAAAGAGGCAATGCGAAATAAAAGACAGAATCTGTCAAAACAGAACAGTCCGTAAAGATGGATTTTATTAGGCCACCAGACTTGCTCAAATGAAAATTCTCAAATTGAATGAAAGTTGCGTACATATCTGAGGATCATGCATGTAAATTGGCTTAATTTTCTGAGCTACCTACAGGGAGTTAGACCCAGATTCGTGACAGCAAAGAAATCTTTAACTGCGCAGTAATCCAAATCTAGTACTTACTTTACTATCAAAGACTTTACTTGGCACAACAAAACTCAAAACTAAGATAAGGAGAGGTTGCTACAGTAGTAAACAACTTCCAAGACACAAATATAAAACAAAAATACTGGAGTAAAAACATGGGTTGTCTCCCATAAGCGCTTTTCTTTAACGCCTTTCAGCTAGGCGCAGAAAGTGTATCTCAAGTGTTATCGAAGGGTGGTGCACCTACAGCGGGGTTTGGAGTTTTCTCAACCATGCATAGTATATTAGATACATAAGTTTCAGTGTCTCCCTTTTCATTAGTCTTGGGCTTGCTACTCTCATCAAACAAATTTTCAGGAACAAGCCAATCATAGTTATTTTCTAGTGCATCATTCATAGCTAGGAGTTTACATGGTATTGGTGCTTTGATCTCCCCACCATCATTAGCATTATTAGTGTACTTTATTCTATCCATATCCATTTTTTCAAGGAGACCAACAAAATTAGTATGAGAACCAAGCATATTAAATTTAGTAAAGACCTTTCTAGCCTCTCTTGCTAGACCACCAAATTCTCTAAGAAGGGTTTCTAAAACAAAATCTTTCTTTTCCCCCTCTTCCAAATCACCAAGTGTAAGAAACATGTGTTGGATTATAGGATTGAGATTAACAAATTTAGTTTCCAACAAGCGAACTAAATGCGCAGCAGCAATTTCATAAGTAGGAGCAAGTTCTACCAAGTGTCTATCTTCAAAATCTTCAACGGTACTAACATGACTGAAGAATTCTTCTATATTGTTTCTCCCAATGATAGACCCGCGTCCTACCGGTATGTTCTTTGTGGTAAAATTAAAAGGAAACATGATGAAATAAGTAAAGCAAATGCAAGTAACTAATTTTTTTGTGTTTTTGATATAGAGTGCAAGACAGTAAATAAAGTAAAACTAGCAACTAATTTTTTTTGTGTTTTGATATAAGTGCAGCAAACAAAGTAGTAAATAAAATAAAGCAAGACAAAAACAAAGTAAAGAGATTGAGAAGTGGAGACTCCCCTTGCAGCGTGTCTTGATCTCCCCGGCAACGGCGCCAGAAAAAGAGCTTGATGGCGTGTATTTCACACGTTCGTTGGGCAACCCCAAGAGGTAGGTATGATGCGCACAGCAGCAAGTTTTCCCTCAGAAAGAAACCAAGGTTTATCGAACCAGGAGGAGCCAAGAAGCACGTTGAAGGTTGATGGCGGCGGGATGTAGTGCGGCGCAACACCAGGGATTCCGGCGCCAACGTGGAACCTGCACAACACAACCAAAGTACTTTGCCCCAACGAAACAGTGAGGTTGTCAATCTCACCGGCTTGCTGTAACAAAGGATTAACCGTATTGTGTGGAAGATGATTGTTTGCGGAGAAAATAGTAAAACAAGTATTGCAGCAGATTTGTATTTCAGTATTAAAGAATGGACCGGGGTCCACAGTTCACTAGAGGTGTCTCTCCCATAAGATAAAAGCATGTTGGGTGAACAAATTACGAGTCGGGCAATTGACAAATAGAGAGGGCATAACAATGCACATACATGGCATGATAAGTATAGTGAGATTTAATTGGGCATTACGACAAAGTACATAGACCGCCATCCAACTGCATCTATGCCTAAAAAGTCCACCTTCAGGTTATCATCCGAACCCCTTCCAGTATTAAGTTGCAAAGCAACAGACAATTGCATTAAGTATGGTGCATAATGTAATCAACAACTACATCCTCGGACATAGCGCCAATGTTTTATCCCTAGTGGCAACAGCACAACACAACCTTAGAACTTTACGTCACTGTCCCAGTGTCAATGCAGACATGAACCCACTATCGAGCATAAATACTCCCTCTTGGAGTTAAAAGCAAAAACTTGGCCAGAGCCTCTACTAGTAACGGAGAGCATGCAAGATCATAAACAACACATATGTAATAACTTGATAATTAACATAACATGGTATTCTCTATCCATCGGATCCCGACAAACACAACATAGAGTATTACGGATAGATGATCTTGATCATGTTAGGCAGCTCACAAGATCCAACAATGAAGCACAATGAGGAGAAGACAACCATCTAGCTACTGCTATGGACCCATAGTCCAGGGGTGAACTACTCACTCATCACTCCGGAGGCGACCATGGCGGTGTAGAGTCCTCCGGGAGATGAATCCCCTCTCCGGCGGGGTGCCGGAGGAGATCTCCAGAATCCCCCGAGATGGGATCGGCGGCGGCGGCGTCTCAGTAAGGTTTTCCGTATCATGGTTTTTCCCATCAGGGGTTTCGCGACGGAGGCTTTAAGTAGGCGGAAGGGCAGAGTCGAGGGGCTGACGAGAGGCCCACACCACAGGGCGGCGCGGGCCCCCCCTTGGCCGCGCCGCCATGTGGTTTGGCCACCTCGTGGCCCCACTTCGTATGCTCTTCGGTCTTCTGGAAGGTTCGTGGCGAAATAGGCCCCTGGGTCTTCGTTTCGTCCAATTCCAAGAATATTTTGTTACTAGGATTTCTGAAACCAAAAACAGCAGAAAACAGCAACTGGCACTTCGGCTTCTTGTTAATAGGTTAGTTCCAGAAAATGCACGAATATGACATAAAGTGTGCATAAAACATGTAGGTATCATCAATAATATGGCATAGAACATAAGAAATTATCGATACGTCGGAGACGTATCAGGCCCCTCGTCAGCCCCCCGACTCTGCCCTTCCGCCTACTTAAAGCCTCCGTCGTGAAACCCCTGATGCGAAAAACCACGATACGGAAAACCTTCCAGAGCCGCCGCCATCGCGAAGCCAAGATCTGGGGGACAGGAGTCTCTGTTCCGGCACCCTGCCGGAGCGGGGAAGTGCCCCCGGAAGGCTTCTCCATCGACACCGCTGCCATCTCCACCGCCATCTTCATCACCGCTGCTGCTCCCATGAGGAGGGAGTAGTTCTCCACCGAGGCTCGGGGCTGTACCGGTAGCTATGTGGTTCATCTCTCTCCTATGTGCTTCAATACAATAATCTCATGAGCTGCCTTACATGATTGAGATTCATATGATGATGCTTGTAATCTAGATGTCATTATGCTAGTCAAGTGAGTTTTACTTATGTGATCTCCGGAGACTCCTTGTCCCACGTGTGTAAAGGTGACGAGTGTGTGCACCGTGTGGGTCTCTTAGGCTATATTTCACAGAATACTTACTCAACTGTTATGAATGGCGTAGTGAAGTGCTTATTTATATCTCTTTATGATTGCAATGTATTTTGTATCACAATTTATCTATGTGCTACTCTAGCAATGTTATTAAAGTAGTTTTATTCCTCTTGCACGGTGTAATGGTGACAGTGTGTGCATCCGTGTTAGTACTTGGTTTATGCTATGATTATGATCTCTTGTAGATTATGAAGTTAACTATTGCTATGATAGTATTGATGTGTATTATTCCTCCTACATAGCATGAAGGTGAAAGTGTGCATGCTATGTTAGTACTTGGTTTAGTCGAATTGATCTTTCATGCACTCTAAGGTTATTTAAATATGAACATTGAATTGTGGAGCTTGTTAACTCCGGCATTGAGGGTTCGTGTAATCCTACGCAATGTGTTCATCATCCAACAAGAGTGTAGAGTATGCATTTATCTATTCTGTTATGTGATCAATGTTGAGAGTGTCCACTAGTGAAAGTCTAATCCCTAGGCCTTGTTCCTGAATACTGCTATCGCTGCTTGTTTCTTGTTTTCTGCGTTACTACTCGCTGCGTTACTACTGCTTGTTTCTTGTCCTGGGCAAAGCACTTTTACTGGTGCCGTTGCTACTACTTATTCATACCACCTGTATTTCACTATCTCTTCGCCGAACTAGTGCACCTATTAGGTGTGTTGGGGACACAAGAGACTTTTTGCTTTGTGGTTGCGGGGTTGCATGAGAGGGATATCTTTGACCTCTTCCTCCCTGAGTTCGATAAACCTTGGGTGATCCACTTAAGGGAAACTTGCTGCTGTTCTACAAACCTCTACTCTTGGAGGCCCAACACTGTCTACAAGAATAGAAGCTCCCGTAGACATCAGTAGGGTCGGATGACTCCTCATCCTCGAAACTAACTTCGTACTACTGCATGAACTGCGACACCAGGCACGGGCTAGGATCAAGCGACACGCCGTTCATCTGCAACGCCCAGTATTCATAGGGAGGGGACAGTATCGACAGCATCGTCCGGGGAACCACCCGAAGAACGGCACACCATCAGGTTTATGTCGCCAATAACACGGGAAACGCAAGGCGCAGAGGAGACGAGGACCATACCCCCCGTTCCAGTAGGAGGGCAAGTTTTGAAAACAACGCCAGCAACCGCGACAGCGATTACACCATCGCGGATGAAGAGTGCGCGGCAGCAAGGGCAGCAATACTCAACAACACGCCGCTCCCCGCAGGAACTTCAGTTGGAACCCTCAATGCTTACCGTTCCATACTAGAGAAAAACCGGGAGCACCTGTCGAAAGAGCAAGCCACCCTCAAAAGACGCCTATCTGCGGTGGATCGATCAAGCGAACGGCAAAGGGGCTCGCAAGGGAGCGCCTCCCGAAACACTCACGGAACAGGCAAGAACCGGTCAAGACTATCCAGACTCTCAGAAGATGACGCCAGAGAAATAACGTCGAATCTCACCAAATCCTTTATGACTATGGATACCGCCGCCATGCCACGGCCGAAAACCGTTGCTGGAGCAACGGCCAATATCGCCGCATACCTCATCAATCAACGCCCCGAAGGATCCATGGCTCAAGCTCATCGAGGTGCCCTGGAAAGTCTCGCAATATTAGGGAACAACCTAGCCCCGCCAAAAGAAAGGACCACCATCCAAGGCAGTGGGTCAAAGCATCATGCGAGAGATGCTCGAGACGAAATCACCCAGAGCAGGATTGACAAAGCAAGGCGGCGACGCGCCGCTAGGAAGGATGACGGCAGCGATTCTTCGGATGAAGATCAGGAGTACGACGGCGAGCTCAGGGGAGCCGACTGTCTAAGTTACAAGATCCGCGAAACGATGCCGCCAAAAAAATTCAAACCTACCCCTACTGATGCCGCCAAGTACGATGGGCAGCAAGAACCAAGATCCTGGATAGACGATTACACTGCGGCTGTGATCTGCACAAAGGAAACCAGATAGCAGCAATGCAATGTTACTGACTTTACTTGAAGGATTCAGCACGGGCACTGGCTAAGGGGCTGCCGAAAGGTTCTATTAAATCATGGGATGACCTAGTAGATGCCTTCGTCGCCAACTTCCAAGCAACATACAAGAGGCCCGTCGGGATCGAAGAGCTGCAGAATTGCCGCCAGAAGCAGAAGGAATCGATGCGTTCATACATCGGGAGCTTTACAAAACTCCTAAACGCCGCCGAAGACGTATGTGTCGACAGAGCAATCGATGCTTTCAGCGACGGCGTTCAGCGAGAAAGCTACATAGAGGAACTTGGGCGCAAAAAGCCAAAAACCATAACCAGGTTAATGGAAATCGCCAACAGCTGGGCCGATGGCGAAGACAACATTCGAAGGCCACGACAACGCAGCGACGACGAAGATGACCAGCCGAAACACGATTCGGGTGGCCGTAGGGATCGCAACAAGAGAAGGAAGAACCGCAATTACGATGACAACAACTTGGTGGCCGCAGGCTACTCTGATCGGCAGGGCGATCGGTATGATGACAGGCGAGACGATCGGCAGGACGATAATCGGGGCAGCTCTGGGAACCGTGGCAACTATAAACCACGACAACAGAGAGCACCCGAACTGCCCTACGCCGAGCAGATCAACGCCCCATGCTACCTGCATTCATATACCGATTCCAAGGATGGTAAAATAAAGTCTAGCCACCTGCTCAGGGACTGTCGGCAGTTCATCGATATGCATAAACTCATCCAGCGAGCGAGGCCGGCAACAGCTACCACCACCACCGCCACCCCCACCACAACATCGAGGTCCAGCAAGCTCAACCTCATCAACCCAACGAGGCATTTCCACCACCACGAGGGCAGATGAGCATGATCCATAGGACAGGTGTCTCGAAAAGAGAGATGAAGAAACTCACCCGAGAGATCAATTTGGCAGAAAGCATCATGGCAAACATCCTTGAGTACGTCGAATGGTCCTCTCAGAACATTACGTTCAGTCGAGCAGATCACCCGATGACCATACCAAAGCCAGGACACGCCGCCTTGGTAGTCGAAGCACAAATTGGGGGGTTCAAGATGAGCAAAGTTTTCATGGATGGTGGAAGTGGGCTAAACCTGATTTTTGTCGACACAATTAGAAGTATGGGGATCACCATGAACATGTTGGATGAAACAGACACCTGTTTCCACGGGATCCTTCCAACCGCACCGGGCCACTCCCTTGGCAAAGTCTACCTGAATGTCATCTTCGGCAGGGCCAACAATTTCAGGAAGGAGAATATCGAGTTTGAAGTGGTGAGCGGGAGTCACGGTATCACGCTATACTCGGGAGACCAGCGTATGCCAAGTTCTCGTGCCGCATTATGCATACCTCAAGCTGAAAATGCACGGGAACAACGGGACAAACATCACAGTCTATGGAAGTTTCTCACGCTCGGACAATTGTGATCGCGACTTTCGGAGGATTGCTTTGCAAAGTTCGGGTCACGGCAAGAAATCGTCGACCCTCCGCCCAAGCTGTCTATACGAGAAATTAAGGAAGAAAAAGATGGCAGGGACGCCAAGAAGAATTCAGCTGCTTTCACCCCTAAAGCTTCGACAGCGAAGCTTCAGGCAGCGAAGCCTGCGGCGAGGAGCCTCGGCGAGCAAAGGGATCGGCGGCTGATGGCACGGAAGGCTTAGGAGATAGCAAGATGATGACGATCACCGCCCAAACCCACGACGAAATCAGCAACGCTGCAGCCAATCAACGACGCGGTGAAGAAGCCGAGAGGAGGAGAAGAACCCCTTCCGTATCTAGGCAGTCTATTAGTCTTTACTTTCTTTTCTCCTTTACTTTAAACAGGGCTTCCCCTTTTCCGCCCTTTAGCATCGTGCTTACCTTATTAATAAGAAATTAAGCTTTATTTCCTTGTTAAGCATTGCAGTAACGACAAACTTCTAAGCCCCATCACTATGTAAACATAGTACAAGGCAGAAGATCGCGCTCCAAAAAAGCCTCTACGAGTGCTAAAGGACGTTCACCTTTTCCTCCGCTATAGATGCCTCTACGAGTGCCGTAAATAGCAAAAATTTGGAAATACGTATAAACAACAACCCACGTTCGATATTTTACTTATGGAAATATCAAAGGAACAACGAGCTCATCGGTAGAATCATTACACCCGAAAAATTCGGGAATGAGTCGTCGAAATTTACAAACGGTTGAAAGCAAAGTTGCGCATACAACAGGTTTAGCAAAACCTGCAACACGAGCTGATCACTCATAATGATTTGCTAACCAACTAGTACTCATACATCCAACGGGCAATTAAGCTTCGCCCCTTTAAATATTTGCCAACGACATGGTAAAAGTACACATTCATGTACCAACCAGATAAGAAGTTTTTGGCCCAAAAATCCGAGCACTCGGATGAACTAGCCAATACAATTTACAAAAGTAACTTTACACCTTTATATCACCCTTGCGGAGTTTCCTTTTCCTCGGGTACCTTTGACATCTCCTCAAGCACTGTCGACAATTACATGAGCAGGAGCTAAAACCTTCGGGTACAGCTCCTCGAAGTCACCAGATTGCGTTGGCAATAGACGGCAAGCAAGCTGAAGGATAACAAGCAAGCACAAGGGCAAGCGTGCACTTGGCCCCCGCAAAGACTTGAGATCTTACTGGCTCCCGAACCTTCTTGGCACTTCCAAATTCAGACATCAAAGTCAAAAGGGTAGGGGGAACTGCATTCAGAGGAAACATTGTTTTCCAAACTACCCACATGGCCTTGTAGCACTTGTCGAAGAATTGGTGGACCTGTTGCACTCGATCCTGAAATTTGACGACAGCCGAGGCCTTCGAGTGTTCCCGCCAGAAAATTTCTTCGGATAAGGAAAGCTGAGGCAAAGCATGCACCTGCTCGTGTATCCGCTTGTTCTCTTCCGCAAGATTCAACGCTATGACTGCCAAAAGAATTAGTAAACGACTCAGACAAGAAGTTGCTAGCAAGCAGGCAAAGGGATCAAGAAACTTACAGTTTAAACTTTCGGTAGCCTTATGCAGCTCGCCAAGAATGTACCGCTCCACGTCGGCTGCAATCTCGCTCTTTTTATTGATGATGGCAGCTAAGGCATAAGTGCTGCGTAAATCCTTCTCCATCTGTGTCATCCGGTCTTTCATGCGCCGGATCCGATCGCTTTCAGGAAGCGCACCCGACGAGTCGTCTGCAAACGAGGGTACTGTTATCACCAGAATTTGACCGGATCAGAGGTGGGCCACGATTGAAGATGGGTTTGAAGAATATACATAGAAGGAATACATGAATCGGCCTTGTGTATCAAGTTTGGGCTAGTATGCCCGTGTATCTGTAACATAGTAGGATGCGTGTCGGTTAGAAGGAGTTTGGGCTCGTGCCCGATTGGGATTATTCCCACGTTAGAAAGTCCCCCGGACTATAAATATGTATCTAGGGTTTATGAAATAAACAACAATCAACGTTCACCACAAACCAATCTCGGCGCATCGCCAACTCCCCCGTCTCGAGGGTTTCTTCCGGGTAAGCACCATGCTGCCTAGATCGCTTGCGATCTAGGCAGCACACGTTTATTCGTCGTCCATGCGTTGCTCGTACTGAAGCCTTTTTGATGGCGAGCAACGTAGTTATCATAGATGTTTTAGGGTTAGCATTGTTCTTCGTATCATATGCTATCGTCGTGCAACCCTTAGGCATCTAGCTGCCCTTACGCCTATCACGGGTGTAAGGGCGGCACCCCGCTTGATCATTGTTTAGTAGATCCGATCCGTTATGGTTGCTCCTTGTTCTTCAAGGATTAGTTTAATATCTGCATGGTTAGGCCTTACAAAGGGTTGGAGGATCCAGCAGCGTGTAGGGTGTAGTTTGCTAGCCCTAGACAGGATGTTCCGGGGATCAACCTCGTGTTGGTTTTTAGGCCCTGTCTAGGATCGGCTTACGATCACCGTACGCGGTCGCGAGGCCCAATCACGAGTAGGACGTTCCGATTATGCGGTGAAAACCCCAAATCATAGTAGGTCGCTTTAGCTTTATCTTGATCAAGCAGGACCACCATCTGATCGTACACCTCGTACGTATCATGGGTGGATCGGCTCTTTGAGCCGATTCACAGGATAACCTGAGAGCCGATCGAGGCTCGTATTTAAGGTTTACGTGTATGCCATGCAGGAAACTAAGCGAGGCATCACCCAACACCTTCCTGACCAGGTATAGGTCAGTTGGCACGCCCTTGCATCAGCATCGGACGTGTGTGCAGAAGGCTTTGCGGGCCGTCGCTCGGAGGGACCAGGGCCAGCCGCAGTCCTGGGAGATTCCCGGCTCTACGGTGTTGCCCGTCGCTGCCCGCCGGTGGGTTTCTGACCGCAACACATTATGGCACGCCCGGTGGGACAATCTTCGACATCCACCGCATCGCAATCTACATCCGAGATGGCGGAAGGCACTCCGGTCAAGTACGAGGATCTGACTGAGGAGCTCAAGAAGAAGCATGACGAGATCAAAGCAGTCCTCGAAGCCAACCTCATCCGCTCTTTTCACAGAACCCGCTCACATGGCATCAGGTGGAAGGGGTTCTCACCTGAAGGCGCGCTCGATGGAGTGGACCTGTCCTCCCCGTCAGAAGAACGCACCAGGTCAGCTGCGTCAGGAGATCAACTTCATGGTGGCTCATTCGCTGCACCGCCATTCTGAGAGCCTGGTGAACACTTTGGAGCGTGTCGCTCTGCGCGTGATCCAGGAAATCATGAGCCATCAGTATTCTCCGTCAGGACCAGCTCTAGGGACTCACCATGGAGAGATACCACTCCAGTCCCGTCCGCCGCTGCCGTTCGCGTTGGCAGCACCAGAAGTGCCGAGCTCATCGGCATACGTCGTCTACAAGATTGGTGGTGACCCTAGTGACTACCAATTCTTACATGAGGTGCCCAAGGAGATCCCCCACGGATACACGTGCGCATACGTGCCAGACTGCAGCAACTGGGCACTCTCGAACCAGGCTGCAACAGCAGGGACTTCTGGAACAGCAGGAGGAACGTCGGGAACAGATCTTGAGAAGCAGACGTGGCTAGCTTAGTACGCCACTCCGACAAACCTCCAGAGCTCAGCTCCTGCAGTTGGCTCAGAGTTGGAAAAGCAAGCATGGCTGGCTAAGTATGCCACCCCGGCGAACCTTCAGAGTGCGACGCCTGCAGCCATCACCGCGGATCAGATTTGTACAATTCTGAAAGACCAGTTCGGCATGATGCCGAAAAGGAGGGCAATCGGCTACTCCAAGCCGTACCCCAACGAGTACGAATTGATCCCGCTACCACCCAAATATCGGCTCCCTGATTTCACAAAGTTTAATGGATCAGATGGTTCCAGCTCCATCGAGCATGTGAGCCGATATTTGGCACAGGCCGGGCACGATCTCAGCATCGGACGAGCTGCGTGTGAGGTTCTTCGCACGGTCCCTCACGGGATCGGCTTTCGGGTGGTACACATCGCTGCCACCAAACTCAATCCGGACTTGGAAGCGGTTGGAAGAACGGTTCCACGAGCAGTATCACTCGGAGGCTTCCGAGGCTGGCATTGCCGATCTAGCACAAGTACGACGTAAGCGCGGGGAAACGGTGGCGAGTATACGTCCAGCGCTTCAGGACCGTTAGGAACCGATGCTATTCGGTTCATGTAAGTGAAAAAGAAGCGATCGAGTTGGCGGTGGTGGGTCTCTCATCATCGATCAAGGACGTGGCCTCCCAAGCAGACTACCCTTCATCGGCGCACATGGTGCAGAAGCTGTCAGCATATGAACAGCGCCACCCAGATGTTTACCAGGATAAATTCAAGCGTGCGGTGGTCCTGGTTGAGGCAGACGAAGATGAACGTGCTGCGAGAGATCAAGAGGTAGCAGTGGCTGAATGGATTCGGGGGGCAAGCCCCGTGTCCTGTAAGTGGGTTAAGCCACAAAGTCCTCCAAAAGGGTTTGACTTCGACGTGACCAAAGCTGAGCAGATTTTCGACCTCTTACTCAAGGAGAAGCAGCTAAAGTTACCCGAAGGCCACAAGATCCCCACGGTGCAAGAGCTGAACGGAAAGCCATACGGCAAATGGCATAACACGTTCACCCACGCCACCAACGACTGCAGGGTATGGCGTCAACAGGTCCAAATGGCGATAGAACAAGGGCGGCTAATTTTCAGCCAGTACGCCATGAAGGTCGACACACACCCCTTCCCCGCCGTTAACATGGTGGAGTATACTTGCCATGGAGGGTGCCAGCCAGATTTCTCGTGCAATATCAACATGGTAGGACCTGGGCACCACTGCGGTAAGGACGGAGATGAGGGCAGCTGCTCTCATAGCAAGGACACGAGAGGAAGCCGCTCCACGCGATCGGCTCCGTCACGATGGCAAGCGCTACATCACAGAGGGAGAAGTGAGGAACGTAAGATATCAGCGACCTCTCTCTGATCACCTCCTCAACAAGTATGTGGGTCAATACGACCAACGCCGGCGATACAACGATGAAAGAGATCGTCTGGCTAGGGACGGCAGGAGACGTCGTCGGCATGATCGCGACGAGGAGCAATATGAGCGCCACGCCAAGGAAAAGTCGAGAGGGCAAGACGACGTGGACAGGCACTGGGACTGCCCCTTCTTCAGACACTGCTGGGATTCAGGAATGAGCCGATTGCCTACAATCGGCAACCGCCAGAATGTAAACAAAAGAAGAAGGATGCAGCTAACATGTCCGTGTTCAAACGTCTAGGGCCTCTCCCGCCTCGGAACAAGCATGCTGAGTCCGCTCGGGTGGAAGATCTCGAGGAACTAGAGGACGATGATGAAGAAGAAGACAAGTATCATCGGCCAAGGTGGTGCCCTGATGGGCTCAGCCGTTCCCAGAAGCGAAGGGTTCAGCGCCTACGTGGGTTGGAGGAAGCTGAAAGGTTATACCTGCCCACGTTGAGGAAGGCGCGGCCTGATCTGGCCGCCAAAATTCAGCGAACCCTGGACGAGGAAGGTCGGCCACAAAGGAAAGAGTGGCGCCCCAGACAAAAGAAAGCCGATGATGAGACATCGGCTGGCACAAATATGGTCTTCATCCTTTCAACGGAGTTTAGTTCTCCAGGATTAGACGAAGCACCTGTGGCACAGCTTGACTGCGGCCCACGGCCGGTCATCTTTGAGAAGCCACGAGAGAGAAGCTACAGGCATCTGAAGGCCCTGTACTTACGAGGTTACATCAATGGGCAGCCTGTCAACAAGATGTTGGTGGACACCGGAGCGGCAGTTAACATTATGCCATACTCCATGCTACGTCGGTTGGGACGCTCTAGCTCAGATCTGATCAAGACCAATGTGACACTGAGCGATTTCAACGGCCAAGCATCTGACGCGCAAGGTGTTCTGAACGTGGATCTGACCGTAGGAAGGAAAACGGTCCCTACGACGTTCTTTATTGTCGACAGCAAGAGCTCCTATGCTGTCCTGCTAGGGAGAGATTGGATCCACGCCAATTGTTGCATTCCATCCACGATGCACCAATGCCTAATGCGAAGGGGATGAAGAAGCGAGCTGTTTAGAACGGTTAAATATAAAGGGGATATGATGGAGATTCAATGCCACAGCAGTTTCCGAGGAAGTGGTGCCCAATAGAAGAAAAAAAATCCAGGCCACGCGGAGAAGTGGAAGAGGCAAGGCATCGTGATGAAGGATTCTGCGGCAGTTCTGCTCTGCCACGACATGACCCGACGAAGGAAAAGCGTAATGATTTTGGAAATGTCATTTCCAAAACCAGGGGGGCATGTGTTATCACCAGAATTTGACCGGATCAGAGGTGGGCCGCGATTGAAGATGGGTTTGAAGAATATACATAGAAGGAATACATGAATCGGCCTTGTGTATCAAGTTTGGGCTAGTATGCCCGTGTATCTGTAAAATAGTAGGATGCGTGTCGGTTAGAAGGAGTTTGGGCTCGTGCCCGGTTGGGATTATTCCCACGTTAGAAAGTCCCCCGGACTATAAATATGTATCTAGGATTTATGAAATAAACAACAATCAACATTCACCACAAACCAATCTCGACGCATCGCCAACTCCCCCGTCTCGAGGGTTTCTTCCGGGTAAGCACCATGCTGCCTCTTGCGATCTAGGCAGCACACGTTTATTCGTCGTCCATGCGTTGCTCGTACTGAAGCCTTTTTGATGGCGAGCAACGTAGTTATCATAGATGTTTTAGGGTTAGCATTGTTCTTCGTATCATATGCTATCGTCGTGCAACCCTTAGGCATCTAGCCGCCCTTACGCCTATCACGGGTGTAAGGGCGGCACCCCGCTTGATCATTGTTTAGTAGATCCGATCCGTTATGGTTGCTCCTTGTTCTTCAAGGATTAGTTTAATATCTGCATGGTTAGGCCTTACAAAGGGTTGGAGGATCCAGCGGCGTGTAGGTTGTAGTTTGCTAGCCCTAGACAGGATGTTCCGGGGATCAACCTCGTGTTGGTTTTTAGGCCCTGTCTAGGATTGGCTTACGATCACCGTACGCGGTCGCGAGGCCCAATCACGAGTAGGACGTTCCGATTATGCGGTGAAAACCCCAAATCGTAGTAGGTCGCTTTAGCTTTATCTTGATCAAGCAGGACCACCATCCGATCGTACACCTCGTACGTATCATGGGTGGATCGGCTCTTTGAGCCGATTCACGAGATAACTCGAGAGCCGATCGAGGCTCGTATTTAACGTTTACGTGTATGCCATGCAGGAAACTAAGCGAGACATCATCCAACACCTTCCTGACCAGGTATAGGTCAGGTGGCACGCCCTTGCATCAGCATCGGACGTGTGTGCAGAAGGCTTTGCGGGCCGTCGCTCGGAGGGACCAGGGCCAGCCGCAGTCCTGGGAGATTCCCGGCTCTACGGTGTTGCCCGTCGCTGCCCGCCGGTGGGTTTCTGACCGCAACAGGTACTGGGAAGACCTGCAGAAAGTACTGGTTATAAAGAAGTGATGGATATGGTACAGCCGAACGTCCAAAATAACTCCCATCGGGAAAAGTGCAAGAAAGTGATATCATAGCAAAAGTGTGCTAACAACAATGCTAGCACGGAGTTTATTACAAAGCATGAGTTTTTGCGGCAGAGCAATGTTTTGCATCAGCTCAAGGCACAAGTTTGTTACAAGAATCAAGGAAACTGAGTTTGAGTCGATGAACTAGGACCAGTCGACGATTTCCTTGATGAAACCAGTTCAAGGAGCTGACGGGCACAAGTAAGAGCAGACGCCTTAAAGGTGCTCAAATCAACAGGCTGCCCGTCTTGCCCTTTTGGAAGCCCCTTAGTCATTTCCTCGATGTCACCCTTAAAGCCGTAACCCATCATAAGCTGGAAGGCAAGGACAGCACCAAAAGTGCGCGATGTACGCTTGAATACCTCGATGACCTCTTTGGTGTCAACCGCGAAGGTATCGATTAGCTGTCCCAGGGTCTTCTCTTGCTTAATCTTGGGGAAGATCATCAAGTGCATCCGCGCCAGAGCACCCTTCCCCTTCACAAGAAGCTCTTGTGTAAGCTGGTGAGAAGCGAGAATCGTTGACACAGCGTTCGCTGGGGAGTTATTTGGAACTCTTTCCAGGGCATCGACGGGAATGTTTGCTGCCTCTGCAATAGAAAGGAAGGGAAAAATTCAGTCACTGACAAAAAGTTTAAATCCATAAGAACGTCACTCGACAAAAGTATGTTAGAGATTACCAAGCAAGGCCAAAGAAGATTGACGAAGGACTTCATCCT
Source organism: Lolium rigidum (assembly GCF_022539505.1). Lineage (NCBI taxonomy): Eukaryota > Viridiplantae > Streptophyta > Magnoliopsida > Poales > Poaceae > Lolium > Lolium rigidum. The sequence goes on along the minus strand of NC_061510.1, from coordinate 71,053,371 downwards.
TTTCGGCTGCTCGAGCCTCAGCCACCAGCCTGGATGCTTCCTCCTCCTTCAGCTTCCCTTTCAGTCTGGCCAGCTCTTCCTTCAGAGAATCAATCTCTTGGCGAGCCGCGGCAGCTATCTTGACTGCGCCATCCAGTTTTGAGGAGGAAGATTCGACTTCCTCTTGCAGCCGAACTTTGTCAGCCTCTAGAGAAGTGAACCGGGAGGCGAAAACCTCCAGAGAAGAGATGACGCCACGCAGGTCCTTAAGAGAGAAAGAAAAACAATTAAACAAGGCACGCTCCAAGAAATCTGTATTAAGATCAGAAGAGGACTTACAGAAAAAGGAGCCGCAGTAGCAGCAGTTGGAGAAATATCCTTCCCTTTGGAAAGGGAAGACGCAGTCGATGCTTGAGCCATGGGGGCAGCCTTAGGAGCTGAAGCTTCGGAAGCCACCACGACCGGCGAAACGGCATCAGACTTGGCCTTTTTAGGAGGAGGCTCGATAAAGCCCTCATCACTGCAAAAGTAAACAGTTGACTGTGATTATAACAGGAGTATGAAAGGTAAAAAAAAAGGCACAGTATAACTTTCAAAAAGGAACTACTTACATGTCGAAGAGATCATCTTCATCGGCAAAGCCGCCGGTTGATCTCTTTGCAGGAAAAGCTCTGGCCCCATCCGCAGCTGCATCAACGAAAGTATCACGATCAGTGTCGACGTTACGCACTGATCCATCTGCAATACAAGTGTTATCGGCTGAGGAGGGAAGATCAGCATGGGCAACTTCAAGATTCATCGGACCATTATATTCATCCTCTAAACCTGTTTGATCGGTGGTGTGAAAATCTACCGGGATTGAGGAGCCTCTCCCCTCAGAAGTATCATCCGGTGAATCACGTGTATTTTCAGAAGCCATAGGGATCTGGCAAAGAAAAATGACAAGTAAGAACAAAGGTAATCATGTCGGCTAAGCAAGGAGCTATAATAGAGATGTGAAGAAAGGAAAATACCCCTGATGGTGGATGATCAACGTCAAGGGGAGCATAAGAAGAGATCAGCGGAATCGAATCTTCCTGGTTGAAGGAAGTAAGACGACGAACTTCATCAAGCAACTCTTTTTCCGATAGATCGGCAGCATTAATCCTGGTCTCATCCTTTGGACCTGAGTATAACCACATCGGGTGAACTCTGGCCATGACTGGCTGGATTCGGCGCTTCAGGAAAACTGCTGCCACCTCCGTACCAATCATAGTTTGGCCGTCAGGCTCTTTGATTCGAAGGAATTTGGCAAACAATTCTTCGGCTGAGGCCCTTTCGTCGGCTGAGAGGATGTTCTTCCAAGAGTCCTTGGGCTTGGCTTCAGTAACGTCGGCATAGCAGGGAAGTCGACATTCGGGTGACGAGGAATCTTTAACGTAAAACCATTTCAACCTCCATCCTTGCACGGACTCTCTCATTGGGAAATTAAAGTAATTAACTTCTGAGCGAGCAACAAAACCTACTCCTCCGGTGACAAAGTACCCATTACTACTGCTGTATCTTTTCACGTAGAAGATCTTCTTCCACAGCCCGAAATGAGGTTCAATACCCAAAAACGCCTCGCAAAGGGTGATGAACACAGCAACATGGAGGATTGAGTTGGGGGTAAGTTGCCATAATTGGATTTCATACGTCCGCAAGAGATGGAGGAGGAATCCATGAGTGGGGAGCGAAAGGCCTCGATGAAGAAAAGATAAGAACATCACAGAAAATCCAGCAGGAGGATCAGGCCGAGAGATCGCACCTGGAAGGATCACATCTCCCGCGTCGGAGGATATCAATCCTAAGCTTCGGGACCTCTTTTCGTCACGCTTGGTGACGGTTGAAGCTACCCAGTCCCCAGGTTTGACCATCGAGCCCGACGGCGCTGGCGGCGCCGGAGCTGGGGGAGGGGCGCTCGGAGCGCTCCCCTTCGGAAGAGGAGAGGACTTGGCAGCGGCACCTCCGCTGGTGGAGCTAGCAGCGGCGGCGGTATTCTTCTTCTTCACCATCGCGAGATCTGAGGAAGATTGAAACTGTGGCGGCGGCGCAACAATGGCGAAAAAAGGAAGAAGAGGGTGAATGAGGAGATGCTGCGGGAACCGTGGAGAAGATTGAGAATTTTTTGCCTTTTGGAGATTTTAAGGAGAAGTTAAAGTAAGCACGTGGCGCTTGAGGAAGGGAAAGAACTGGCGGCCCACTACGCCCACGATTGTGCGAAAATCGAGGAGCCACCTCGGTCGTTACGCGTATAGTGGTCAAGCCCTAAAACACTGATTGAGCAGGGCTAGGGCTAGCTCGTCATGATGGACCCGTCAAATCAGCCTGCAACAGTTACACGACAGCAATGACGTCATAATTTGGAATAATTCGAAGGAAACATAAAAAGTCATCGGATGAAGGATTTAAGCCCATGCACGGATTGCGAGCATCCGAACCTGGACTCGGGGGCTACTCCCATCGGGAGCGCTGACGCGCACCCGATAAAAAGAAGATTCGACAGAATAAGCAGTCGAAGGAATAAAAGTTTGAAAGTTTTTTGCACACTTCGTTAATTACTCCCATCGGGAGGACGTGGTGCACACCCGTTGAAAGTTTTTTGCACTCCAGGATCATGCCCGGGGACTTGATTCTGTGTAGAGTAACGTTGTTTTGCCACCGGCAGTTAGCCAACAAAAGTTGGGCACGTTACTCATTATCCTTTGCAAAAAGAAAATGTATCGGATGACCTATGAAGACTTGGGAAAAACTTGGCAGAGGAAAGTATTCGAGTAGGACAACTTGAGTCTACGCACGGATTGCAAGCGTCCGTACCTAGACTCGGGGGCTACTCCCATCGGGAGCGCTGACGCGCACCCGATAAAAAGAAGATGAAGCATAATCAAGATGAACAAGAGCAATGAAGAAGAAGAATGTCAGGAAAAAACATGCATTAGTCTCTACCCGAATTTTCTTCGGCTAGACACTCGGGGGCTACTGACGTGGGCATTACCCTTCGGGTAACCGGTATTGCCCTATATGGTATTGACAAGTTGGAGGCCCATGAAGATACCTGAAGGCAAGATGGGCCACTAGGTCGGCGCACTAGAAGATTCCTTGACGGGCAAGACAAGGAAGCGAACAAACAAGGAAAGATTGGATCTAAACTACTGTAAACCTAGTCGTACTCGGTTAGGACCCTTGGGACCTGGCCTCCTATATAAAGGCCATGAGAGGGGCTGCCGAGGGACACGAACAATCTTAGCAATCTTAGCAATCTTAGCCAGAGAAAACTTAAAACTAGGTAACCCTAGCAATAGCAATCTCGACTAGATCTCAGCCGAAGTATTCGGCACCCCATTGTAATCCATTGTCATTATAATTAAAGAACAGACAGGCAGGACGTAAGGGTTTTACCTCATCGAGGGCCCCGAACCTGGGTAAATCGCTCTCCCCGCTTGTCTGTGAACCGATGTCTCGTGTCAGCCTACAGGATTCCGTCAACCCTAAGCCCCTACCGGAGGGCATTGGCGAGGAGTACCCTCGACAACGTGATCAATCACAAGCTCAAGGCCACGGCGGTTGGACTCAAATCTTGGAGCAGAAGCCTCTTCTATGATAGCAAGCTGCAACTTCTCATGGCCCTGGATGTCATTCTGCGGCTCGATGTGGCGCAGGAGTCCCGCGCTCTCTCCCAAGATGAAGTTTGGCTACGGGCTAATCTGAAATGCCGGGTGAAGGGTCTTGCCGCTATGGAAAGATATCGCAAACGCCAAGCCTCCAGAATCTGCTATCTCCATAACGGCGACACCAACACCAAGTTCTTCCATCTGCGAGTTAATGCTAGGAGGCGCAAAAATCTCATCGTGAGACTCAAACACAACAATGGCTGGGCTGTGACTCATGAAGATAAAGCTGGGCTGATGTTCGATCATTTCTCCCGCACTCTTGGCCGGCCTCCTCCTCGTTCGCTTGACTTCAACTGGGAAGCCCTGAATCCCACCACCCACCCTCTGGAGGACCTGGGCCTGCCTTTCTCTGAGGATGAGATTAAGGAAGCCCTTGATGACATGCCCGCGGATAAGGCTCCGGGCCGTGATTGTTTTTCCATCGCTTTCTTTCGCTCCTGCTGGGACATCATAAAGGATGACCTTATGACCGCTATCAAGGCCTTCTCCGAGCTGTCAACGTCGAATTTCCACATCATAAACACAGCCAATGTCGTTCTTCTACCTAAAAAGGATGGTGCGGAGTCCATTTCAGATTTCAGGCCCATCAGTCTCATCCACGTGGTTCCGAAGATTATCGCCAAAGCTATGGCACGACGTCTAAGCCCGAGGATGAATGACCTTGTCTCCCGAAGTCAGAGCGCTTTCATCAAGTCGAGAACTATCCAAGACAATTTCATGTACGTCAGGAACACCGCCCGCCGGTTACACCGCAGCAAGACCCCGTTGATACGTCCCCGACGTATCCATAATTTATGTCGTTCCATGCTTGTTTTATGACAATACTTACATGTTTTGCTTGCACTTTATGATGATTTCATGCATTTTCCGGAACTAACCTATTAACAAGATGCCACAGTGCCAGTTCCTCGTTTTCGTTGTTTTTGGTTCCGTAAAGGCTGTTCGGGCAATATTCTCGAATTCGACGAAACGAAGACCAAACCTCCTATTTTTCCCGGAAGCGTCCGAACACCGAAGAAGAGCCTGAGAGGGGCCGGAGGGCCACCACACCATAGGGCGGCGCGGCCTGGCCCGGGCCGCGCCGGCCTGTGGTGTGGCGCCCCGTGTGCCCCCCCGCGCCGCCTCTTCGCCTATAAAATCCCTTTCGACCTAAAAACACCGTAACTCTTGACGAAACTCCGTAAAGACTCCGGGGCGCCGCCACCATCGCGAAACTCCAACTCGGGGGACAGAGTCTCTGTCCCGGCACCCTGCCGGGACGGGGAAGTGCCCCCGAAGCCATCTCCATCAACGCCATCGCCTCCATCATGCTCCGTGAGTAGTTCCCCCATGGACTACGGGTTCTAGCTGTAGCTAGTTGGTATTCTCTCCCCCATGTACTTCAATACAATGATCTCATGAGCTGCCTTACATGATTGAGATTCATCTGATGTAAGCGGTGTTGTGTTTGTCGGGATCCGATGGATTGTTACGTTATGATTGTCTATCTACAAAGTTTATGAAGTTATTGTTGCTGCAATCTTGTTGTGTTTAATGCTTGTCACTAGGGCCCGAGTGGCACGATCTTAGATTTGAGCTCTATACTTATTGCTTAGATTGTATCTACAAGTTGTATGCACATGTCATCGTCCGGAACCAAAGGCCCCGAAGTGACGAAATCGGGACAACCGGAGGGGATGGCGGTGATGTGAGGGACACATGTTTTCACGAAGTGTTAATGCTTTGCTCCGGTGCTCTATTAAAAGGAGTACCTTAATATCCAAAGTAGTTTCCCTTGAGGCCCGGCTGCCACCGGCTGGTAGGACAAAAGATGTTGTGCAAGTTTCTCATTGCGAGCACGTACGACTATTATTGGAAAACATGCCTACATGATTAATGATCTTGATATTCTGTCTTAATGCTATTTCAATCCTATCAATTGCCCGACTGTAATTTGTTCACCCAACACTTGCTATTGGAGAGTTACCACTAGTGTAGATAGCTGGGAACCCCGGTCCATCTTTCATCATCATATACTCGTTCTACATGTCAACTCGTTTTCTCGGTGCCATTGCTCTCATATTACTATTACTCTTCGCCGTGTTATCGTTACTCATCGCTCTCATATCATCGCTACTTTCACATCACCCCCGTTACTAGTGCTTTTCCAGGTGCAGCTGAATTGACAACTCAGTTGTTAAGGCTTATAAGTATTCTTTACCTCCCCTTGTGTCGAATCAATAAATTTGGGTTTTACTTCCCTCGAAGATTGTTGCGATCCCCTATACTTGTGGGTCATCAAGACTATTTTCTGGCGCCGTTGCCGGGGAGGCATAGCTCTACTCATAAGTTCACCTGGGGAGTACACTCTACCTCTCTCTCTGTTCTATTTTGTTTTGTTTTGCTTAGTTTACTTTTTCCTAGTTTATTTGTGCTTAGTTTATGTCTGTCTAGTATTAGTTTGCTTAGTTTACTTTTGCTTAGTTTATTTTTGTCTTGTTTTATTTGTCTCATATACCCAAAAATCCATAAAAATTTGAAAAACCAAAAAATTAAAAACTGTTGTTATGGGAGAACCAACAACCTACTTGGAGCTTATAGAATGTTATAATTGTTATAGAGAATCAAGAACTGGTAAAATAATGAGTGCTATGATAGAAAAATTGAATACAATTGCTAAAATCTTGCTTGAACGCCATGATATAAACTCGTTGCTCTCAACAGGATACTAAACATCTTAAATTTCAATGTGGCTTTAGTGAGGAATTTTTAATTAAGAACTATAATCGGAATTGCTATATTCATTATGGGTTCGAGGAGGTAGAACAATTTGTCTTATTTATGGGAGCCTCCGAGATAGAATCCTTCATGGTTGAGAATTATGAAACTTGTGTTGTTTGTAAGGGCCTTAAAGATTATGTCTCTACTATCCTTAATTCTTGTATAGAATGCTACAGTGAGGAATCCTTATATCCTTGATTATAAAGAGAGACACATTAATGCACAAGAATGCACTCACAATTTGCGGGAACCTGCGGAAGAAGAAATTGATGAATCCGAAAGCTCATTGGATGAAAAAGAGGAGGAAATTGATGAACCCGAAAGCTCATTGGATGAAAAAGAAGAGGAGAGCGACGAACAAAAGGAGGAAGAATGGATTAGCTACCCATGCCAACCTTCTAATGAGAGTAACTCTTTATCTCTTACATTATTTGATTGTCCTCCATGCCTACCGGACGAGGTTGAATGTTATGTTCCTGTGGATTCTCTTGAAATAGTACCTATGAGTAATACTTGTGAGAATGATTATGCTACTGTTATATATGATAATCCATGCTACTTTGATAAATCTTATGATAATGCTTTGTTTGTGCCTGATGTTGAAATGCATGGTACTAAAGAATTTTGTTTGGCAAATGTTTATGATAAAGCTCTAGATGATGGTCCTATGTTACTTGATAATATTAATTGTACTACTAATGAAAATGGGATTGGAGAGTTCTTGACTTATTCTATGAGTCCCATATCTATTGAGATTGATCACCTACCTTGTTATATTATTAATAAAAGTAAGTTTGAAAGTTTTAATTCCACTATTCTTGAACTTGATAAAAATTATGTGTTTGGAAATCATGAAAAGTATGCTGCATGTGATAGCTATATTGTTGAGTTTGTTCATGAAGCTACTGAAAACTATTATGAGAGAGGAAAACATGGTTGTAGAAATTTTCATGGTGCTAAAACACCTCTCTATGTGCTTAAAATTTTGAAGTTATTCTTGTTTTATCTTCTTATGCTTGTCACTTTGTTCTTCATGAATTTATTTGTGTACAAGATTCCTATGCATAGGAAGCATGTTAGGCTTAAACTTGTTTTGGATTTGCCTCTTGATGCTCTCTTTTGCTTCGAATACTATTTCTTGCGAGTGCATCATTAAAACTCGCTGAGCCTATCTTAATGGCTATAAAGAAAAGAACTTCTTGGGAGATAACCCATGTGTTATTTTGCTACAGTACTTTGTTTTATATTTGTGTCTTGGAAGTTGTTTACTACTGTAGCAACCTCTCCTTATCTTAGTTTTGTGTTTTGTTGTGCCAAGTGAAGCCTCTAATCGAAGGTTGATACTAGATTTGGATTATCTGCGCGAAAACAGATTTCTTTGCTGTCACGAATCTGAGTCTAATTGTCTGTAGGTAACTCAGAAAATTATGCCAATTTACGTGAGTGATCCTCAGATATGTACGCAACTTTCATTAGTTTTGAGTTTTCTGATTTGAGCAACGTAAGTATTTTATTAAAATTCGTCTTTACTGGCTGTTCTGTTTTGGCAGATTCTGTCTCTGTTTTTTGCATTGTCTCTTGTGGACTTTAAGCGAGGTTTTCTAGACGTGGAAAGCTGTAGCTAATGTTTTATTGAGTTCTTGCAATGTGCCACTACAGGACCAAGGTGGATTCAAATTTTTTTAGTACTAACCCCTCTAATGAAGTTTATGAGAAGTTTGGTGTGAAGGAAGTTTTCAAGGGTCAAGAGAGGAGGATGATATATGATCAAGAAGAGTGAAAAGTCTAAGCTTGGGGATGCCCCCGTGGTTCATCCCTGCATATTTCAAGAAGACTCAAGCGTCTAAGCTTGGGGATGCCCAAGGCATCCCCTTTTTCATCAACTTATCAGGTTCCTCTCCTGAAACTATATTTTTATTCGGTCACATCATATGTGCTTTACTTGGAGCGTCTGTGTGCTTTTATTTTTGTTTATGTTTGAATAAATTCGGATCCTAGCAATCCTTGTGTGGGAGAGATACACGCTCCGCTTTTTCATATGAACACTCGTGTTCTTCTTTTTTACTTTTAATGTTCAATGATAAAAGTTGGAAGCTATTGCACTTATTTATATTTGGTTGGAAAAAGAAAATGCCTCATATGTCTTGGATAATTTGACACTTGGCAATTGTTTTGAGCTCTCAAATAGATCATTATTAAGTTTTTTTTTCATGTAGTTTAAACCTATTAGTGGAGAACTACTGAAGAGCTTGTTAAAATTGGTTTGCATAATTGATCTCTCTTAAGGTCTAGATATTTTCTGGTAAAAGTGTTTGAGCAACAAGGAAGACAAGGTAGAGTATTATAATGCTTGCGATATGTTCTTATGTAAGTTTTGCTGTACTAGTTCATACTTGTGTTTGCTTCAAATAGCCTTGCTAGCCTAAGCCTTGTATCGAGAGGGAATACTTCTCATGCATCCAAAATACTTGAGCCAACCACTATGCCATTAGTGTCCACCATACCTACCTACTATGTGGTATTTCCTGCCATTCCAAAGTAAATTGCTTGAGTGCTACCTTTAAACAATTCAAAATTTATTACCTCTGATTTGTGTCAATGTTTTATAGCTCATGAGGAAGTATGTGGTGTTTATCTTTCAATCTTGTTGGGCAACTTTCACCAATGGACTAGTGGCTTCATCCGCTTATCCAATAATTTTGCAAAAAGAGCTAGCAATGGGATTCCCAGTCCCAAATTAATTAACCAAAATAGACACTCCTCCATGGTATGTGATTGTTGGACGGCACCCGAAGGATTCGGTCAGCCATGGCTTGTGTAAGCAAAGGTGGGG
>NC_061510.1:71026426-71044010 GCF_022539505.1 Lolium rigidum | reverse complement strand
TACTACTTTGTTTGCTGCACTTATATCAAAACACAAAAAAATTAGTTGCTAGCTTTACTTTATTACTTGTCTTGTTTTCTATATCAAAAACACAAAAAAATTAGTTTACTTGCATTTACTTTATCTAGTTTGCTTTATTTACTATTGCTAAAATGGCCAACCCTGAAAATACTAAGTTGTGTGACTTCACTAGCACAAATAATAATGATTTCTTATGCACACCTATTGCTCCACCTGCTACTACCGCAGAATTCTTTGAAATTAAACCTTGCTTTACTTAATCTTGTTATGCGAGAGCAATTTTCAGGTGTTAGTTACGATGATGCTGCTGCCCATCTCAATAATTTTGTTGAACTATGTGAAATGCAAAAGTATAAAGATGTAGATGGTGACATTATAAAATTAAAATTGTTCCCTTTCTCATTAAGAGGAAGAGCTAAAGATTGGTTGCTATCTCTCGCCTAAGAATAGTATTGATTCCTGGACTAAATGCAAGGATGCTTTTATTGGTAGATATTATCCCCCTGCTAAAATTATATCTTTGAGGAGTAGCATAATGAATTTTAAACAATTGGATAATGAACATGTTGCTCAAGCTTGGGAAAGAATGAAATCTACGGTTAAAAATTGCCCAACCCATGGATCGACTACTTGGATGATCATCCAAACCTTCTATGCAGGACTAAATTTTTCTTCGCGGAATTTATTGGATTCAGCTGCTGGAGGTACCTTTATGTCCATCACTCTTGGTGAATCAACAAAGCTCCTTGATAATATAATGGTTAATTACTCTGAATGGCACACGGAAAGAGCTCCACAAGGTAAGAAGGTAAATTCTGTTGAAGAATCTTCTTCCTTGAATGATAAGGTTGATGCTATTATGTCTATGCTTGCGAATGATAGGACTAATGTTGATCCTAATAATGTTCCATTGGCTTCATTGGTTGCTCAATAAGAACATGTTGATGCTTCATCCTTCGATGTTACTTGAGATACACTTTCTGCGCCTAGCTGAAAGGCGTTAAAGAAAAGCGCTTATGGGAGACAACCCATGTTTTTACTCCAGTATTTTTGTTTTATATTTGTGTCTTGGAAGTTGTTTACTACTGTAGCAACCTCTCCTTATCTTAGTTTTATGTTTTGTTGTGCCAAGTAAAGTCTTTGATAGAAAAGTAAGTACTAGATTTGGATTCACGCGCAGTTCAGATTTCTTTCTTGTCACGAATTTGGGTCTATCTCCCCGTAGGTAGCTCAGAAAATTACGCCAATTTACGAGCATGATCCTCAGATATGTACGCAACTTTCATTCAATTTGAGCATTTTCGTTTGAGCAAGTCTGGTGGCCTAATAAAATCCATCTTTACGGATCGTTGTTTTGACAGATTCTGTCTTTTATTTCGCATTGCCTCTTTTGCTATGTTGGATGAATTTCTTTGATCCACTAATGTCCAGTAGCTTTATGCAATGTCCAGAAGTGTTAAGAATGATTGTGTCACCTCTGAACATGTGAATTTTTATTATGCACTAACCCTCTAATGAGTTGTTTCGAGTTTGGTGTGGAGGAAGTTTTCAAGGATCAAGAGAGGAGTATGATGCAATATGATCAAGGAGAGTGAAAGCTCTAAGCTTGGGGATGCCCGGTGGTTCACCCCTGCATATTCTAAGAAGACTCAAGCGTCTAAGCTTGGGGATGCCCAAGGCATCCCCTTCTTCATCGACAACATTATCGGGTTCCTCCCCCGAAACTATATTTTTATTCGGCCACATCTTATGTACTTTGCTTGGAGCGTCGGTTTGTTTTTGTTTTTTGTTTTGTTTGAATAAAATGGATCCTAGCATTCACTTTATGGGATAGAGACACGCTCCGCTGTTGCATATGGACAAATATGTCCTTAGGCTCTACTCATAGTATTCATGGCGAAGTTCTTCTTCGTTAAATTGTTATATGGTTGGAATTGGAAAATGATACATGTAGTAAATTGCTATAATGTCTTGGATAATTTGATACTTGGCAATTGTTGTGCTCATGTTTAAGCTCTTGCATCATATACTTTGCACCCATTAATGAAGAAATACTTAGAGCTTGCTAATTTGGTTTGCATATTTGGTTTCTCTAGAGTCTAGATAACATCTAGTATTGAGTTTTTAACAACAAGGAAGACGGTATGGAGTCTTATAATGTTTACCATATGTCTTTTATGTGAGTTTTGCTGTACCGTTCATCCTTGTGTTTGTTTCAAATAACCTTGCTAGCCTAAACCTTGTATCGAGAGGGAATACTTCTCATGCATCCAAAATCCTTGAGCCAACCACTATGCCATTTGTGTCCACCATACCTACCTACTACATGGTATTTATCCGCCATTCCAAAGTAAATTGCTTGAGTGCTACCTTTAAAACTCCATCATTCACCTTTGCAATATATAGCTCATGGGACAAATAGCTTAAAAACTATTGTGGTATTGAATATGTACTTATGCACTTTATCTCTTATTAAGTTGCTTGTTGAGCGATAACCATGTTCTACGGGGACGCCATCAACTATTCTTTGTTGGATATCATGTGAGTTGCTATGCATGTCCGTCTTGTACGAAGCAAGAGAGATCTACCACCTTCATGGTTGGAGCATGCATGTTGTTAGAGAAGAACTTTGGGCCGCTAACTAAAGCCATGATTCATGGTGGAAGTTTCAGTTTGGACATATATCCTCAATCTCATATGAGAATAATAATTGTTGCCACATGCTTATGCATTAAAGAGGAGTCCATTATCTGTTGTCCATGTTGTCCCGGTATGGATGTCTAAGTTGAGAATAATCAAAAGCGAGAAATCCAAAATGCGAGCTTTCTCCTTAGACCTTTGTACAGAGCGGCATGGAGGTACCCCATTGTGACACTTGGTCAAAACATGTGCATTGCAAAGATCCGGTAGTCCAAGTTAATTAGGACAAGGTGCGGGCACTATTAGTATACTATGCATGAGACTTGCAACTTGTAAGATATAACTTTCATAACTCATATGCTTTATTACTACCGTTGACAAAATTGTTTCATGTTTTCAAAATAAAAGCTCTAGCACAAATATAGCAATCGATGCTTTCCTCTTTGAAGGACCTTTCTCTTTACTTTTATGTTGAGTCAGTTCACCTATTTCTCTCCACCTCAAGAAGCAAACACTTGTGTGAACCGTGCATTGATTCCTACATACTTGCATATTGTACTTGTTATATTACTCTATGTTGACAATTATCCATGAGATATACATGTTACGAGTTGAAAGCAACAGCTGAAACTTAATCTTCCTTTGTGTTGCTTCAATACCTTTACTTTGATTTATTGCTTTATGAGTTAACTCTTATGCAAGACTTATTAATACTTGTCTTGAAGTACTATTCATGAAAAGTCTTTGCTTTATGATTCACTTGTTTACTCATGTCATCACCATTGTTTTGATCGCTGCACCCACTACATATGTTTACAAATAGTATGATCAAGGTTATGATGGCATATCACTTCAGAAATTATCTTTGTTATCGTTTTACCTGCTCGGGACGAGCAGAACTAAGCTTGGGGATGCTTGATACGTCTCCGACGTATCGATAATTTCTTATGTTCTATGCCATATTATTGATGATACCTACATGTTTTATGCACACTTTATGTCATATTCGTGCATTTTCCGGAACTAACCTATTAACAAGATGCCGAAGTGCCGGTTCTCGTTTTCTGCTGTTTTTGGTTTCAGAAATCCTAGTAACGAAATATTCTCGGAATTGGACGAAACGAAGACCCGGGGCCCTATTTTTCCACGGAGCTTCCGAGAAGACCGAAGAACACACGAAGTGGGGCCACGAGGTGGCCAAGCTATAGGGCGGCGCGGCCCAAGCCCCGGCCGCGCCGACCTATAGTGTGGGCCCCTCGTGACGCCCTTGACCTGCCCTTCCGCCTACTTAAAGCCTCCGTCGCGAAACCCCCGAGGCGAAAAACCACGATACGGAAAACCTTGCGAGACGCCGTCGCCGCCGATCCCATCTCGGGGGATTCGGAGATCTCCTCCGGCACCCTGCCGGAGAGGGGATTCATCTCCCGGAGGACTCTACACCGCCATGGTCGCCTCCGGAGTGATGAGTGAGTAGTTCACCCCTGGACTATGGGTCCATAGCGGTAGCTAGATGGTTGTCTTCTCCTCATTGTGCTTCATTGTTGGATCTTGTGAGCTGCCTAACATGATCAAGATCATCTATCTGTAATTCTATATGTTGTGTTTGTCGGGATCCGATGGATAGAGAATACTATGTCATGTTAATTATCAAGTTATTATACATGTGTTGTTTATGATCTTGCATGCTCTCCGTTTCTAGTAGAGGCTCGGCCAAGTTTTTACTTTTAACTCCAAGAGGGAGTACTTATGCTCGATAGTGGGTTCATGCCCGCATTGACACCTGCGACGGTGACGAGAAAGTTCTAAGGTTGTGTTGTGCTTGTTGCCACTAGGGATAAAACATTGGCGCTATGTCCGAGGATGTAGTTGTTGATTACATTACGCACCATACTTAATGCAATTGTCTGTTGTTTAGCAACTTAATACTGGAGGGGGTTCGGATGATAACACTGAAGGTGGACTTTTTAGGCATAGATGCGGTTGGATGGCGGTCTATGTACTTTGTCGTAATGCCCAATTAAATCTCACTATACTTATCATGTCATGTATGTGCATTGTTATGCCCTCTCTATTTGTCAATTGCCCGACTGTAATTTGTTCACCCAACATGCTTTTATCTTATGGGAGAGACACCTCTAGTGAACCGTGGACCCCGGTCCATTCTTTTAATACTGAAATACAAATCTGTCGCAATACTTGTTTTATTGTTTTCTCTGCAAACAATCATCTTCCACACAATACGGTTAATCCTTTGTTACAGCAAGCCGGTGAGATTGACAACCTCACTGTTTCGTTGGGGCAAAATACTTTGGTTGTGTTGTGCAGGTTCCACGTTGGCGCCGGAATCTCTGGTGTTGCGCCGCACTACATCCCGCCGCTATCAACCTTCAACGTGCTTCTTGGCTCCTCCTGGTTCGATAAACCTTGGTTTCTTTCTGAGGGAAAACTTGCTGCTGTGCGCATCATACCTTCCTCTTGGGGTTGCCCAACGAACGTGTGAAATACACGCCATCAAAGACTTACGCGTGCAGGCCTTCAACCTTACATTGACAAGGCGGTGGCTCGGCTTAGCCAATGGAAAGGAAAATTCCTGAATCATGCCGGATGTACTGCTCTGATTAAGTCTGCGCTCTCCTCCATGCCTATCTTCTTGCTGACGGCCTTAAAGGCGGACAAAGGCATCCTCAAGGCTTTTGCTAAGATCAGTCGTGGCATGCTTTGGGCCTGCAAGGAGATGGTTAGTGGGGGAAAATGCAAAATCAACTGGCAAAATGTCTGTCGCCCTAAGGAGCTTGGCGGGTTAGGGGTTCTCGACTTGGAGAAATTCTCCCGGGCCCTAAGACTTCGTTGGTTATGGTACGAGTGGAAGGCTCCTGACAAACCTTGGGTGGGCACTGAAACCCCCAACGACGCCGCCGACCGGGACCTCTTCAATGCGGCCACTCGTGTCACCATTGGTAACGTAGCTAAGGCCTCCTTCTGGTCGTCCTCTTGGCTCCATGGTGCCTGCTAGCGTGTAGTTGACGTGGGAGTTAGAAATCTTGGTGGTGTAGCTTTTCTTCAGTTCCCCGGCAACGGCGCCAGAAAAAGAGCTTGATGGCGTGTAACTCACACGTTCGTTGGGAACCCCAAGAGGAAGGTATGATGCGCACAACAGCAAGTTTTCCCTCGAAAAGAAACCAAGGTTTATCGAACCAGGAGGAGCCAAGAAGCACGTTGAAGGTTGATGGCGGCGGGATGTAGTGCGGCGCAACACCAGAGATTCCGGCGCCAACGTGGAACCTACACAACACAACCAAAGTACTTTGCCCCAACGAAACAGTGAGGTTGTCAATCTCACCGGCTTGCTGTAACAAAGGATTAACCGTATTGTGTGGAAGATGATTGTTTGCAAGAAAACGAGTAAAGAACAAGTATTGCGGCAGATTTGTATTTCGAGTATAAAAGAATGGACCGGGGTCCACGGTTCACTAGAGGTGTCTCTCCCATAAGATAAAAGCATGTTGGGTGAACAAATTACAGTCGGGCAATTGACAAATAGAGAGGGCATAACAATGCACATACATGTCATGATAAGTACAGTGAGATTTAATTGGGCATTACGACAAAGCACATAGACCGCCATCCAGCTGCATCTATGCCTAAAAAGTCCACCTTCAGCTTATCATCCAAACCCCTTCCAGTATTAAGTTGCAAAGCAACAGACAATTGCATTAAGTATGGTGCGTAATGTAATCAACAACTACATCCTTAGACATAGCATCAATGTTTTATCCCTAGTGGCAACAGCACATCCACAACCTTAGAACTTTCCGTCACTCGTCCCAGATATCAATGGAGGCATGAACCCACTATCGAGCATAAATACTCCCTCTTGGAGTTAAGAGCAAAAACTTGGCCAGAGCCTCTACTAATAACGGAGAGCATGCAAGATCATAAACAACACATAGGTAATAACTTGATAATTAACATAACATAGTATTCTCTATCCATCGGATCCCGACAAATACAACATATAGAATTACAAATAGATGATCTTGATCATGTTAGGCAGCTCACAAGATCCAAAAATGAAGCACAATGAGGAGAAGACAACCATCTAGCTACTGCTATGGACCCATAGTCCAGGGGTGAACTACTCACTCATCACTCCGGAGGCGACCATGGCGGTGAAGAGTCCTCCGGGAGATGAATCCCCTCTCCGGCAGGGTGCCGGAGGAGATCTCCAGAATCCCCCTAGATGGGATTGGCGGCGGCGGCGTCTCTGGAAGGTTTTCCGTATCGTGGCTCTCGGTACTGGGGGTTTCGCGACGGAGGCTTTAAGTAGGCGGAAGGGCAGGTCAGGGGGCCACACGAGGGCCCCACACCCTAGGTCGGCGAGGCCAGGGCCTGGGCCGCGCCGCCCTAGTGTGGCGGCGCTTCGTGGCCCCACTTCGACTCCTCTTCGGTGTTCTGGAAGCTTCGTGGCAAAATAGGACCCTGGGCGTTGATTTCGTCCAATTCCGAGAATATTTCGTTACTAGGATTTCTGAAACCAAAAACAGCGAGAAAACGAGCAATCGGCTCTTCGGCATCTTGTTAATAGGTTAGTTCCAGAAAATGCACGAATATGACATAAAGTGTGCATACAACATGTAGATATCATCAATAATGTGGCATGGAACATAAGAAATTATCGATACGTCGGAGACGTATCAGCATCCCCAAGCTTAGTTCTGCTCGTCCCGAGCAGGTAAAACGATAACAAAGATAATTTCTGAAGTGACATGCCATCATAACCTTGATCATACTTTTGTAAACATATGTAATGAATTCAGCGATCAAAACAATGGTAATGACATGAGTAAACAAGTGAATCATAAAGCAAAGACTTTTCATGAATAGTACTTCAAGACAAGCATCAATAAGTCTTGCATAAGAGTTAACTCATAAAGCAATAAATCAAAGTAAAGGTATTGAAGCAACACAAAGGAAGATTAAGTTTCAGCGGTTGCTTTCAACTTGTAACATGTATATCTCATGGATAATTGTCAACATAGAGTAATATAACAAGTGCAATATGCAAGTATGTAGGAATCAATGCACGATTCACACAAGTGTTTGCTTCTTGAGGTGGAGAGAGATAGGTGAACCGACTCAACATAAAAGTAAAAAGAATGGTCCTTCAAAGAGGAAAGCATCGATTGCTATATTTGTGCTAGAGCTTTTATTTTGAAAACATGAAACAATTTTGTCAACGGTAGTAATAAAGCATATGAGTTATGTAAATTATATCTTACAAGTTGCAAGCCTCATGCATAGTATACTAATAGTGCCCGCACCTTGTCCTAATTAGCTTGGACTACCGGATCATCGCAATACACATGTTTTAACCACAATGGGGTACCTCCATGCCGCCTGTACAAAGGTCTAAGGAGAAAGCTCGCATTTTGGATTTCTCGCTTTGATTATTCTCAACTTAGACATCCATACCGGGACAACATGGACAACAGATAATGGACTCCTCTTAAATGCATAAGCATGTGGCAACAATTATTATTCTCATATGAGATTGAGGATATATGTCCAAAACTGAAACTTCCACCATGAATCATGGCTTTAGTTAGCGGCCCAATGTTCTTCTCTAACAATATGCATGCTCCAACCATAAAGGTGGTAGATCTCTCTTACTTCAGTACAAGACGGACATGCATAGCAACTCACATGATATTCAACGAAGAATAGTTGATGGCGTCCCCGTAAACATGGTTATCGCACAACAAGCAACTTAATAAGAGATAAAGTGCATAAGTACATATTCAATACCACAATAGTTTTTAAGCTATTTGTCCCATGAGCTATATATTGCAAAGGTGAATGATGGAATTTTAAAGGTATCACTCAAGCAATTTACTTTGGAATGGCGGAGAAATACCATGTAGTAGGTAGGTATGGTGGACACAAATGGCATAGTGGTTGGCTCAAGGATTTTGGATGCATGAGAAGTATTCCCTCTCGATACATGGTTTAGGCTAGCAAGGTTATTTGAAATAAACACAAGGATGAACGGTGCAGCAAAACTCACATAAAAGACATATTGTAAACATTATAAGACTCTACACCGTCTTCCTTGTTGTTCAAAACTCAATACTAGATATTATCTAGACTTTAGAGAGACCAAATATGCAAACCAAATTTTAGCAAGCTCTATGTGTTTCTTCATTAATGGGTGCAAAGTATATGATGCAAGAGCTTAAACATGAGCACAACAATTGCCAAGTATCAAATTATTCAAGACATTTTAGAATTACTACATGTAGCATTTTCCAATTCCAATCATATAACAATTTAACGAAGAAGAAACTTCGCCATGAATACTATGAGTAAAGCCTAAGGACATATTTGTCCATATGCAACATCGGAGCGTGTCTCTCTCCCATACAGTGAATGCTAGGATCCATTTATTCAAACAAAAACAAAAACAAAAACAAACCGACGCTCCAAGCAAAGTGCATAAGATGTGACGGAATAAAAATATAGTTTCAGGGGAGGAACCTGATAATGTTGTCGATGAAGAAGGGGATGCCTTGGGCATCCCCAAGCTTAGACGCTTGAGTCTTCTTAGAATATGCAGGGGTGAACCACCGGGGCATCCCCAAGCTTAGATCTTTCACTCTCCTTGATCATATTGCATCATTCTCCTCTCTTGATCCTTGAAAACTTCCTCCACACTAAACTCGAAACAACTCATTAGAGGGTTAGTGCGCAATAAAAATTAACATGTTCAGAGGTGACACAATCATTCTTAACACTTCTGGACATTGCATAAAGCTACTGTACATTAATGGATCAAAGAAATTCATCCAACATAGCAAAAGAGGCAATGCGAAATAAAAGGCAGAATCTGTCAAAACAGAACAGTCCGTAAAGATGGATTTAATTGAGGCACCAGACTTGCTCAAATGAAAATGCCCAAATTGAATGAAAGTTGCGTACATATCTGAGGATCACTCACGTAAATTGGCTCAATTTTCTGAGTTATCTACAGAGAATTAGACCCAGATTCGTGACAGCAAAGAAATCTGTTTCTACGCGCAGTAATCCAAATCTAGTATTTACTTTACTATCAAAGACTTTACTTGGCACAACAAAACTCAAAACTAAGATAAGGAGAGGTTGCTACAGTAGTAAACAACTTCCAAGACTCAAATATAAAACAAAAATGCTGTAGTAAAAACATGGGTTGTCTCCCATAAGCGCTTTTCTTTAACGCCTTTCAGCTAGGCGCAGAAAGTGTAAATCAAGTGTTATCGAGAGATGAAGCATCGATATTACCTTGGGCTTTACCCTTACCTTTCTTGTCCTTTTTCTTACTCTTTGGCTTAGGGAATATATGGCTACCCCGGGTGTAGAGGTGTATTTTAGGGTGCCTTCTCTCACGTCTATGACTGCTCCCAATAGTTTCAGCAGGGATCTTCCGAGTGTGATTTGTCCTGTTCCTGCGCATTCAATGACAAGGTAATCAATGGATATTGTTATCCCAAGAATGGTTGTATGCACACCCGCAGCTATCCCTTTAGGAATTATAACAGAGTTATCAATAAGAGTTATTCCTTCTCCCCTTCGGTGAATTCCCAAAGTTTCAAAGATTTATGAATACTCTTAGGCATTAGGCAAAATTCAGTCATAATATCACAATTAGCATGAAGAGTTTGGTCACCTATGACAATTTTAATAGTAGGATCCCACAATGAAGGTTCAGAGTTCACTAAAACTTGATCAAGACGGTTACGAATATATCCATAATTTTCATTTAAGCGAGATGCACTTGTCTCAAGAGTATTTAATCTATTATGAATGCTAATAAGGGCTGAATCAAAGTTATTAGATGAATCATATGATGCAACCAACTTATTTATGACATTAAAAGCTTGATCCCCATTACAATGAAGGAAATCTCCTCCCACTAGAGCATCCAAGGCATATCTATAGCGAATCATAAGACCAAAATAAAAATTACTAAGGAGCAAACTTAGAGTCATTTGAGGTTCCGCTTTACGATAAGAAGTAAAAATCCTGGACCAAGCATCTTTAAAACTTTCCTCATCCCCTTGTTTAAAAGTAAAAACTAATTCCTCAGGTGAAGAAGTAACAGGTACAGAGCTAGACATGATAACAAAAGTAAACTAAATGCAAGTAACTAATTTTTTTTGTGTTTTTGATATAGAGTGCAAGACAGTAAATAAAGTAAAGCTAGCAACTAATTTTTTTGTGTTTTGATATAATGCAGCAAACAAAGTAGTAAATAAAATAAAGCAAGACAAAAACAAAGTAAAGAGATTGGGAAGTGGAGACTCCCCTTGCAGCGTGTCTTGATCTCCCCGGCAACGGCGCCGTAAAAAGAGCTGCGGCGTGTAGTTGACGTGGGAGTTAGAAATCTTGGTGGTGTAGCTTTTCTTCGGTTCCCGGCAACGGCGCCGTAAAAAGATCTTGATGGCGTGTAACTCACACGTTCGTTGGGAACCCCAAGAGGAAGGTATGATGCGCACAAGCGGCAAGTTTTCCCTCGGAAAGAAACCAAGGTTTATCGAACCGGGAGGAGCCAAGAAGCACGTTGAAGGTTGATGGCGGCGGGATGTAGTGCGGCGCAACACCGGAGATTCCGGCGCCAACGTGGAACCTGCACAACACAACCAAAGTACTTTGCCCCAACGAAACAAAGTGAGGTTGTCAATCTCACCGGCTTGCCTGTAACAAAGGATTAACCGTATTGTGTGGAAGATGATTGTTTGCAAGAAAACAAGTAAAGAACAAGTATTGCAGCAGATTTGTATTTTAGTATAAAAGAATGGACCGGGGTCCACGAGTTCACTAGAGGTGTCTCTCCCATAAGATAAAAGCATGTTGGGTGAACAAATTACAGTCGGGCAATTGACAAATAGAGAGGGCATAACAATTCACATACATGTCATGATAAGTACAGTGAGATTTAATTGGGCATTACGACAAAGTACATAGACCGCCATCCAGCTGCATCTATGCCTAAAAAGTCCACATTCAGGTTATCATCCGAACCCCTTCCAGTATTAAGTTGCAAAGCAACAGACAATTGCATTAAGTATAGTGCGTAATGTAATCAACAACTACATCCTTAGACATAGCATCAATGTTTTATCCCTAGTGGCAACGAGCACATCCACAACCTTAGAACTTTCTGTCACTGTCCCAGATATCAATGGAGGCATGAACCCACTATCGAGCATAAATACTCCCTCTTGGAGTTAAGAGCAAAAACTTGGCCAGAGCCTCTACTAATAACGGAGAGCATGCAAGATCATAAACAACACATAGGTAATAACTTGATAATTAACATAACATAGTATTCTCTATCCATCGGATCCCGACAAACACAACATATAGCATTACGGATAGATGATCTTGATCATGTTAGGCAGCTCACAAGATCCAACAATGAAGCACAATGAGGAGAAGACAACCATCTAGCTACTCGCTATGGACCCATAGTCCAGGGGTGAACTACTCACTCATCACTCCGGGAGGCGACCATGGCGGTGAAAGAGTCCTCCGGGAGATGAATCCCCTCTCCGGCGAGGGTGCCGGAGGAGATCTCCGGAATCCCCCGAGATGGGATTGGCGGCGGCGGCGTCTCCGGAAGGTTTTCCGTATCGTGGCTCTCGGTACCGGGGGTTTCGCGACGGAGGCTTTAAGTAGGCGGAAGGGTAGGTCGGGGGCCACACGAGGGCCCCACACCCTAGGTCGGCGCGGCCGGGGCATCGGGCCGCGCCGCCCTAGTGTGGCGGCGCCTCGTGGCCCCACTTCGACTCCTCTTCGGTCTTCTGGAAGCTTCGTGGAAAAATAGGACCACGAGGCGTTGATTTCGTCCAATTCCGAGAATATTTCGTTACTAGGATTTCGAAACCAAAAACGGTAGAAAACGACAGAATCGGCTCTTCGGCATCTTGTTAATAGGTTAGTTCCAGAAAATGCACGAATATGACATAAAGTGTGCATAAAACATGTAGATATCATCAATAATGTGGCATGGAACACAAGAAATTATCGATACGTCGGAGACGTATCAGTGCCCCGCCTAAAGACTTGGCTCCCCTTGTCTTCAAAGCCTCCAAAAGGAAGAATCGAACGGTCCACGATGCCCTAACCGATTATAACTAGGTCGCGGATATTGCGGTGGATGCGTTCACTGCGGATCACATGGAGCAATATGTCCGCCTTTGGGAGCTCCTGTCAGATATCCAGCTACGCCCTGACACTGAAGACTCCATCTCCTGGACCTTGACCCCTAATGGGTGCTACTCGGCCAGCTCCGCCTACAAGGTCCAGTTCCTCGCCTCTTTGCCCCGCCGGCTTGGGAGCATTGTGTGGAAGACCCGGGCCCCTCCGAAGTGCCGCTTCTTCGCCCGGCTCGCGGTCCAAAATCGCCTATGGACAGGCTCGATCGCTTGGCCAAACGCGGATGGCCGCACCACCCTACTTGCCGGCCTCTCGCCGTACCTCCCCGAGACGGCACGACACATGCTCTTCGAATGCCGCTTCTCCAGGCGTATCTGGACAGCCGCAGCCTCTTGGCTTTCTTGCTCGGACCTCATTGTTAGCCTTGGGGAGGGTAGGCCTAAAGTGCTGGACTATTGGCTGGCCCTTTCGAAGACCACCTCCTCCTTCCCTAAAGGCTTGCGATCGTCCATCACACTCGTCGCTTGGGAGATCTGGAAAGAGAGGAACGAACGGGTCTTCAACAATAAGTCCTCCCTGCCTTCGGTGGTCATGCATAAAATTAGGGAAGAGGGCAAGGACTGGATCCTCGCCGGTGCAAAAAATCTGATCTTCTTTGGGGGCGAGTTTCACCCCCTTTTTTTTCCTTTTTGTTTTATGGCTCTTGCCATAACCCTGTTTGCTTCTCCTATATCTTTACTATTAGTTTGGGATAGGTGGTGTCCGTACGTGATAAAACCAAGATCAACCGTGCTCCAACCTTGGTACGTCAAAAATAGTCGGAGTTATCACACGCGAAAACCAGCAAAACCGGTAAGATATGAGGATCCCGCGCAAAAAAACCTGTGCGATATACGCATATAGGCATATAGCGATCGCACAGCAGGAAGAAAACCACTATCATCATATGTAAAAAAAAACCGGTAGCTTTTTTTTTGAGAAACACAGTACAAACGCAGACGCTCACATACACGCGTATACACTCACCCCTATGAACGTACACACGCACACCCTACCCCTATGAGCATCTCCGGAAGACTGAGCCAGCGGATTGGATCTTGAAATTGACGAAGTCACCACGAGCGCCCGTTGTCGACGGGAACGTCGCCTCCCACTGAATGAATATTCCGCCTTTATGAGACACACAGATGTCAAATCTGGGATTTGAACTCTGGTGGGCTGGGGTACAACCACCCTCCTAACCATCCAACCTCTAATATTACCCGTATTGCCACCGCCAAGTGAAACATACCGTTTCGCACTTATGTTGCCTGAAAAAGAAAACAGTCGTGCACATTGCCGAGCTCGCTCCGCGGACAAGAAAAGCTCCCTCACGAGCCATCCCTTCCGCGTCCCTGCTCGCCTCACGCGCGGCTGCGCCCCTGATTGCTGCCCAGCCGCAAGTTCGCCATCGCGCTCCCGTCCGCAGGCCCGATGTATAATTTTTTCGGAGAGAGAGCGACGGGACAGATCGAGATCGTGCTGCCGATTCCACACTGGTGTGATGCAGTCGCCGCAGGATATGAGGAAGAAAGAGAGCACGACGGGATGGAAGGGGACCAAGGATACATGTGCTTATTTGGTCTCCCGTGGTCAGGATTGATGAGAAGATTTGGGAGAGGATTTTGTGTGGGCGGGCTGGCTAGGTGGTGGTTTGGGTTGATTTCGTACTGAGTTTTGGCAAACGACTTGGTATACTGATTTGCTGCCGCTGATTTCTTTGCCTTGTATTGCTGCTTTCGTAGTGATGATTTTCTACTGATTTAGTGATGCAAGCTGCTGCTGCTGATTTCTTTGCTTCTATTTTGGTGCTGAATTTGCTGACATGATGCTTGTATTTATAGATGCTGCCAGTACCGCTACAAAAGGGAGGGGGGCGACTCGGTGGTGGGCACCGATATGGTAGGAGTAAATTTCAAAAATAACACCACATTACAGCCGAAAGTTTGAAAAAACACCACTGTTCGGCGGAATCGAAAAATCAATCGATTTTGGATGAATTCGTTTTGATTTTAGCTGTATTAGCTGATAATGGGTCCCTCTGTGAAAGATAAAGTGGCAGAAAATGTGAGGTTTGAGGACGACCAAGGATAGTCATCTAACTCTTAGGGGGTTTTGTAACTTTTTAGGAGACCTACACGTCCGCTCCCCTCTCCTTCATTTTTTACCTTGTTTTTCCCTATATTTTTTCCACGGCAATGATCCTGCCCACGTCCACCAGAGCATGGGCGGCGCTTGAGCCAAGGAGGGCGTCGGCAGGCTCGGGTCCGGGCGGGCACGGACGGGGCAAGCTCGGGTCAGGCCGACGCGAGGTAGGCTCCGACAAGCTCGGACGCCGGTGAGCTAGGGCGCGGGCGAGCTCTGCCCAGGCTGGTGACAGGCGCCAACGAGTTAGACACAAACGAGGGCTGAT
The DNA here is from genome assembly GCF_022539505.1 of Lolium rigidum. NCBI lineage: Eukaryota > Viridiplantae > Streptophyta > Magnoliopsida > Poales > Poaceae > Lolium > Lolium rigidum. Next base: position 71,028,706 of record NC_061510.1, on the reverse strand, counting down.
AGATAGACCTTTTTGTTATATAGAGTGCCGATGTTGTTAAAATTTGATTCTACAAAATAGTCAAACAGGGATGAGTTAGGGATGAATTAGTGGAGGTGGACGATGTGCAACGGATCACGGTAGTTTCTGAATGCAAGGGTCACCGAATGTTCACAATACCGTAGTATCATCATTTACCTCCGCCGATTAGCAGCAACGCGCGAACACTTAGCTAGTCAATATAAGGCAAAAGCTTTTTTGCCCGTTTCAAAAAAAAGTTTTGTTCTTTATTCGCGCCAACTGCGAAAGAATGAGAGAAACACATGGCAACACACAATTGGTCAAAAAAAGTGATTGTGGACGAATAGAAAAACAACTAGCTGTTAATTAGACAGTCCCTGTATATATACACGTGAGAACCAGGGCTCGGAAGTTATCCTAGTAGACCTAAACTACCCGAGTACCTGATCGAATATAGTTTTCCTTTTACAATTTCAAAAGAAAAAGTCAAGCACGAACAATGCCAACGTCACACCCTTGTTCCCCCACGGGTCCGACTCCGACTCCGTTACCATCTCGATACGTACCCCAATTCCCAAAAAAGGTTTATATCTTCCCCTCAAAACTTTCCTGAATTCTTCCGGACGGGCGCGTGCCAAACCAAAGTTCAGGGCGGGCGCACTACATGACAGCTCCGTGCGTCCAACTGTTAAAGAAAGGGTAGGCTAGCTGATATCACATGTTGTTTTTCAAAATGCTGTAACTTTTAAATCATGCGATGAAATTACAATCCGTTTTCACTTCTAGAATCCCCACGACGAGAGCTTCGAAACTAGACCACATTTTCATATGTTTTGACGAAAAATTTTAACGAGCAACTTTGATGCGCGACAGAGCAACTTTGTTGTGTAGCAAAACAATTTTGGTGCGCGGCAAAGCAACTTTTGTGTGCAACGAACATGTAGATTTTTTGGTACACGAATGCACAACTTTGATGCCAACCAACAATTTTGGTGTCCATCGAAGCAATTTCAATCTGTGAGGAAGCAACTTTGGTGCCAACAGAGCAACTTTGATACCTGAGGACACAACTTTGGTGCCAACACAACAACTTTGGTGCCTGGCGACACAACTTTGGTGCCAACACAGCAACTATCATGCGCGACCGAGCAAATTTTGTTCTTTGGTGCATGACGATGCAATTCTGGTGTCCGACATAGCAACTTTGGTGCATGACGACACAATTTTGTTGCCTTACAGCGCAATTAATGGTGCCCTAAAGAGCAACGTCGGGTGTCAGAATAACTTTGTTGCTTGCCGACACAATTCGGGTGCCCAAAAGAGCAACTTCAGTGCCTAATAGTGCAATTCCGGTGCCTAATAGCAAAACTTTGATGCCTGCCGGTGCAATTATGGTGCCCGTTAGAACAAATTTGGTGCTCACGATTTCGGGGAGCATCCACCTATGCCTAAGCGGCCAAAGAGGGGGAGAAGCCGCTGGTACCACTATTATGAAGCCGCCGGAACCAGACGAAGCAACTTTGAAACCCGACGGAGCAACTTTGCTGCCCAGCGGAGCAACTTCGGAATCCGACGGAGCAACTTTGCTGCCGGACAGAGCAACTTTGGTGCTCGCGGCACATTTTTGGTGTCCGACAGAATAACTTTGGTACCTTAGTGTGCAACTCTAGTGTTGACAATGCCTGGCATAATTTTTTTTTCGTCGCGTACCAAAATTGCTTAGTCGCTCACCTAAGTTGCTTTGTAGCGAACCAAAGTTGCTTCTTAAATTTTTTTGTCAAAATATATGCAAGCGAGATCTAGTTTTGAAGATCTTGTCCCGACGATTCCAAATGCGAAAACGATTCATAATTTTGATACACGGTTTAAAAGTTATAGCTTTTTGAAATAGATCTACAATATCTAGCTGACCTACTCGTTGCATGCACGTTTAGGAAAGAAAAAGGATGTAAGCGCGTGCAAACCAGCTAATTAATTGTGAAATCTTTCCGTTTTTATCAAAAGGGATAAAATTTTCCTAATATAGAGGGTATGCTGAACACTGCAAACGAGCATGCGGCCGCCCGCTAGACGTATCCCAAAACTTTTGATACTGGTAAACTATATTTCCTTCATCCTTCCTCAGCCCTGGCCATCTATCTCTCTTTTCTCGACGCAACCCAACCCTAGCTAGCTGCCATGGCCCCTCCTTGGGTCTTGCTGAATCGGGCTATTTTCTTCGAGCACGATGCGGCAGCGTCCGGCAGCGCGAGCGAAGCAGAAGCAGAGCAAACGGTCGGC